>NW_024070189.1:88760525-88761890 GCF_014754425.2 Oryx dammah
GGGTGAGGGGTGGGATGGGGTGAGGGGTGGGATGGGGTGAGGGGTGGTAAGGTTCAAGAGGGAGGGGACATATGTACACCTATGGCTGATCCATCTTGATATGAGGCAGAAGCCAACACAATAATGTAAAGCAATTATCCTCCAATTTAAAATAAGTTTAAATAAAAATAAATAAATATTCAAGAAAAAAGAAAATACTTTGGATGCAAGGTGAGAGGAAAGAATGCAAAGTAGTATGTGTAATTCTATCCAGTGAAGTAAAAATGTATACATACAAGGGAAAAGGCCAGACAGTGATGTGGAGAAATGAATTGAGTTTTATTTGTTAGGGTCGTCTGATTATGTGTGATTTCCTGCCTTTGCCATTTCATTTTGTATTGCTAGCATCATTTTGACAATAAGAAAAAAACAAACGACTCCGAGGGTTACTGAGTTTCAGTGATCAGTTGGAGGGGGACTATGGATACCAAGATGTCAAGGATACAATGAAGTAGGTCTTGGGACATGGAGGTGAAGTGACCTTTGCTGGCTTGGAGGGAAAGTTCCAATTTTGAGATCTACTTGCCAGAGTGTGGATATGCATCACCCTCATCACTAACATTTATTGGGTCCTTACTATATTCCCAGGACCACTAAAACTCCTGTATGTGTTCTCTCATTTTATCGTCTCAAAAACAGCATGAGATAGTAACTTTTCATATCTCCATATTATAAAAGGAAAAACAGAAATAAGGTACCCTATCCAAATTCATCCAACTAGCAAGTAGTGGGATCTGGATTTGAACTTGAGCTGGCTATACTAGGCCAGCATCATATTTGAAAGGAGGAATGAAAGGGAGCTATCTTTTCCCAAACTGTCCCTTAGAAAAATCACTCAAATGTCATGTGACTCTTCCCCTTTATCTGGAACTAACAAGGGAGGCTATGAGGGAGATTTCCAGTCAGCTCTTCTCCCACCTAAGCTGTACCTGATCATGTGAATATTATTGCCTATCCCTGCAAGGAGAGATAAGAAAGCCTTCCTAAGTGATCAGTGCAAAGAAATAGAGAAAAACAACAGAACGGGAAAGACTAGAGATCTCTTCAAGAAAATTAGAGATACCAAGGGAACATTTCACGCAAAGATGGGCTCGATAAAGGACAGAAATGGTATGGACCTAACAGAAGCAGAAGATATTAAGAAGAGGTGGCAAGAATACACAGAAGAACTGTACAAAAAAGATCTTCAAGACCCAGATAATCATGATGGTGTGATCAATTACCTAGAGCCAGACATCCTGGAATGTGAAGTCAAGTGGGCCTTAGAAAGCATCACTACGAACAAAGCTAGTGGAGGTGATGGAATTCCAGTTGAGCTGTTTCAAA
>NW_024070189.1:88771890-88902016 GCF_014754425.2 Oryx dammah
TGGCCAGTACTGAGTTTTCCAAATTTGCTGGCATATTGAGTGCAGCACTTTCACAGTATCATCTTTTAGGATTTGAAATAGCTCAATTGAAATTCCATCACCTCCACTAGCTTTGTTCGTAGTAATGCTTCCTAAGACCCACTTGACTTCACATTCCAGGGTGTCTGGCTCTAGGTGAGTGATCATACCATCATGATTATCTGGGTTGTGAAGATCTTTTTTATTTTTTTGGACAGTTCTTCTGTGTATTCTTGCCACCTCTTCTTAATATCTTCTGCTTCTATTAGGTCCATACCATTTCTATCCTTTATTGTGCCCATCTTTGCATGAAATATTCCCTTAGTATCTCTAATTTTCTTGAAGAGATCTATAGTCTTTCCCATTCTATTGTTTCCCTCTATTTCTTTGCACTGATCACTGAGGAAGGCTTTCTTATCTCTCCTTGCTATTTGGAACTCTATATTCAAATGGGTATATCTTTCCTTTTCTCCTTTGCTTTTCGCTTTTCTTCTTTTCACAGCTATTTGTAAGGCCTCCTCAAACTGCCATTTTGCTTTTTCGCATTTCTTTTTCTTGGATATGGTGTTGATCCCTGTCTCCTGTACAATGTCACGAACCTCTGTCCATAGTTCATCAGGCACTCTGTCTATCAGATCCAGTCCCTTACATCTATTTCTCACTTCCACTGTATAATCATATAGGATTTGATTTAGGTCATACCTGAATTGTGTAGTGGTTTTCCCTATTTTCTTCAATTTAAGTCTGAATTTGGCAATAAGGAGTTCATGATCTGAGCCACAGTCAGCAAAGGCTGACTGTATAGAGCTTCTCTATCTTTGGCTGCAAAGAATGTAATCAATCTGATTTCAGTGTTGGTCATCTGGTGATGTCCCTGTATAGAGTCTTCTCTTGTGTTGTTGGAAGAGGGTGTTTACTATGACGAGTGCATTCTCTTGGCAAAACTGTATTAGCCTTTACCCTGCTTCATTCCACATTCCAACGCCAAATTTGCCTGTTACTCTAGGTGTTTCTTGACTTCCTACTTTTGCATTCCAGTCCCCTATAATGAAAAGGACATCTTTTTTTAGGTGTTAGTTCTAAAAGGTCTTGTAGGTCTTCATAGAACTGTTCAACTTCAGCTTCTTCAGCATTACTGGTCAGTGCATAGACAGGGATTACCATGATATTGAATGGTTTGCCTTGGAAATGAACAGAGATCATTCTGCGTTTTTGAGATTGCATCCAAGTACTGCATTTCAACTCTTTTGTTGACTATGATGGCTACTCCATTTCTTCTAAGGGATTCTTGCCCACAGTAGTAGATATAATGGTCATCTGAGTTAAATTCACCCATTCCAGTCCATTTTAATTTGCTGATTCCTAAAATGTCAATGTTCACTCTTGCCATCTCTTGTTTGACCACTTCCAATTTGCCTTGATTCATGGATTCCAGGTTCCTATGCAATATTGCTCTTTACAGCATTGAACCTTGCTTCTATCACCAGTCACATCCACAACTGGGTGTTGTTTTTGCTTTGGCTCCCTCTCTTCATTCTTTCTGGAGTTATTTCTCCACTGCTCTCCAGTAGCATATTGGGCACTTACCAACCTGGGGAGTTCATCTTTCAGTGTCCTATCTTTTTCTCTTTTCATACTGTTCATGGGCTTCTCAAGACAAGAATACTGAAGTGGTTTGCCATTCCCTTCTCCAATGGACCACATTTTATCAGAACTCTCCACCATGACTCATCCATCTCGGGTGGCCCTACACAGCATGGCTTAGTTTCATTGAGTTAGACAAGGCTGTGGTCCATGTGATTAGATTGGTTAGTTTTCTGTGTTTGTGGTTTCAGTCTGTCTGCCCTCTGATACCCTCTCTTAGCGCCTACCATCTTACTGGGGTTTCTCTTACCTGGGACGTGGGGTATCTCTTCATGCTGATCCAGCAAAGCACAGCCACTGCTTCTTACCTTGGACGTGGGGTATCTCCTCACGGCTACTACTACTGACCTTGGACGTGGGGTATCTCCTCTCAGCTGCTTGCTGCTCCAGCACTGTGCAGCTACCGCTCGCCGCTCCATATATATGTAGGTGTACATATATTCCCTCCTTCTTGAACATCCTTCCCACTCTCATCCTTCCCCTCCTTTTTAGACAAAATTAATCTGTTAATTTTTCACTTCCTTTAATTTCCACTTTTAAAATCCTATATCCTTCAATTTTAGCATAAAATTGTAATTTGTTCTAAGATTCTTCTCTTAGTGGATATATTTATGCCAATCACTGCTATAATAGATGTTATTGGCTTTAATTCTCCTAATATGTTTTGTGATTTCTCTTATTCTTACACTTTTTTCCTTTCTGTCTTTTATTCTGTTGTCTGTACTGGTGGATTTATTTCTTTTCTGATCATTTATTATAATTGCTTTCATTTCTTTTGGGACTTTAAAAATTGAACTAAACATTATAATTAAACTCATATATTATAATTTATCAACATTAAGCAGTTTTTGAAGGATGTAAAAGTCAAGTTGCAGCGTATGTATAATATAATTACTTTTAGAAAAGTATTTGGCTGCACTGGGTTTTAATTGGAGCATGAGGGATCTCCGATCTTCGTTGTGACATACAGGCTCTTTAGCTGTGGCATGTGAACTCTTATTTGCAGCCTGTGGGATCTTAGTTCCCCAACCAGGAATTGAACCCAGGCCTCCTCCATTGGGAGTGCAGAGTCTTAGCCACTGGGCCACCAAGGAAGTTCAGTATAATGGTATTTTAATGAAATTTGAAAATGTTATATGTACTGAATGGATCTACATGTATGGCATGGCAATAATAAGCACCAAATTTGTGATGATGATTTTTCCTGGGAAGAAACGGAGGGTAATTGGGTCTGGAAGGTAATACACAGGGCATCTGAACTCTATCTGCAATGTTTTCTTTCTTTCAAGAAAGCTGATAGAAGGAGTTCCCTGGTGGTCCAGTGGTTAGGACTCTGTGCTTTCACTGCCAAGGGCTTGGATTCAGTCCCTGGTCAGGGAACTAAGCTCTTGCAAGTTACAGGGTTTGGCAAAAAAAAAAAAAAAAATCTAATAGAATATGTGGTAAGTGTGTAGGATTTAATAGAGCTTAGCAGGAGATACATAAGTATTCAAAACGTTATTCCCTGCCTATGCTGTATGACTCCATGCTCAATCATGTCTTGACTCTTTGCGACCCCATGGACTATGGCCCACCAGGCTCCTCTGTCCATGGGATTCTCTAGGCAAGAATACTGGAGTGGGTTGCCACTTCCTTCTCCACTGTATTACTGAAATTGTTCAGAATAGCTTTTAAATGCTCCCCCTTCCCCCTATGTTGTGGTTATTATTAATATGTGCCTCCATGAGGAATGCATAAATCAACTATGGATACTTATGGTTTGGGATAAAATTTCTAGTCAGAACATCATCACTGCAAAAAGTGCTACATTTCAAAAACAAATATGCAGAGATGTTCTCTGCACACTGGTCCCATGACTCTGAGAGGTACTGTAACGTTAGCAGAGCCACGTTGAAGGAGGACATGGAAGGTTCAAAAATACCTCAGGAAAGATAAACTTGGAAAAGGAGTTATTTGTGCCACTTACTAAGCTACTGTCTCTCCTTCAGACCCATGCTATGAGTTACCTGTTGCTGCTGTAACAAATTACCACACAGTTAGTGAGTTAAAACAGCCAGTTTATTCCTATCACAGTTCTGGAGGTCAGAAGTCCAAATTCAAAGTGCCAGCAGGGCTGGTCCCTCCAGAGGCTCCAGGGGAGCACTGGCTCCTGCATTTTCCAGCTTCTAGAGGCACCTCATCCCTGGCTCATGGCCAGCCCTTCCCTCCATCCTCACAGTCAGCAGCACATCATCTCCTGTCTCTTTCTGCCTCTGACCCTCCCCCTCCCTCTTATAAAGACCCTGTGATGACACTGGTGCCCCCGGGGAATCCAGGGTCATCCCCGTCTCAGGGGCCTTAACGTAATCTTTCCTGCAAATTTACAACCTAACATGACATTCACAAGTCTTAGTGGTTAGGATGTGGACATCTTTGAGGACCTTTATTCTGCTGGTTGCACCTGCCCTTCAATGAAAGAGGAGAGTGAAAAAAGCTGATCAAAACTCAACATTCAAAAGGTAAGATCATAGCAATCCGGTCCCATCACTTTGTAGCATTAAATGGGGAAACAATGAAAACAGTGACAGACTTTATTTTCTTGGGCTCCAAAATCAGTGCAGATGGTGACTGCAGCCACAAAATTAAGAAGCTTGCTCCTTGAAAGGAAACCTATGATAAACCTAGACAGCATATAAAAAGCAGAGACATCACTTTGCAGACCAAGATCCTTATAGTCAAAGCTATGGTTTTTCCAATAGTCATGTACAGATGTGAGATTTGGACCATAAAGAAGGCTGAGTGCCAAAGAACTGATGCTTTCTAATTGTGGTGCTGAAGAAGGCCCTTGAGAGTTCCTTGGATGCAAGAAGATCAAACCAGCCTATCCTAAAGGAAATCAAGCTTGAATATTCATTGGAAGGACAGATGCTGAAGCTGAAGCTCCAATACTTTGGCCACCTGATGAGAAGAGCTGACTTATTAGAAAAGACCCTGATGCTGGGGAAGATTGAGGGTAGGGGAGAAAGGGAAGACAGAGGATGAGATGGTTGGATGGCATCACCGATTCAATGGATATGAGTCTGAGCAAACTCTGGGAGATAGTGAAGGACAGGGAAGCCTAGCATGCTGCAGTGCATGGGGTCACAGAGTCAGACACAACTTAGCTGAACACCAAGAGCCCTTCAATTCTTAGCTTTGTGATGTGGGTGGAAACACTGCAAAGCTGGTTCTGCTTTGCCAGCAGCTTCTGCCAGCTGGAGGGAGGGTGGAAGGCTGGAGAGGGGAGAGGGATTTGTCTGCACTGCCCCTTTCACTTCTTGCGTGTTTGAGGAATAATATCTCAGCGTGGCCTGAATATAGCTTGCATCATCTCTCCTTTTCTCAGATAACCACACCTGTTACTTTTCTTTCTTGTGACAATGGGTGTTTTGTGAAGCATTCAGAAGACAGCCTCATTTTTTTACCTTAACATGAAATGACATATTCTTTATGTGTGATGCTCACAGAATACATCTTTGAATATGTTATGGCAAACAAACAGGAGTGCTTGAGGAGGGTCATGCCATCACTCATTCTTAAGTGTGTGCATGCTCAGTCATGTCTGACTCTTTGTGATCCATGGACTGTAGCCCACCAGGCCCTCTTGTCCATGGGATTCTCTAGGTAAGAATACTGGAGTGGGTAGCCATTCCCTTCTCCAGGGGATCTTACCCACCCAGGGATAGAAGTTGTATCTCTTGCACTGGCAGAAGGATTCTTTACCACTTGAGCCCATTGGGAGGTAGGCTTCTAAATTCATGCCTATTTACTGAAACTCAGCATGCATCATTAATCCATATTTTTTAAAATATATATTTGTAATAGTTTGTAAATTCAGTATTTTTGTCTTGAAGCTTTTTTATATGTTAATTTTCTTAACACTCATTTTTATGAAAGCATCTAAAACCTTTTTGAAAACCCTATAAAAAGGAATTTTAATTGTATATATTTTTTGGCCATGCTGTGAGACTTACAGGATTTTTAATTCCTCAACCAGGGAATTAATATGGGCTGGTGGCAGTGAGAGTGCAGTCCGAACCACTGGGCCGCCAGGGAATTCCCTAAAAAGGAATTTTAAAAATTCTGTCTGTAAATTAAATGACAAGCAATATCAGAGTTTGGACATATACCTAACATCAAATGAGAGAATGTTTTCTGAAAGAAGCAGGCATATTAAATGCATTAGATGTTTAGCACCCATCTAGTAAGTGTATTAAGAGTTTTCATGTCCATCACAAATTTCTATAAGCATTTTTGGTTGTTGTTTTATATCAGTTAAGGTAGGAATTCAATTGCCTCAGGGATAGCATAGCCTTAAAAAACCTTTTAAAAAAATACTGTGGCAAAAACCACGTGGGTTTCCCCAGTGGCTCAGCAATAAAGAATAAGCCTGAAATGCAGGAGACAAGGGTTTGATCCCTGGGTCAGGAAGAGCCCCTGGAGGAAGAAATGACAACCCACTTCAGTATTCTTGCAGGGAAAATCCCATGGACAGAGGAGCCTGGTGGTCTATAGTCCATAGGGTCACAAAGAGTTTGACAGGACTGAGCAACTGAGCATGCAGGAGGCAAAACACACATAACATGAAATTTACCATCTTAACCATTTTTAAATGTCAGCTGCTAACAGAATTGTGAGATAGCACATAAAGGTCCAAACAGAGCCAACCCTTTGCTCTTAAATATATGCACTGTAAAGTTACTTGGTGGATATTTATTGTAATTATTTATGGCTGCATTTAACAAACTTTTCATTCTGTTTGATGCTATTACTGTATAAAGGAAGCGAAAAATCCTACCAATAAATAAATAATCATTTAATTGTGATTTACCTTAAGACTTATGTGATCATCCACTCTTCCTGAGAAGATTCAAAGGACAACGTGCTTTTTCGATGGCTCTGATACTTAAGGGTTGCCGAGAGGCTAGGAATGAAAAGTGTTTCTAATGATTAAAAAAAAAAAAAAAAGGTGGTATTAAGTACATTCACACTATTATATAATACCAGACCCTTTTCATTTTCAAAATTCTCTGGGGATACTCTAAAAACCCCATCAGACATAAATTTCCCTGCAGTGCAAAATGTACAGCTGAAGACTGTGATGTCTCACACCTGCGGATATGCTGAGATCAGTCCTGCACGGAGATGGGGCCTGTAAGTCTGACCTTCCACGGGGGACAGTGCCTGGGTTGCTGACCTCAAGGCCCAGTAGTGAGGACGAGGACGAAGGGCGGGGCCTCCGAGTGTCAAAAGTCACACGTCAAAGGCAAGCAAGACCTCCACTTGCAGAGTGTGATGTTATTTTTCACTGAGCGTCTTTGTTCTTAAGTTAAAGGTATGTTTCCACGGTGACCTTGCTCCCTGCCCGACTTCCCGGCCCCAGAGGTCACCAGACACCCTCCTCACCCACCCTGTCCAGTCCTCTCTAGTCCCGGTTCTGGACAGGGACGCTCCTTGTGAAAACTGAGTCAGGACTTCGCGTCCAGGAGGAGGACCTGGGAGGACCCGCCGCACAGGAGCGAGTTCTGCTCAGAGCCCGGAGCTAGTGGACAGTATTCCGAAGCCTGCTGCGGCTAAGTCACTTCAGTCGTGTCCGACTCTGTGCGACCCCATAAGCCCACCAGGCTCCCCAGTCCCTGGGATTCTCCAGGCAAGAACACCTAGTCACTCAATAAGTCAGAGGGCGGGAAAAATCGGAGGCGTTCGGGCGGGGTCGGAGAATTGTCCAATCAGGGGCACAAGGAGGTGGGTCTCTGGAAACCTTCCAGTCAGGAGCCCCGGCAGTAAAAATATTCGAAGATTGCCCAATCAGACAGGTGAGGCGTGAAGCATCTCCCAATCACAATCCAGGATGAAGAGAGTGTCAGGAGCACTGTCCAATCAGGGCCGAGGGCGGGCACGCTTCCTGCCGGAGTGCGAGTAGTTCTCTGGGGGCCTTGGCGCTGCTGCGCACCTGCCCCGCGGCCTCAGGTGTCAGGTCCCTGTGGCTCTCACCTGCCCGGGCCGCGGGGAGGACTCCCGGGAGAGCCCGGAGCCGGGAAGAGATGGTGAGTGAGCGGGGCCGTGCTCAATATCGGGAAGGGCTGATTTGAACCGGCTGGAAGCGGTCCCGGGGCGGGGTCCTGGCGTCCTGTCCGGTCCGCGCGTGTGTGTCAGCGGTCTAAGAACTACCCGGGTGACCCGATGCTCACAGATGCCTTCCGCACGGGGCCCCGAGAACACCAGCCCCTGGTCGGTTCCTCCCAGCGGACAGTCTGCAGGGGCGGGCGGGGAGCTTGGGGAGACCTGCTTGGGGACCTTGGACTGGGAGGGGTCACCTGGTAGGTCCTCGGTCCTGAGTGACCCCAACTCCAGCCCTCATTTCTTGGAGGGACACTAGTTGTCAGCTGACCGGACGCCTGAGGGGAAAAGGCAAATAATTCTGACCCGTGGGTTCTCACAAGGGAAGTGAGAGAAACTAACGCCAAGGTCAAGGAAAGCGCACTATCAGGTGGGGCAGCACCCCTCAAACCACCACCCCCGCCCAAGCAAAATGCACAGGGGACACAGTGGGGACACTGCTGGTGTCCTTTGTTCAGAGAACACTTCAGTGAGCGATGGGGGAGTGGTGCCCCGCGTGGTGGCATGGCTGCTCTTGACCCTTGGGTCATCTTTGTCTGGGGACCAGTACAGCCCTGCCCCTCCCTGGGTTTGTTACCTTGAAGAGATGTGTTCGCTTACTGGAACCTCAGATTTTTGGCAGGTGTAAAATACATCTAATAAATACAGCGGGAAACAGAAGATAAAGTATTTTCAAAGGGGTGAGTTTCAGAAGAAAGAAAAAAAAGAAAATATCTGCATTCCGTTTGTTTAAAAAAAAATCACCTGTCTGTGGTAAGTTTCTGAAGTCTGTTCCTTTGGGTTAACAAATGGAATTCTGGGGCATAGCCTCAAAAGTTCTGGGGAAAAACATGTCAGAGAAATAGAGATTTCCCTTCCTGTACAGCTGCAGAGAAGTGAAGGAAATACCACATAGCATGATAGGTAAAGATGGTGAAGATTCACCCAAAAATATCAGATATTTAATTTGTGACAGTTGATGCTACTGTTGTTTATTATCTGCAATACACTTTGCTTAAATCTGCAATAAATTGTTTATTATCCTTGAAACCTGTGGGTATACACGGATCTTACTTAGACACCAGTTTGTCCTGTCCTTTGTGCTAAAGTGTCTGTCATTTCTGCTTGGCTCTCAGTGGCTGCTCTGTAGTAAATCAGGTCTCCTTTTAGACACAGGTCTGCTTTGGACTCTGTTCCTCAAGGTAGATCTAATGGCCCATTCCTCTGCCAGTTCATCCTGTCGGGAGTGCTGCTGCTTTAAAATCCTTGCAGTGTGCTAGTCAGGTTCTCTCCTAGTTCTTCAGAATATTTTGACGGTTTAGGGGCATTTGTTCTCATTAGGTTGGAAAGTTAGTATTTGATAAATCCTAAAAAAAAAATCTCTTTTGGGATTTCATGGGATTTTATAAAGATCCTAGGTCTGTCTTGGGAGGATTTATATTTTGGTTAAGAATGTGTGCCATCTTGTCATTTATTTCATTTTTCTTTGTTACTATCCTTAGTGTTTTTAAATTTTTCTATTTCTTTTTTTTTAATGCATTATTTATTTATTTGGCTCCACTGCATCTCAGTTGCAGCATTCGGGATATTTTAGTTGTGGCATGCGGGGATCTAGTTCCCTGACCAGGAATTGAACCCAGGCTCCCTACATTGGGAGCTCAAAGTCTTAGCCACTGGACCACCAGGGTAGTCTAGTTATTAGATTGTTTTTATAGCCCTCATTAAACTTACTTTTACTACTTCAATTTGGTTTTTACCATGGTGTGTGTTATCTTTTCAAAGTGACCTTTCCTGGATCTTCCCCGGTGGTCCATTGGTTAAGAATCTGCGCTTCCAATGAAGGGGATTGGGTTTGATTCCTGATCAGGGAAATGAGATCCCACATGGAGCATGGTGTGGTCAAAAAATAAAGTGACCTTTCCAATTTGCTGTTGCTTTTAATTAGAAAGGTAATGAAATTTGTATTGAGTTTTTATCCTGAGATCTTGTTCAGTATCTTATTCTATGATTATTGTTTTTTTTCTGTTGGTGTCATACACATACAGTTGTTTGAGTTAGGCATTGAGACAACCTCTTTTCTAGTACCGCACGTTTGTGCATTTTCTGGACTGGATTGCTAGTATAATGTTGACTTAGAGGTCAGCTGGCCACACTTCATTTGTATTGTCTTGGAGAAAACAGTTAACTTCATACAATTTATATGTTCTCTTATTTTTTTTTGAAATTTTTTCTCATCTGTTTTCCTTTATCTAATCTTGCATATTACCATCTGTTTCCTACTGGTAAGAGTGTTTTTGTATGTATGACTGTTGAATATCATAAAATGGCTTTCAACAACTCTAAGATGATTAGAGGTAATTCCTGTGAGCTGATTTAGTGTTTTCTGTTGTATAAGATAACATCAGTGTAGGAAAATGCATATGACATATATAGTTGACAGAAATACTGAAGAAAAAAAAATCCTCTGTGAAATGAAACTCAGCCCTCAATGTAGAACCAGCTTTCATACCAGACTGGAAATGAACCCAAATGACAGGCCCCTCACTCTCCAAATTCAACCAATATGTTGAATATGTTGAATTATATCAAGATAATGACATCCGGTCCCATCGCTTCATGGGAAATAGATGGGGAAACAGTGGAAACAGTGTCAGACTTTATTTTGGGGGGCTCCAAAACCACTGCAGATGGTGACTGCAGCCATGAAATTAACAGACGCTTACTCCTTGGAAAAAAAGTTATGACCAACCTAGATAGTATATTCAAAAGCAGAGACATTACTTTGCCGACTAAGGTCCGTCTAGTCAAGGCTATGGTTTTCCCAGTGGTCATGTATGGATGTGAGAGTTGGACTGTGAAGAAAGCTGAGCGCCGAAGAATTGATGCTTTTGAACTGTGGTGTTGGAGAAGACTCTTGAGAGTCCCTTGGACTGCAAGGAGATCCAACCAGTCCATTCTGAAGGAGATCCACCCTGGGATTTCTCTGGAAAGAATGATGCTAAAGCTGAAACTCCTTTGCGACTCCATGGGGTCGCAAAGAATTGGACACGACTGAGCGACTGAACTGAACTGAACTGATATCAAGATATATATGTGTGTGTGTGCTTGTGTGCTCAGTCATGTCCAACTCTTTGTGACCCCAGGCAGGCTCCTAGACTGCAGCCTGCCAGGCTCCTCGGTCCATTTCTAGGCAAGAAAACTGGAGGGATTTCCTTCTCCAGGGAATATTCCAGACCCGGAGAGGGGGGAACCCAAGTCTCCTATGTCTCCTTTATTGCAGGCACTCTAGGGTTCTTTTTATAAGGGCACTAATCCCATCCCTGATCAGCTCCATAAGGCTCCACCTCGAAACACCATCACCTTGGGGATTAGGTTTCAACCTGAATTTGGTGGTGGAGGACACAGACCTTTAGCCCACAGTAGTCCCCAAGACCACCCTGGCTTCACAGATTTACTTGGTGGCTCCCTGGCTTCAGTGTGTAGCTGTGCTCACGGCTCTGATTTCTGATCACAGGAATAAAGCAGAGTCAGCAGGAGAAAGGTGCCCAGGACAGTTCCTGAGGAGACTGAGTGCCGGATCTCAAGGGTTCCCCACCACCCCCCCCAAAATCACACAGGGCAGGCTTCCTCCCTCCACCCCCCACTGCCGTGGTGAGAACATGGTTGACATGCCATCCACCCAGAACACTAATGAGAGGCTCAGTTACCAGGGTTGTGTTGAGCTGGTCATGTAGACACCCTGTGATTAGTCTGAACTGAGATTCCAGACTCCCAGAAGGAAAGCTGTTCTTCAGCATAAACTGTATATTAGTATAAAAGGGCAGAGGAGCCACTGCTGTCAGGGTGGTGAGAATGCTGCCCAGACCCAAGTTCCCACATGCCAGCAGATGGCCAGCCCTGCATGCCAGGCTGAAGAAAGATGACAGCCCCTTGCCCTTCGCTTTGTCTAAACTTTTGCTTCAGCTCTAGGTACTGGTTTAACTTTTTTCCTCCTAATGCAGTACGGTCTTCTAACTCTTTTTCCCCACCCAAAGCTCACTTTTGGGAACTTGAGGGGCGTTTCACCTCCTGCCCAGAAGAGAGCAAAAATCAGAGGTGTCACCTGGGCTGGACTTTGATTGTCCTCTCACTTGGCCAGCATGGCCACTGGCAGCTGTATATTCAGTGAGCTGGCCCTCCTGGAGTTGGATCGCTCAATTTCACCTTGATCAACTTTTAACCTCACAGCAGGCAGTTCAGTCGCCCTTTTATACCCCAGATGACCCCATCGTCATCCGCTCTTCTTCCTCTACTTCCCAGACAGTGCTTTTCCCATATTTTAGTGAGTCTGGATTGTTTCAGCAAATCCCACTTCTGATGTGTCTGGTGACCACAGGACCGCTTGTGGTTCTGCAGGTAGGACTCACGTGACTCAGCACAGAGTTGTACTCATGACTAGAATTTATCACAACAAAAGGACAAAGCAGATTCAGCAAAGGGAAAAGGCCCACGAGGAGAAATCTGAAGAAAACCAGGTACACGCTTTTAAGAGTCCTTTCCCATTGGAGTCACACATAACATACCGCACAGCCCAGGTTGTGACAGCACGTGAAATACTATTTCCTGGAGGCTCATTAGGGACGCAGTGCCCTGGGGTTTTTATTGACAGCTGATTGTATAAGCATACTGTGCCCAGCACGGACCCAAAGCCCAGATGCCCAAACAAAAAGCAGGTGTT
This sequence comes from Oryx dammah, assembly GCF_014754425.2. NCBI lineage: Eukaryota > Metazoa > Chordata > Mammalia > Artiodactyla > Bovidae > Oryx > Oryx dammah. The sequence continues at coordinate 88,784,387 of NW_024070189.1, forward strand.
CAGCATTAAATATCAGTTTACAGACAGGGAGTAATAATTATGGTGGTGTGAAACCTTCAAAAATTAAGTTCCCAGACGCTAGCCAAGGCCAGTCTTGCCTCCTCGCCAGCAATCATTGCCAGGGATCAAGTTAAGGTTTGCAGCGTCCACTCTTTTCCTGCACGTTCAGTAGAGGAAACACTACAGGCAACTCTATCGCAAGCAACTCACCTGACTCAAGAAGCTCCTGTATAATAGAGATATTCCTGTTATGCTCTGTTGAATAGGTACTAAATTCTGGCATCAGAATTGTTGCAGAAGAGTGTTCTCTTTCCTCTGCTCATGGAATGTCACTGGGTTGATGAACTTTAAAAACAAAACAAAACATGGCTTAAGGGAGGCATTCAGCTTAGTGGTTCTTGTGCTTAGGAATTGGCCTGACTTGCTCATGTGCCCACCAGGGGGAGGGACTTGGACAGAAGAGAAACAGAGTGCAGCCTCTAGGTTGGTTTGTGTGGAATCACTGTCTCCTGGGACTTGAGGCAAGGCAGTGTTTCCTTTGTAGGAAGGCACTGGAATCCTTTATGTATTTTATAGTCAAGGGTAAATTTGCTGTCAGATGTTTCTGATGTTAAAGTCCTTTGCAAAGTATACTCTTAACCTTTTCCTTAAGGTCATCAAGGGTACTGTTTTATGACTCCTGTAGAAGAGCATCATGGAACGTGTGTGTGTCTGTGAGCGAGCTCAGAACTGCTGAGAAGCAGCACTGTCTCAGGAGTGTAGAGAACGTATGGAGTTCTTACTTCCTATCATCATGAAAATAGAGAAAAAGAGTAGAAACTGGGCTGGTGATAACTATTACACAGAAAAGTTAAAATTAACACTTATTCAAATGAAATATTTTATTCAGCCAGTTGGACTGTCCTTATGGCCTGGAGTTCTTTAAGACAATATGGCTAGCTGGCCCTTGCAGCACGTTGGGTTCCCACAGGCCCATTGGCCTCTCATATTTGGTTGGGGGAAAAGAAGGAAAAATGTCCAGTCCTTCATTGTACGTTTTTTAAATTTATATATTTATTTATTTACTTTTGCCCGCACAGTGTGGGATCTTAGTTCCCTGACTAAAAATCGAATCTGTGCTCTATGAATTCCAAGGGCAGAGTCCTAAGCACTGGACTAGGGAAGTCCCACCTTCATTGTGCTTTTATTCCTTTGAACCTCATTCAGATTCCGGCTGACCTTGAGCTTCATGTGCTTATGAATGGTGTGCTCTAGAAAGAAGCTATAAAGTCTCTTGTGTGGCAAGGGGGTTGATGATTCTTAAAATGCAAATATTGTAATGGACACATGTATATGTATGGATGGGTCCCTTCACTGTTTACCTGAAATAATCACAGCATTGTTAATAAGCTGTGCATGCATGCTAAATTGCTTCAGTCGTGTCTGACTCTGCAACCCTACAGATTGTAGCCTGCCAGGCTCCTCTGTCCAGGAGATTCTCTAGGCAAGAATACTGGAGTGGGTTGCCATGCCCTCCTCCAGGGGATCTTCCTGACCCAGAGATTGAAACCATGTCTCTTACGTCTCCTGCATTAATAGGTGGGTTCTTTACCATTCGCAGCACCTGGGAAGCCCTTAATTGGCTATCAGTTCAGTTCAGTTCAGTTGCTCAGTCGTGTCCGACTCTTTGTGACCCCATGAATCGCAGCACGCCAGGCCTCCCTGTCCATCACCAACTCCCAGAGTTCACTCAGACTCACGCCCATCGAGTCGGTGATGCCATCCAGCCATCTCATCTTCTGTCGTCCCCTTTTCTTCCTGCCCCCAATCCCTCCCAGCATCAGAGTCTTTTCCAATGAGTCAACTCTTCGCATGAGGTGGCCAAAGTACTGGAGTTTCAGCTTTAGCATCATTCCTTCCAAAGAAATCCCAGGGCTGATCTCCTTCAGAATGAACTGGTTGGATCTCCTTGCAGTCCAAGGGTCTCTCAAGAGTCTTCTCCATCACAGTTCAAAAGCATCAACTCTTCAGCGCTCAGCCTTCTTCATAGTCCAACTCTCACATCCATACGTGACCACAGGAAAAACTATAGCCTTGACTAGACGGACGTTAGTCGGCAAAGTAATGTCTCTGCTTTTGACTATGCTGTCTAGGTTGGTCATAACTTTTCTTCCAAGGAGTAAGCGTCTTTTAATTTCATGGCTGCAGTCACCATCTGCAGTGATTTTGGAGCCCAAAAAATAAAGTCTGACACTGTTTCCACTGCTTCCCCATCTATTTCCCATGAAGTAATGGGACCAGATGCCATGATCTTCGTTTTCTGAATGTTGAGCTTTAAGCCAACTTTTTCACTCTCCTCTTTCACTTTCATCAAGAGGCTTTTAGTTCCCCTTCACTTTCTGCCATAAGGGTGGTGCCATCCGCATATCTGAGTTCCAGAAAAACATCTATTTGTGCTTTATTGACTGTGCCAAAGCCTTTGACTGTGTGGATCACAATAAACTGGAAAATTCTGAAAGAGATGGGAATACCAGACCACCTGACCTGCCTCTTGAGAAACCTATATGCACGTCAGGAAGCAACAGTTAGAACTGGACATGGAACAACAGACTGATTCCAAATAGAAAAAGGAGTATGCTAAGGCTGTATATTGTCACCCTGCTTATTTAACTTATATACAGAGTACATCATGAGAAACGCTGGGCTGGAAGAAGCACAAGCTGGAATCAAGATTGCCGGGAGAAATAATTGGCTATACTGTAATATGAAATGTTTTTGATATTAAGAAAATAAATAAAAGTTTTAAAAAATGGAAATATTGTTTAATTTGTATAGTACTTTCATTTCTCCAACATGATCTGAATCCTTTGGTTAGAGAAGAGTAAGACTTGAAGTGGTCGCAGTAGAAATGTAGAGGTTAGTGGTAGTGGTTTAGTTGCTAGTCATGTCTGACTTTTGCAACCCCATGGACTGTAGCCTGCCAGGCACCTCTGTCCATGAAATTCCCCAGGCAAGAGTACTGGAGTGGGTTGCCATTTCTTTCTCCAGGGGATCTTCCTGACCCAGGGATCAAACCCAGGTTTCCTGCATTGCAGGTAGTGTCCTGCTTTGCAGGTGGATTCTTTATGAACTGAATCATTAATCTATGAGGGCAGGAGTGTGGACATAAAGTTAGGAGGTGTGTTGACTGAATCACATAGTGAATGTTTGGTGACCACAAAATCTTGTTTGAGCTTCCTGTGACTTGAGGCCAGTTGCTGAGTGTTGTGAATCACATCCAAGCTCCTGCACATATTTTGGTTGTTTCAGCACTCGGTGGTCTTCGAGGATGTGGCTGTTAACTTCACCCTGGAGGAATGGGCTTTGCTGGATTCTGCTCAGAAGGAGCTCTACAGAGACGTGATGCTGGAGACCTTCAGAAACCTAGCCTCAGTGGGTAAGAATGATGTCATTCTTTCACTTAGTTATTTAGAGACAAGCATATCTGGCACATCACTGTTCTGAGATGTAGAATGTAGAAAGGAAGTATGTTAACTAATAAGACAGATGTGGTCACAACTATCTTAGAATCTACCCACAAAAAATGTGAATCTATTTATTAAACTGAGTTTTTCTTTCTGTAAAGAAAGCTCCCTTAGTATCACTAGTAGATACAGGTTTCATGGGGCATTTTAGAACCTTGAGAAAATTTTACTCTTTATTAAAGTGCTTACCATTTTGACCCCTTGTACTTGTTTTTGATGAAGTCTTGACACAGATGAATGCCTCAGTTTCTTTCTCAGCTAACAGGTACTTTCTTGTAAGATTTGTTCCCTTTTTGCTTTCAGATGATGAGACTCAATGTAAGGCCAATGGGTCAGTTTCTCAGCAGGATATTTATGGGAATAAAATATCCAAAGAACATAAAATATCAAAGTTCACTGGAAAGGATTCCTGGCCCTTTGTCTTAGGAAAAATTTGGGAAGAACTCAGCATTGAAGATCAGTACACATACCAGAGTAGACACCCAAGGTGAGTTGCACTCAGAGAAAATAGTATTTCAAGAGGAAATCTTAGCATGTTATGAAGTTTAAAAAGCAAACAAAGCACAAGTAAGCCTAGGTCAGATTTGTTTGTTTGTAGAGATTTTCATGAAGATTTTTTTTTTAATTTGACATTGATGTTGTATTAGAAACAGTTGAAAACAATCAGCTGGAGAGATCATCTTTAAGAAACACTTGTTTCTGTAATGGTTGCAGTTGAGCCCCCTTTTGTGGCATGGAGTTCATTCCACTTTAAAAGAAGTCAAATCAGTGAGAAAATTTACCCATTCAGTGAAATCCGTGAAAGTGTAATCCTTGTGTGTATGTGTGTGTGTGTGCTCAGTCATGTCTGACACTTTGCAACCCCATGGACTGTAGGCCACCAGGTTCTTCTGTCCATGAGATTCTCCAGGAAAGAATACTGAAGTGGGTAGCCATTACCTCCTCTAGAGGGTCTTCCCAACCCAGGGATTGAACCCATGTCTCTTGCGTGTCCTGCATTGCCATGGAAATTCTTTATCACTGCACCACCTGGGAAGCTCTGTAATCCTTGTACTTGCTAATAAATCATTATTAGTCAAACCATTTATAACGTGCTTTTCATGTTTAACAGAAATCATGTGGTGGAAAGACTCCATGAAAGTAATGATCAGTGTGGGGAAGGCTTCAGTCAGATTCCAAATCTTAACCTGTACCAGAAAACACTCACTGGAGTAAAACGGTATGAATACAGTCCATACAAAAAAGCCTTCATGCATCATTCACTCAAGAATCACAGCACTGCTTGCACTGGACATAAACCGTATCAATGTCAGGAATGTGGGCAGGCCTACAGTTGTCATTCACACCTAAGGATGCATGTGAGAATCCATAATGGAGAAAGGCCCTTTGTGTGTAAATTATGTGGAAAAACCTTTCCGCGTACTTCTTCCCTCAACCGGCATATCAAGATTCATACTGCTGAGAAAACCTATGAATGTCAGCAATGTGGGAAAGCCTTCATTGATTTTTCAAGTCTTACTAGTCATGTGAGAACTCATACTGGAGAGAAACCATATAAATGTAAGGAGTGTGGGAAAGCTTTCAGCTACTCCTCAACTTTTCGAAGACACATGATAACACACACTGGAGAGAAGCCCTATAAGTGTATGGAATGTGGGGAAGCTTTCAGCTACTCCTCAACTTTTCGAAGACACATGATATCACATACCGGGGAGACACCACATAAATGTAAGGAATGTGGGGAAGCCTTCAGTTATTCCTCAGCTTTTCGAAGGCACATGATAACACACACAGGAGAGAAGCCCTATGAATGTAAACAGTGTGGGAAAACCTTCATTTATCTCCAGTCCTTTCGAAGGCATGAAAGGATTCACACTGGAGAGACGCCTTACGAATGTAAGCAATGTGGAAAAACCTTCATCTATCCCCAGTCATTTCGAAGACATGAAAGGACGCACGGCGGAGAAAAACTCTATGAATGTGACCAGTGTGGAAAAGCATTCAGCCACCCATCCTCCTTTCAAGGACACATGAGGGTGCACACTGGAGAGAAACCTTACAAGTGCAATCAGTGTGGGAAAACTTTCAACTGGCCCATATCCTTACGAAAACACTTGCGAACTCACACTAAAGAGAAACCCTATGAATGTAAACAGTGTGGAAAAGCCTTCAATTTGTCTGCTTGCTTTCGAGAGCATGTGAGAATACATCCTGGAGACAAGTCTTATGAATGCAAGCTATGTGGGAAAGCCTTCTACTGTCACCTCTCCTTACAGAAACACATGAGAAGGCACACTGCTGAGAAGCTTTATGAATGTGAGCAATGCCAGAAAGCTTTCAGTTGGCCTGAACTTTTGCAACAGCATGTGAGAACTCATACTGCAGAGAAACCTTACGAATGCAAGGAATGTGGTAAAGTTTTCAAGTGGCCCTCGTCCCTACCAATACATATGAGAATGCACACTGGAGAGAAACCATACGAATGTAAGCAGTGTGGGAAGGCCTTCAGTTGTTCCTCATCCTTAAGAAGACATGCAAGGATACATACTGTGGAGAAACACTACATATGTAATGGAGAAAATCCTCCTGCAAATGAATTCATGCACAGTGCTTCAGAAAATTCACATGAGGAGAGAAATCTTATAAAAGTTACAAATCTGGTATTACCTTTATGAGTCCCTCGTCATGGAAGTGGATCCATATTGAGTGTATTTCTAGTTCTTTTTGATGAAAATTAATTGTTAAAGTACTCTCTTAACTATAGTACATAAATTTTGTAGGTAGTGGGTTTTTTTTTATGTCTTAGGAAATAAAACATTTATCTTTCCATTTGGACTCATAGTGATTTGCAGTGTATTTTTAATATATACACTATATAGTTTAGAGCAACTACCCAATGTGGGCTTCGAACCCATGACCCTGGGATTAAGAGCCCGATGCTCTTCTGACTGAGCTAGCCAGGCAGTTGAATATATAGTTTAATATCTTAGTTGTTTAAATTGTCCTTTAAGGGGTCATTGGAACAATGACATTGTGGTATTTGTTGGAATTTTCCTACTGGCTTAGTGTGGCAGATACTGGATAATCAACCATTACATATTTTCCACCATGGTATTGAGACAGCCTTTATTTATTTAGGCCAGTGGAGCCTTATTCCATTTTTCTTAAAAATAGTTGGTTGCTGCTGCTAAGTCATTTCAGTCGTGTCCAACTCTGTGCAACCCCATAGACGGCAGCCCACCAGGCTCCCCCATCCCTGGGATTCTCCAGGCAAGAACACTGGAGTGGGTTGCCATTTCCTTCTCCAATGCATGAAAGTGAAAAGTGAAAGTGAAGTCGCTCAGTCGTGTCCGACCCTCAGCGACCCCATGGACTGCAGCCTTCCAGGCTCCTCCGTCCATGGGATTTTCCAGGCAAGAGTACTGGAGTGGGGTGCCATTGCCTTCTCTGAAAATAGTTGGTAGAAATTTGTAATTATGCAGAGTTCTTCAGAGTGTATAGTCTCATGTGAATTGTTACTTTGAACTTTTATGCTTTGCTTTGTCTTCACTTGTGATTGTGAATTAAAACTAGGTTTTTATTTAAGAGACACTTGTGATGTGACCATGAGATACCGACTTCTGGATTGTGTTACATCAGCATGAGTAGTGTTAGGAACTACAGTTCCCCAGATCCCTTCCCTTTATGATTCTCTGTCCAAATATACCAGAAGCCTATTGATGTGAGATTTGGAAGGCAGAAGTGAAGCCATTACTAAGGTTTTGCAGTTTGTTGTTGTTTAGTCACTCAGTTATGTCTGACTTTTTTGCGACCCCATGGACTGTAGCCCACCAGACTCCTCTGTCCATGAGATTCTCCAGGCAAGAAGACTGGAATAGGTTGCCATTTCCTTCTCCAGGGGATCTTCTTGACCCAGACATGGAACCTATGTCTCCTTCATTGGCAGGTGGATTCTTTACAGTGAGCCACCAGAGAATCTATAGATACATTTACTTATCACTGAAATAACCATTTTGGTTTCCTAACATATTTTGAGGCATATTGTTGGGGAAAGGTCAAAGAGCTGCTTCTAGAACTGTTCCTTAAGATAGTAAGCCTGAGGCAACACTTACTCACGGAGGAATTTCAGAGATTATTGCTGCTATCAAGTCTTGGGCGATACAAGGACTTTTTTTTTTAACTAAACTTTTCTTTCAGTTTGGTTGTTATAAAAGCTATGAAAGGGGAGTTTGAAATATCACAATCCTTTTTTAAAAACTTGTAGTTGATTTACAATGTTGTGTTAATTTCTGCTGTATAACAGTGATTCATTTATATATGTGTGTATATGTGTGTGTATTCTTTTCATTTTCTTTTCCATTATGGTTTATCACAGTCACTGGATATAGTTCCCTGTGCTATAGTAGGACCTGGTTGTTTGTTATTATTGACACAATATTATTGACTGAAGTCCTTATAGACCAGGGCTGAAGTTCCAACTTCAATGCCAGGTATTTTAATTGGCAAACAACCTGATACCCTATGAACCACATACACCCAAATCAGGTCATATGATTTAATTCTATTTGTGGACTTCTCTGACAGTGCAGTGATTAAGACTCTGTGCTTCCACTGCAGGGGCACAGGTTCATTCCTGCTTGGGGAACTAAGATCCTTCATGCCACACGGTGCCCCTACACACCACCCCCCACCAAAAGGTATTTGTAAGTAATGCTACTATGCCCACCTTTGTCTTCAGATTCTGCAAGTGGCTCAGCCTCTATGGCTGTGTCATAGAACCACAAAAATCTGATGCATAGCAACCCAGGTTGGTATCCCCTGGGGTATCCCCCCAGGCCACATGGCCCTGAAACCAGGCCCCCCAGAAGCCACAGGAGTCACCACTTAAGAAATATATCTAGGGCTTCCTTGCTGGCTCAGTGGTTAAGAATCCACCTGCCAACACAGGAGACATGGGTTTGATCCCTGGTCCAGGAAGATCCCATGTGCCAGGGAACAACTAAGCCCATGGGCAACAACAACTGAGCAGCAAGTGAAGCCGCTGCAATGAGAAGCCACTGCACTGCAACTGGAGAAAAGCCTGCTGCAGCAAGGAAGACCCAACACAGCCAAAAATAAAGAATTTTTTTAAATGAAATTGTCTTATAAAAACAAGTATATCTGATTTTTTTAAAAAAATCTATAGACTTATTAAAGAGGAATCTTATTCACAGAGTGCTGCCAGAGGACCGACGCTCGGGCCTAAGATGGGCCAGCGTCTCCAACCACAGAGCAAAGGGCTTTTCCCATCTGTGTGAAGAGGGGAAGCAGGATGAAAGTTGGGCTAGTGAGGGGCTAAGCGGATTCTGAGACCAGCAGGATTGGACGGGGGCCTCCTGGGTACCTTGTCTGGAGAAGCTGACCAGGGGCTTGTTCAGAACCTCACTGTTGCTCAGACAAGGGTAGGAGGTGAGGGCCTGCGATCCAGAGTTCCCATTCCCTGTGGGGAGGGAACGTGATACCATGGGTTATGAAATAGGACTCAAAAAGAATTTGGTCAAGCCCAGATTAGGAGCCGGGTCAGGAGAGCGGGGCCTCCTGGTGCCAAAGGCCACACGTCAAACACGGTGGGATCCTGGCTTATACGCGGACATGAATGTCTTTGTTCTTAAAGAAATGACACAGACCCACAATGACTTCACCCCTGGACCATTGGCCCCTGAGGACACCAGGCTCTCCTATCCCATCTCATCCAGTCCCGATCCTGGACAGGGGTTTCTCCAAGGGGCAAGTTAAGTCAGGACTTCTCGGTCCAGGTCCACCTGCCCGGAACAAGTTCTGCTAGGAACCCACGTTCCGGGCTAGCGAGTCCAGGTATCTAGAAGGAGGCCGGGCAGGGATGGGCTGAAGCCGAAAACCACACTTCCGCCCGGCATAAGTACCTGACGAAGGTTCAGACTAAACACTGAAGCCTGGAAGAACAATAACACTGTCCAGTCAGGGGAGGCGGGGGCGAGCCCAGGAGAATAACCAGAACTACTGGGAAGGTATCAGAGTAACAGGATCTGAACAACTACCCAATCAGGGCCCGGAATCTTGCCTGAGTATTATCTTTTCGGAGTCCTGGGGTGAGTGTCGGGAGTACCATCCAATAAGATCGCCACTTCCCGGAGAACCATTCAATCATGGGCTGCGGGGGCGGGTGTTACGTACACAAGAAGCATCTGGCGGAGGAGTGCGTGGGACAGCGCCCAATTAGACGGCGGAGGCCCCGAACTCCGTCCAATCAGGACCGGTGGCGGCCACCCTCCCATCCCGCGCGGGCGTCTCTCTCTTCAGACCTGGGCGCTCCGGCATACCTGTGGGTTGCGGCCCCAGGTGTCATGTGTCCGTGGCCTCGCGGGCTCCGGGAAGGATGCTTTGGAGATCCAGGAACTGGCAGATATGGTGAGTTCTCTGGCCGGAGCCGGAGACCGGCTGGGGCTTATTACGACCCGCTGGGAGCTGAGGCAAGCCCGGGTCTCCGGCGCCCGCTCCTCTAGATAGCGACCCAAGTCTCCCCCTCGACCCCGTTGTCCTGTCCCCTCTTGAGTGGGAGTCTCGGCCTGAGAATGCGTCCCTTGGGGATCCCAGGGAGAACCGGGTGACCCGGGCAGTGGTCAGGGGGTGGGGTGAGGGGACCCTTCCTGACCTGACAGATGCAGTCATATCCCTACCAGGTAGGAAGGTGCTTTATTCCCATTAAAAAAAAAAAAAATTCAACGAAGTAAGTTTCCAAGCTCTTACTGGTTTTATTCAGCCATTCATGAATCTGGTAGCTTCCCATCCAGCCACAGAAGGGCGCTGCGGGTTGAAAGTCTCCTGTAGGCAGAAGAGAGCGGGTCGAAGGAAGCAGCGAAAGTGGGTTTTGTCTGTGGTGGGTTCCTTTACCCTAGGGAGGGCGCGGGTCTGCCAGGCAGATCGTCTCCCTGTGCCGACCCGGTAATTCCTGATTGACTGCTTTCAAATTCCATTTCTGGGAAAGGCTGAAACTCTAAGTTCAACCAGCTCGGTGTCTTGGGACTCAGCATAAGTGACTCCATTTGGGGCTGTGGGCTTGTTTTAATATTCCAGAGATCTCAACATATATCCCAGGGTCTCAGACGAAACAGAAAAGGGCTTTTCTGTTCTGGGTGAGGAGGGTGAGACCAAGCCTGGGGGATCTCTGGGGTCAGTGCATTCTCAGCCCAGCTGGGGAGAAGGGGAGCTTTATTCTGCATCTCAGTGCTTCTTGAGGATGGGCAGGGGGAGCTGGTGACCAAAAAGTCAGGGGAATGTTTGGGTTACAAATGGGCAATTGTGAACACTTGGTCAAATGAAAAATTCAAACTTCCTAAGCATGCACTTTCATACTTTCATTCAAGTGTGTTATTGTGGGGTGCGGGCGGGGGAGTCTGTAAGTGTCTCAAAAGGAGTTTATTTTACACAAAGGAGTAATTTGCTCTAACAAAATAATGGAACCTGGGACTTCCCTGGTGGTCTAGTGGTTAAGAAACCTCCTTCCAATGCAGGGGATGTAGGTTTGATCCCTGGTCTGGGGATTAAATCCCACATGCTACAGAGCAACTAAGACCCAATTAAGCCAAAAATAATTAAGTTTTAAAAAATAATGGAACCCCAGGAGAGGGGTTGTGGGAAACTGATCTACAGCCGGTAGATCTGAAGAAGCATAGGTGACAGTCTGATCCTGAGACTGGCATCTGAAGTGTGTGTGTGTGTGTGTCTGGGGGTTGGAGGCGGTCTTGAGGGACTGAGCGTTTAACCTGTGGAATCCAATGCCATATCCAGGTAGAGCGTGTCAGACCCCAGTTTCAAGAGTAGGAAACCCAGCTGGAGTCACAGAGAATTGCCTGGTATGGGGAGAAACCACGACATATTGGTGACCAGGAGTCTCCGAAGTGATGTGGTCTCTGTGAGGGTAAAGAGACACAGAGGGAAGAAACACACAGGAGGGAAAACTGAGTTTTCCCCAAACACGCAAGAAGGAAGAGCTAGTTTTCCCTTTACCAGGCTTCATCACATCAACCGACCCAGCCCGTCCTCTGGGAGTTTCTCCTTGCTAACTCCGTGTGTCTCCCAGCTCTCAATCTGGGGCTTTTAAACGTTCTTTCATATCTTTTTTCTTACTTGATGGGGCCATGTTGGGAGTTTCCACAAGAATGATATAGCTTATGGGTGGTTCAGGATGGTGGGCGGACTCTTCTCCAGGCACTGTCCTTGGGTGATGCAAACAGTACACGGGTGGTGATCGGTGAGCATGGCTGACCTGCTGTGCTTTAAGCCAGCACGTCCACGGTGGAGTCGGGGGCCACATTTCTATCCAGGAAACCTCTATTAAGGCAACTGTGGGATCACCATTTTCACTCTGTAGTACTGAAAGCAAATCAGACTGAATTCTCAAAAATTTTCTTTGCATTTCCCTGATGACTCATGTTGAACATCTTTTCATGAATGTTTGTTTTTTCTTTTTTTGTTTTCCTTTTCATGAGCTTATTGACCATTTATATTTCTTCTTTGGAAGAGTGTCTGTTCCAGTGTTAGGTGTCAGCATCTCCTGGATGCCCTTTAGCATTTCATTCCCTCTGTTTCTAGTTTGTTGAGTATTTTTATCAAGAAAAGATGATGTGGGGTTGTTTTTCTTCCCTTTCTTAAAAAGCATTATGATGAGACATTTTGCATTTTTTTTCAAAAATAATTCTTTTAATTTATTTTTGACTGTGCTAGGTCTTCACTGCTGCTGGGACTTTTCTCTAGTTGTGGCCAGCTGGGGCTACTCTCTAGTTGTGTGTGCACTTATCATTGCAGTGGCTTCTCTTGTTGTGATACATGGGCTTATTTGCTCTACGGGATCAAACTAGTGTCTCCTGCATTGGCAGGTGGATTGTTTACCACTGAGCCACTAAGGAAGCCCTTTCTAATTCCTTTTTTTTTTTTTAATCCTTTTTGGCCTATCCACATGGCATGTGGGATCTTAGTTCCCCAACTAGGGATCGAACCCATGCCCCCTGCATTGGCAAAGCAGTATTTTTTTTTTTTCCCCTTTGGTTGTGCCGGATCTTCGTGGCTGCTTTTGGGCTTTTTCTAGTCGCAGCGAGCAGGGGCTGCTCTTCATTGCCCGGGCTTTGTATTGCAGTAGCTTTTCTTGTTGTGAAGCACAGGCTCTAGGTACTCAACCTTCATTAGCTACAGCTCGTGGGCTCCAGAGTGCTGGCTCAGCAGTTGCCCATGGGCTTAGTTGCTTCACAGCATGTGGAATCTTCATGGACCAGGGATTGAACCTGTGTCCCCAGCATTGGCATGCAGGTTCTTTACCCCTGAGCCACCAGGAAAGTCCCAAAGGTGATGTGTTTTCACAGATACCTTTTCTGGGTCTGTTGAGGTGATTGTGTGGTTTTTGTTCTTTATTACTAAGGTATATGATACCAGTTTCCCATGGATGGAAGAGCCTGGTAGGCTGCAATCCATGGGGTCGCAAAGAGTCAGACATGACTGAGCGACTTCACTTTGACTTTTCACTTTCATGCACTGGAGAAGGAAATGGCAACCCACTCCAGTGTTCTTGCCTGGAGAATCCCAGGGACGGGGAGCCTGGTGGGCTGCCGTCTGTGGGGTCGCACAGAGTCAGACACGACTGAAGTGACGAAGCAGCAGCAGCAGCTTTGTTTCTTTGAACCAAACTTTTTATTCCTGGAATAAATCTCCCTTGGTCATGGTGCTGAATCCTTTTTATATCTCTCTGGATTTGAATTGCTAACATTTTGTTGAGGAATTTTTTTGTTTGTGTTTATATGGGATACTGCTCTGTAGCTTTCTTTATGTGTGATGTCTTTTTTTGGTTTTGGTATCAGCATAATGCTAGCCTCCTAGAAGGGGTTGGAAAGTGTCTCCCCACAATTCAATTTTGTATATGGATTCCCAATTATTAATACTAATGGTGTTTAACATCTTTTCATGTGGTTATTGGCCTTTTGGAGAATTGTCTATTCACATTTATCACCCCATTATTGAGTTGTCTTATTTGTCTTTTATTTTTTATTGTTGTCTGGTTGTTTAGTCACTAAGTCATGTCCAACTCTTGCAACCCCGTGGACTGTATAGCCCATCAGGCTCCTCTGTCCATGGGATTTCCCAGGCAAGAATACTGGAGCAGGTTGCCATTTCCTTCTCCAGGATTGTTGTTATGTGAGTTCTTCACATATATTTCTGATACAGTGCTCTCATCAAGTATGTGACTAGCAAACTCAGTTGCAACCCTAGTTGAAGTAACTTTGCCTTCTTTGTAGCTGATGTTGTGGGATTTCTTTTTTCTTCACGTCTTGAACCCATATTTTTTTTGCTTAAGAAAACTCTACTTTTTAATTTTGTACTTGTTATCTTTTTACATCATCAATGTAGAGTAATCCCATATTTCTCTAAATATAATAATTAGGTTCTTCATTCTCCCTCTTAGAGTCACCTTTGGCTCAATCACCATCAGATTCTTCAACAGCTCTTGTTTGTGGGACATCTTCCTTGAATTCCAAGCACTCTGTTATTTATCTGAGAGGCCCTGCTGGCTTGACAGCTTCCTGAGGAACCAGGCCCTTTCTTACCCAACAGACGTGCTGAGCCCTGCATCCTGGATGGCCTGTATACCCTCAGTGTCCACCTCATCATAGGAGGGGTTGTGTCTCTGCCTCTGTCGGATATGAGGGGACCAGACCAGACTGCTTCTTGCTGTTGCCTTCAGGTTCATGGTTATTCAGATCCAGCAGCACTGATGTTCTGATTCCAGTTCTTGAAGGTGACAAAGACAGTGATAACTTTCGACCAAGCCAATGTCCATTTCCGTGTTATCTGAATGATGGAGTTTCATTTATCAGTCTTTACCATGGCTCAGAATCTACTGTCTCAGTAAGAACAGTTCTTTTTAGTCCTGTCTCCATTAGTCCATGTCTACTGTTGCTGTCACATTTTGCTTCAGTGTCCAGCACTTTCCATCACTGAGGAACCTGCATTGGATTTGCTGGCGTATGGTCATTTCCCACAGGAGTGTGAGCTCAGGAGTCCTAGGAATTGAATCCAGTTCCCACCTGTTGGCCTCCCCAGCCTCCCACACTCAAGGGTGAAAGGGGGGCCTCACTGACACAGAATATATCGCTGTTTCAGGACTCAGTGGTCTTTGAAGATGTGGCTGTGAACTTCACCCTGGAGGAATGGGCCTTGCTGGACCCTGGTCAGAGGAAACTCTACAGAGATGTGATGCTGGAGACATGCAGGAACCTGGCCTCTGTGGGTGAGGACAGCTTCCTCCCTGCACTAAGTCTTTAGGGAACAGTAATTTCTTATAATGTCCTTTCTTACGAGGGACAGGGATGGGAATATGTTGGAAAAAAGGCAGACATGGCTCCTGCCATTATAGAACCTGCCTATAATCAGGTTGCGTTTCCATGAAAGCAGTTTCATGCATTGATTGACTTTTTGTCACTCTTGAGCAGAATCTCAAGGTTCCCTAATTTGGGCAGTGAGAGAAGCATAATGGTTTTCACCCTGTGAAAGTTACACTTGTCAATACACATTTGACATGATGATCTTATTGCAGTTAAACCCACACTGACCCATCATCAGTGAAATGAGGACTGGAGAATCGGCCCATCTCATGGACAACTTGCTGTTCTCCACCCTCCCCATAAGGAAATTTCTCCACTAGCAGTATGGCAGCCACACACTGTCCAGCATCCCAAGGGCTGCTGGGTCTATGGACACAGGCCTTGTCCAGGGCCTCTGTACCTGAGATCACCAGGGAGCTCACTTCTTGGGAGGAGCAGGTTCTGGATCAGACAGCGATGTTTGGACATACCCATTAGGAACATGACCAGGTCTCTTGAGAAGGTGATGGATATAATTAACCTGGCTTCCCTCTTGGAGTTTTCGTCCATCCTTGCCCATTCAAGAAATCTTTGGGTACCTCCCTGTACAAAGGAAGGATTCGGGAAAGTGCATCTTGCCCCATTTCTTCCTACTCTCCTTCTTTGATAATATTGATCAGACATCAGTCTCCATTCTTTTTGAAATATCTCTTAGTGAACAAAGCTGCCACTTTGACTCATTTTTCCTGTGATGGCCAAAATTCCAATTTGTCTCCATGTCTATTTTTCCTTATAAAGTTGGTTTACATTTTTGAATCTGTATATGGAAAGTGATCTACATATGGTTTCTTTTCTTTCCTTTGTCCCACTGTTTCTTTCCTGAGAATTTAGTTACATTACCAATTGTTACAATTGTTACCAATTGTTCTTGCCTTAAGGTTAAAACCAGATCAAGTACTCAGTGTGATGTTTTGAAAAGTGAACTGTTCAGTAAAGAGAAAAAAGTAAGATTCACAAGAAATGATTCCTGGTCTCTTTTTGGAGAAAACCGGATGTTTCTTGACATCAGAGGTCACCAGACCCTAGAAAGGGATTGGAGGTGAGTGGAACTGCCATGGGGGTGGGGGGATACCTGCAGCCTGTTAGACTCACTTGAAACTAGAGGAAAGGTGTAAACCTAGCTAACCAAATTTGTACTTAGAAACATTTCCAAAGAAAATACTTTCCTAAATATGATGTTGAGTATATAAATCACAATGAGGTTGGAAACAAAATGATGACCAAGATACCCTGTATATAAGAAACACAGAAAATGTTGACTCTGTTTTAGCACTCAGCCAGAGCATTAAATTTGTTGCACTTTGTCACAATGCAGGGAGTATAAAAAATATGCTCATTCATTGAAAATGGCAAGTATGTAGTCAAAATAATAATGAGCAATCATCAATAAATCATTAGTGAAGAAATCACTTATAATCATTCATCTCTAATACTGTGCTTCCCATTTTGAACAGAAATCATTTGGTAGAGAAGCTCTGCATAGATAATGAAGGTCATCACTGTCTGGAAGCCCTGAACCAAATTACAGATCTTACTCTGCATAAGGGATATTGGCCTGGAATTCAGCCCTGTAAATGCACTAAGTGTGGAAAAGCCTACAGGGGTTGTTCTTTCCAAAATCAGCAGAGATCTCTCCCTGGATACAGATATTATCCATGAGAGGAATGTGGGGAAGCCTGCAGCTGTGTCTCATGCCTAAGCCCTCCTAGGGGCACAGACATTGAAGAGGAACCCAATAAATGTCAGGATGCTGGGAGAACATGTAAGAGATGTGTGAAGAGTCATGGTAGTAAACGGTCTTCAGATTGTAAGAAATCTGGAAAAGCTCTTGCTTTTCCCTCATCCTTTAAGGGACATGAGAGAGGTCAGCATGGACAGAAAACCCACATGTGTAAAGTCTGTGGGAAATCCTTTACCTCTCAGTCATACCTTGCATGGCACAAGAGAACTCACACTGGAGAAAAACACTGTGGGTGTGAGGAATGTGAGGAAGCCCTCCGATATTCCTCATCCCTGGTTGGACACATGATGATACACACCAGTGACAAACCTTATATGTGTAAGAAATGTGGAAAAGCCTTCAGTTGTCCCAAAGACTTCAGAAGACATATGAAAACACACAGCGGTATAAAACCCTACGAATGCACAGAATGCAGCAAAGCCTACAGCTCCTCCTTATCTCTCAGGGAACATGTAGGAACACAGTCAGGAGAAGCCCTGTGAATGCCAGCACTGCGGGAAAGCCTTCAGGCATCAGAGATATTTTAAAAGGCACGTGAAGATGCACAATGGAGCAAAGCCCTATAAATGTACAGAATGCGGCAAAGCCTACAGCTGCTCCATGTCCCTCCAGAAACATGAGAGAACACACACGGGACAGAAGCCCTTTGGATGTCCACTCTGTGGGAAAGCCTTCATGCACCAAGCCTCCCTTCACGGACACCTGAGGACACATAGCAGGGAGAAGCCTACACATGCACGCAGTGCCAGAAGGCTTTCCGTTGGCCCTCCTCCTTAAGGAAGCATGTGCGAATGCACAGTGAGAAGCCCTGCACATGTCAGCAGTGTGGGAAAGCCTTTTGGTACCCCACAAACCTGCGAGGACACATGAGGACACACACCAGGGAGCAACGCTGAACAGCAGGCCTCTGGGAGAGACTTCATTTTCACTTCAGACTTGGAATGCAAGCAGCGCCCTGGAGCAGAACCTTGTGAATGGGACACTGTGGGAAGACCTTCAGCTCTTCACTTATTTCATACACAAAACCTCAGGGCATGACAGAAATCTCTTAATGGATATAAATATGGTTTTCCCTTCCTAAGTGCCTTGTCTTTGATAGGGATGCCAGGGTATTCATTCATGTTCTAGCTCATGTTGCTAATCTGAACACTTAAGGTAACTATCCCTTTGTCTCTTTCATCTGTACTAGTTATATTTCATTACCTTTGATTTTACATCATCATGCAGTCATATAAAGTTTATCTCGTTTCTGTTACAATGTCTTTTGGGTGGGAGGACTATGTCTCTTGGCTTGGGGGAATCTTAGTTTTCTAACCAA
The DNA here is from genome assembly GCF_014754425.2 of Oryx dammah. Classification (NCBI taxonomy): domain Eukaryota; kingdom Metazoa; phylum Chordata; class Mammalia; order Artiodactyla; family Bovidae; genus Oryx; species Oryx dammah. The sequence continues at coordinate 88,802,375 of NW_024070189.1, forward strand.
GCATGGTATCCGTGCCTCTGCAGTGAAAGTGCAGCGTCCTAACCATTGGACTGCCAGAGAATTCCTGTTACAATGTCTTTTAAATTTTTATTTATTTTTTACTGTGTTGGGTCTTCATTGCTGTGAGAGGGATTTCTCTGGTTGTGCTGAGTGGGGGCTACTCTCTCGTTGCAGAGCATGGGCTGAGTAGTTGTGATGCACAGGCTTAGTTGCCCCGAGGCATGTGGGATCTTCCAGGACCAGGAAATGAACCCATGTCCCCTGCATTGGCAGCAGAACCCTTAATCTTCAGACCACCAGGGAAGTCCCTACAAAGTCTTTTGAACCCAGGGGTGTAAGTGGTTTTCAATTTTCATTTTGTGTGTGTGCATGTGTACAACTTTGTATGTTTAGGCAAAAAGTTTTTGATTCCTTCTTTGTTTTATATTCCCAGTATGCTCTCATGATATGAGGTTTGTATTGTTGAAAAGTATTTCCTGGTCCACTGTTAGAGATAAAGAATTGTCTGACTCAGTATTTGCTCTCCCCTAGAACCTTTATACTGAAAGTTGTGTCTTCTATGTTTCTTTGTAGACAATGGATACCATATCTGTATTCACAGTAATTAGTAATTGTGGAAGGTCTTAAAGGACCTTCTGTCTTGCCTGGTAATGTTTGTAATTTGGCCTCTGCTCATTGTCCTTGACCTTGGTTAGAAATTGGACACAAAACACTGAGTTAAGAAGAATGACTTGTTGGCAGGGAGATGAAAGCTGCTGTCTAGATGATTCTACTGAACTGTGTTGTCATCTTGGGTAAGGTGGGAAACTGTATATCCAGAGTCCTTCTGTTAGTGATTGTGAGTTAAAGTTCTTAAGAAGAGGAAGATGCATGAAGTCTGGAACTGGAGTGAGGAAGCCATGATTCTCAGCTCTTCTGTACCATCAGGAGACAGAGCTGCAGGGCAGCCTGGTGGCCTGAGCTCCAGCACTGCTTTCTCACTTCTGGCTCTGCCTGTGTGGAACAGCCCCAGTCAGACACATGTTTGATGTTAGTTACCTGCTGGGCAGTAATGTGGACTATGCTCAGCAGTGTGGACAAGGCCCCTCATCGTGGGTCCTCTTTGGTTTTCAGGTTCACACAGTTCCCTGCATGTTCCTGTGGCTTCTTGGGATCCATTAGGCCACTTATTCAGGCTTCCGAAGATTCCTCAGTGATTTTCTCATATCCTGTGACCCTCTTCAGGTCCAAGGATTCTCCTAATTACATGATTTCTGTAGGAAACATCTTGTTCCTCTAACAGTGGATGTTTCCTACCTCTACCCATTGCAGATGTAATGTGGCAGCCACAGATGTAGGAAACCTACTTCCCTAGTTGCATTATGAGAGGCTGTAATGACCCTGCATTTCTTGTTCCTCAATACTTCCAAGACTGAGATAAGCTCCTGTGAATATATGTAGCAGTTTGTGGCATTTTCTCTTACAGGGGTCTGCTCTCTAAATGATTAGACTAGTATGTTTAATTAGTCCATTTTTATATGTGATTTCCCATTGCTTTATATGTGGTCACCCAGGATGTGATTTAAAACAATGTGCATTGAAAATTCAAGTTCAGGAACTTCTCTGGTGGGCCAGTGGCTGAGATTCTGAGCTCCCAGTGCAGGGGGCCTGGGTTCGATCCCTAGTCAGGAATCTAGATCCCACATGTCACAATTAAAGATCCTGTGTACTGAACTAAGACTTGACACAGCCAAATAAATAATTTTTTTAAAAAAACCTGATTTAAAGTGTTAGAGGGGTACCTACTGAATGCTTATTTGGAGGCTGTTAATCTGTACCTGCTTGTTTGGAGGCCGTGAATCTGTACCTGTCTCGTGTGCTTTTAGGGGCTGGCCATGTGTGGCCACAAGAAGGGGATCCTGAAAGGCCCAGGAAAATCTTACTGTACTCAGGGCCTAGTGACATAATCACTGTGCAGCAAGACAGGGATGTCACTCGGGGAGCACCAAGACAGCTGTCTCACTTGAGCCACAGAGGAGCAGAGCATACAAGGACCCAAGGGCAAACATCTGTATTCGTCAGGGGCGTAATTGTTTGTTTGAGCCTAAAGTGCATGGCATAGGAGGGACATTCAATATCTAGCATCAGATTATGATTGTGGGAAATAAAGGTTTAATTGGAGTGAGGACCCTTAGAAAATGGAAGAGGAAAAGTAGGTGTTTGGTTGAGGACTTGCTTGATTGACCTGCCTGGTGATCACAAGCTCCTCACTGGTTGCCCAACAAGCCCCTCTGCACTGGCCCGTCTGTGTGCGGTGGCTCCAGACCCTGAGAGTAATTGGTTTCTTCACTCACTAGTACCTTCCAAACATCATACAAGTTAGGCTGTTGGTGAATTCTAGCCTGAAATCATAGAGACGGGGATTCTGAGAAATATACCTCCCAGTCACATGCACAATGAAAACAACAATCCAGCACAAACATATCTACCTATTGGTTTCATTGACCTTTCACAATTGTACCAAGAAATGTAGCACAGTGATGGGGTGAGAGGACTTCCCTGGTGGCTCAGACAGTAAAGAATCTGCCTGCAATGCAGAGTTCGATCCCTGAGTCAGGAAGATCCCCTGGAGAAGGAAATGGCAACCCACTCCAATATTCTTGCCTGGAGAATCCCATGGACAGAGGAACCTGGTGGGCTACAGTCTGTTGGGTCACAAAGAGTTGGACATGACTGAGCAACTCAGCATGCACTCATGAGGGGGTAAGAGGGATATGTAGAAGATTTCACTCATTCATTCATTCAGTCTCTCCAGTGAATATTATAGCGGAAGAGTAAACTATTTCAGCTAACATTGGCAGTTGATACCTAAATAGATTATTAAACTATATACAAGAACATGTATGTACTGTGGCCAGCACAGCAGGTAGGGATCAAAAGTGGTCGACACAGTTTGGAAAAAAGAAACTAGAGACAGAATTAAAGAGACCTCTAGGATCAAGAGCCTTGTTCCTCAGACCCACATCCCTTTTATTTAGTGTTTTGGCAAGCAGGAATTATCTGTTGTGCCATGGTAAAATCAGCCTCCTGTGTCCCTGGTCACATCTCCCATTTTATTGATTACTTTGAACTACCTTTGTTATTTTTTTGTATGAAGGGTATCACCCAACTGGAGGTCATAGACCCACATATGCTTTGGGAAAACATCTTGGTATGTGCACAAGCAGCGTTCTGAACTTGTGCTGACCCAGCGCTCCAAGCTCCATACTGTTTTTCCTTAGCTTAGCAGGGCATGATGACTCCAACTAATCAACCCGATGTACTTTTGTTTGGATTATACTTAATTGTTGTATCTTGCTCTTATTCTTTTTGCATGGTGATTTTCTCATGGCTTAGCCAGAGCAACAGTGGCTGACTGTTAACCCCTGCATGTATGCATATATACTGAATTCAGTAATGTCTCCTCTCCCCCCTCATCACCACCAATTTCATGTCCACCTGGAATCTCTCATACAACCTGTGGATTTAAAAGATATTCACAACCTAAAAGTTGTGTTATGTTTTACCCAGAGGGAATTTTAGGGACTTAAGCCCTGGAGGCAGCATCTCAAGGAAGCCTGAGAGAACTGCTCCAAGGAAGTGGGAGGAGGAGCCAGGTTACATAGAAGTGTTGCAACAAAGGGCAGGCAGTCAGAACATCAAAAACTGGCTGTTAATTGAAGAAAATAAAATATCCCAAGTTAAGAAATTTAGCGCTTTTCTACATACGGGAATATGCAAAAGTCTGGGCGCACTGAAATCATTCCTTTGATATGCATCTCAGCTACCTGGGGCCAGTATCCTGTGTTTTCACATCCTGAGTTCCTCAGGGCTCACCGTGGGGAGTGGATGCAGTCTGATGGCTGATAGAAGGCAGATACTCTTCTCCTTCCTGATTTCCTTCAGGTTCAGTGGCTCTCATTGGTGGACTGCAATCACTGATGACTGACACCCTTGTTTACTGATATGGTAGGAAATATTCCTTTTCTCAAACCTGATTTGGAAATAAGGTCTGTGCAGATGTAATCAGGGTGTGGCCATAATGGATTGGAGTACATCATAATCCAATGACGTGTATTGGGACACAGACACTTGCCCAGGAGACAGACATGTCTTAGCCATGTAAAATCAGAGCAGAGGTTGATGTGATCTTCCTTTTATTTATTTATTTATTTTTGGCAGCACTGGATCTTTGTTTCTTTTTGCCCAGGCTTTCTCTAGTTGAGGTGAGCTGGGGCTGCTCTTCATTGTGGTGCTTGGGCTTCTCATTGCAGTGGCTTTTACTGTTCTGGAGAACACGCTTTAGGACCACAGGCTCTAGGTACATGGGCCTCAGTAGTTGCAGCACATGGCCTCGGTAGTTACAGCTCTCAGGCTGTAGAGCATGGGCTCAGTAGCTGTGGCACTCTGGCTTAGTTACTCCGAGCCATGTGGGATCTTCCCAGACCAAGGATCGAACCCATGTCCCCTGCATTGGCAGGTGGATTCTTATACACTGCACCACCAGGGAAGTCCCCGGTGTGATCTCTCTACAAGCCAAGGCATGCAAAGGATTGTTGGCAGTCTCCAGAGACCTGGAGACATGCCTGGAACAGGTTCCTCCTCAGAGCCTCCAGAAGATCCAGCCCTGCTAACAACTTCATCGGGTAGGTCCAGCCTCCCAAACCATGAGAAAATAAATTATTGCTGATTTCAGCCCTGCTGTCTCCAGTGCTTTTTTGGGCGGCCCAAGCAGACTAATGCAGCTCCTAAGGCGGGAGTGGGCCTTGGATACTTGAGGGACAGGGAGATGCCAGTGTTTCTAGAGGAGAGTGAAGTGGGGGCAAGAGCAGCAGAGGCAAGAAGAGAGCACTGTTTGGGGGCAGGCACGTCATGTCCTGATGCCTGGGACTGAAGGCATTAGCAACAGAAGACAAAATAGATAAATTGGATTCCATGAAAATCAAAATGTTTTGTGCATCAAAGGACACTATCAAGAGAGTGAAAAGACACCCTGCAGAATGAGATACCCATTTTTGAATTATATATGTGACAAGGTTTTATTATCCAGAATACCTGAAACAACTTTGTATAACAAAATGCCAGTGATTCAGTTAAAAAAAAAAAAAAAAAACGGGAAAAGAACTTGAATGTACTTTTCTCCATGTGTAAGTGAAAGAGAAAGTCGCTCAGTCATGTCTGACTCTTTACAACCACATGGACTGTAGCCCACCAGGTTGCTCTGACCATGGGATTCTCCAGGCAAGAATACTGGAGTGGGTTGCCATGCCCTCCTCCAGAGGATCTCCCTGACCCAGGGATCAAACCTACGTCTCTCATGTCTCCTGCATTGGCAGGTGGGTTCTTTACCACTAGTGCCACCTGGGAAGTCCCCTAATCATTATACTACCAGGGAATTCCCAGACAGAATATATTTTAGTGGTGACCAGGAGGTAGGATTACCAAGGCTATACTGGTCTTATCATTTGTTTTTAAATGAATATACAATTCACATTCTGTAACGGTTACCCTCTTAAGAGTGAAAGTCAGTGGCTTTTTGTACATGGCATAGCTGTACGTCCATTTCTATACAATCTTAAAAAGGAAATGCAGCTGTTCACATTTCAAAATTCGCAGACTGACTAAAAGCTGATATGAATTTCCCTGCAGTGTAACACACATACCTGAGGATTGTGATATCTCAGTGACACAAGGTTGATAACCTTACATTGGACATACAGCAATTAAAAGCCAAAATTATTGGCATGCAACATGCATCTTTAAGCTGTAACCCCAAACCAAAACCTTACAAGGTATAACTGATGGACTAAAAGCACTGAATCCTTCGGACTGGATAAAAGGCATAGGTGGCGGGCTTATAGGCACTCATCTTTTTGCTGCTTTTAAATAATCTTGTGTTTAGTCTTCAGATGCACAAGAAAAGCCCTCAGAAAATGAATGAAGAAAGAAGTGGCCCAGTCAGCCTACCTACTGTTACAAAAACAAAAAGGGGGAAATGTGGGAAACATTCTCCAGATGTCTTTGCAAAACCATGAGAAAAAATAATAGGAAACAGCAACAAAAAATAACCAGAGTACATGGGCTGATTGGCTGGGGTCAGAGTGACCTGCTTGAGCTGATGGAGAGAGAGGAGTGCAGACAGCAATGCCGAGTCAGCGCAAGTCATAAAGCTGCTTGCACACGCACTGATTGTTTCTCTGATGTTCCTGCGGGGATCTTTGCTCCCAGCCATATGGTGCCCTTTGTACAGAAAATAACATCGAAGTTCAAAAGAAAAACATTAACTGGGGACATGACTGGGAACATGGGAAACATATTACCTTTAACAAACATACTTTCTGCAAACCAAGAAGCTCGATAAAAGTGATGCGGCATTGAATGTCGGGGCTCTTGATCCTCGAGGTCTTGAGTTCCCCAGTCCCATCTTTCTTTCTATTCTGTCTTTGTGTTTTCTTATGTTCTGTGGCACCCGTCTCTCGCCCTGTGTTGCTAAGCTGAACTCAGCAGTGGTGACCTTAGTCCACGCCGTGTCCTGACACTGAAGGTCACCAAATTGATGAAACAGATTTTCACCTATTGAGGTCTGGGGAAGTCATTCTGATGCATACCTGATTCAAGTTGAAAGTGAAAGTGTTAATCGCTCAGTCCTGTCCAACTCCCTGTGACCCCATGGACTATAGTCCACCAGGCTCCTGCCTCTGGAATTCTGGATTGGGTAGCCTTTCCCTGCTCCAGGGATCTTCCCAATCCAGGGATCGAACTCTGATCTCTGGCTTTGAAGGTGGATTCTTTACCATCTGAGCCACCAGGGAAGCCCGATTTAAGTCGAATTTTATGCTAAAACAATCTGTTTGTGGCCTATTGAACATGCATTGTCCATCTGCTTTAAATTATTAAAGCACCCACTGACCAAAAGTAAAATGTGTTTTAAAAATAAAGATTAGGGGCTTCCCTGGTGGTCCAGTGGTTAAGAATCTGCCTTGTAATGCAGAGGACACAGGTTCAGATCCCGCATGCCCAGGGGCAACTAAGCCCAGGGGCCACAATTATTAAGCCGGAGTGCCCTAGAATCCACGCTAAACAAGAGATGCCACTGCAATGAGAAGCCCTCGAACTGCAACTTGAGAGTAGACTCCACTCGCGGCAACTAGAGAAAACCCGCAAACTCCAAGGAAGACCTAGCACAAAAATAAAAATACAACAATACTTTTTTTTTTTTTCAATGAAGATTATTAGCTGCCTCCCTTCCTGGGGCATCAGTGCTGGTCCTCCTTCAATGATAAGACTGTTTGCTTTTTGAAATCTTGGAAGAATGTTTCCCTGACTTGTTTGATGTACTATGTTCTGACAAGAGAGGAGACTGCTAAAAACCGTGCTTCTCCTGAGCAGTTCCTCTGAGTTATCTGAGAGGCTGTCTTAAGCGCTATAGTTTTGAGTTTGGCTTAAATAAATGTGTTTATTCGTTTATTTCCATCATCAAAGCGCTATGACCCGTATTTTCTCGTCCACATTCCGTGAACGGAGCAATCTGCAGGGAACCTGAGTCTGGACTTCCAGATGCAGGAGAAGGACACAGGGGAACCACGGAGCGGACACAAGCAGAAAATAACTGCTGTACAAGCAGCCCAAGTCCCAGTTGGGCAGATCAGCCAAGCCTGTCTCTGCGGCCTGTCACTCGGGGCAAGGGAGGGGTCTGGTTAAACTGTCCAATTAGCAGCGGCTGGGCGGAGTCCAGACAACCAGAATCAGGATAGGATGGGACCAGGAGAACTGTCCATCAAGGCGGGGAAGAATTAACGTCCAATCAGAGCGCGGGCCCTGGAAAGCCGTCCAATCAGGGCACGCTACGGGTGCGCGTCCAGCCCCGGGAAGTTTCTCTCAGCCTCCGCTGCACTGGTGTGAACTAGTCCCGGCGTTATCTGGTGTCCTGTCCCAGTCGCTCTCATTAACCGAGGTCGCAGGGTACGCTTTGGAGAACCCGAAACGAGGAGACGATGGTGAGTGCATGGCTCAGGGCCCTAAGAGAGAAAAGTTCTGGTTTGGACGGACCGGAACTTACCGAAAATGACGGCTGGCCAGGGTCTCCCCGCGTCCCACCCACGGGGTTCCAGCCCGAGTTCCCTCCTGGGCCGCGGGGTGGGAACCCAGAGTCCTGTCCCGGAGTCTCGACCCGAGTCTCCCTCTCGGCTTCAAGGTGGGGTCCTGACGTCCTGTTGCGCGTCCCGACACAAGTTCTCCCTCGGTTGCGGGGTGGGAACCCAGCGTCTTGTCCCGGGGTCCCGCAAGGAAGGGACCCGACGTCCTGTTCTGGGTCCCGACCCATTTCCCCCCTCGGGGTGGGGGGCGGCGGGGACCCGGCGTCTTATCCCGGGGTCCCGACCAGAGTTCCCCATCTCGACCGTGAGGTGGGGACATGGCGCTTTGTCCTGTTATTGCGCGGGGTCCAGGGCGTCCGGACACAGCCTGTGGTCCCGTGGGCGTCGGAGGGAGGATAGGACGGCTCCCAACGGGCCGTTAGGCTCAAAGGGAGGCGGGGCGGGGGTGATCCTTCCTGAACCTCACAGATAAGTCCGGACTAGTGGAGGAGACTGTATGATAAAGAAACACTGTTGCAATAGGGCAGAGGCTCCAACCACACCGCAAAGGACTTTCGTCTTCAATGAGAGGAGGGGGACCAGGAGGGAAGTTGGGCGAGTGAGGCGCACGGATTCCGAGACCAGCGTGGCTGTGCTGAGACCAGCGTGGCTCTGCTGAGTCCAGCTCAGCAACATAGACCGAGAGACGGGTGCCCGCAGGGCATAAGAAAACACAGACAGAAGGAAAGATGGGAACGGGGAACTCAAGACCTCGAGGATCAAGAGCCCCGACATTCAATGCCGCATCACTTTTATTATTTTATTGAGCTTCTTGGTATGCAGGAAGTATCTGTTTTTTAAGATAACATAAGTTTCCCATGTTCCCAGTCATGTCCCCAGTTAATGTTTTTCTTTTGAACTTCGATGTTATTTTCTGTACAAAGGGCACCATATGGCTGGGAGCAAAGATCCCCGCAGGAACATCAGAGAAACAATCAGTGCGTGTGCAAGCAGCTTTCTGACTTGCGCTGACCGGGCATTGCTAAGTCTGCACTCCTCTCTCTCCATCTGCTCAAGCAGGTCACTCTGACCCCAGCCAATCAGCCCATGTACTCTGGTTATTTTTTGTTGCTGTTTCCTATTATTTTTTCTCATGGTTTTGCAAAGACATCTGGAGAATGTTTTCCCACATGGCTGGACTGGATAGGGCTCCTGTTCTCTGAAGAAGCTGACTAGGGGCTTGTTCTGAACCTCAGTGTTGCTCAGACATGGGGGCGACCCAATTTTCAGGAAGGAACCTGTGGGGAAGAGTGTCCTAAGGGGGGGTAAGAAATGGGACATAGAGAACTTGGTCAAGCCCAAATGTGTGGGACCACGGACTTCCTGGTGCCAAAGGTAAAATGTCAATGTGGGGCTGGCCTCTGCATACCTGCAGGGAGCATCACAGAGTATCTTGTACTCTGGGAACTGATCCACAGTGACTTTCCCCACAAGTTGATTTCTGCCTCAGGAGGTCCCAATGCCCTCCTGTCTCGTGTAGAACAGCAATCAGTATGGAGTCTGCAAAGAAAAAAGTTTTATTTGGGGTCTTAAGAATAGCAGTTTGGGGGGACATGCATTTGAGTTGATGGAATACTATTTATGTTTTTGAGGCGTGACAAGAAAATGTAAGCATATTGGGCTCTTCCTAGTGTTGATTTGTGCAGCTCCATTAACCAGCAGACCGTCTCAAAGGGAGGGGTGTCTGCTCCACAAGAAAGATTTTTAAAAAGTATTCCTCCTTCTCCCACCAGCAGTGTAACTCCAAGATAATATTCCTTTCCTAATCCTGTCAGGGGTCATGCTGATCTCCTGCAGATTTAGACTGTGTATTTTTGGTGAACTTTATGAGAAATGTCATTGTGTCATTTTGATGTATGTTCCTTTGTCTCAGAAATGTGTATGACTTAGTGTTGTTGCCTGGACAATCCCAGGGACGGGGGAGCCTGGTGGGCTGCCGTCTATGGGGTCGCACAGAGTCGGCACAACTGAAGTGACTTAGCAGCAGTAGTAGCAGTAGGCCTTCCTTGGAAGTCCAGTGGTTAATAATCCATCTTTTAATGCAGGGCACTCAGGTTCATCCCTGGTTTGGGGAACCTAAGATCCCACAAGCAGCAGAGAGCAACCAAAAAAAAAAAAAAAAGATATATGACTGCTTTAGACTTCTAGTAAGTGGAACAGTCCTCAGAGTTTTATAAGAAACTATCTCCTGGGTTATAATCCTTAGGTTGGCTTAAATAAAATTCTCTTATCTTCTCTATTCGATTCACTGTTAATTTTTCATCAACAGCGTAAAACTGAATATCAGGCTTATTAAAGGAAAAGCCACAGGGCTGTTAAAGTTGCCTGGAATGAGATGGTTAAGTGTCTGTCTACAACGTGGGAGACCGGGGTTCGATCCCTGGGTCGGGAAGATCCCCTGGAGAAGGAAATGGCAATCCACTCCAGTACTATTGCCTGGAAAATCCCATGGACAGAGGAACCTGGTAGGCTACAGCCCATGGGGTAGCAAAGAGTCGGACACAACTGAGCGACTTTACCTTACCTGACACAGGGAACCAAATATTGGTCCTTGAGAGAGAGGCTGTCATGAGTTATTTAGGGGAAGGGTCCATTTCAGTATCTTGACTTTCTGAACCACTGGGCAAATGTTCTGGATGCCTGCATTAAGGCAGTAAGTAGTGAAAAGTTAAGATTCCATCTGGGCTGATTCCTGCCTAAACCCCAGTTCTTCAGTGGCCTCCTGGCTCCAGTTTATAGCACTCCCTTAGTAATACTGACTCCATTTTATTTTTCCTTTCACACCTGTCTCGTCCTGTCCTGGCTCCCGGACTTTGGGGGTAGCCCTGAACAGGGAGCATTGAAAGGAACTGAACGGCACTTTTATGTTCGGGAAAGTGAAAGTGAAATGAAGTCGCTCAGTCGTGTCCGACTCTTTGCGACCCCACGGACTGTAGCCTACCAGGCTCCTCTGTCCATGTGGATTGCCATTTCCTTCTCCAGGGGATCTTCCCGACCCAGGGATTGAACCCAGGTCTCCCGCATTGTAGACAGACGCTTTACCAGCTGAGCCACCAGGGAAATCGGGAAAAGGGGACTGCAACCTGTGAAGTGATGCTGTGTCCGTCTGGCCAAGGGTAGATTCGGCTTGGAGTTCACCGGCGCAGCCAAGTCTCCTGGAACATAATAAGCCAGGCAGTAAAGGGCTGAAGCCGACTACCCGTAATTCCGCCCGGCTTGGCCACGTGGCCTCCATCCGGCCTGTCCCTCACAAGCTAGTCCTTAACCAGTTGTCAATCAAGGCCCGGGAGGGGGTGTTCCCAGGGGCACATCCAATCAGGGACGGGGGTGGGCACGTTCGCCGACGTGATGACGTCGCTCTCTGCTGCCAGGGCGTCCCATCGCACCTACCTCGCGGGACACTTGGTGTCCCCTTGCTGTCGCTCTGACCTGCCTGAGCCATTGGGTTGCAGGGCCACGGAGAGAGCCACCTGAATGCGGGGGGAGGGGCTGAAATGGTGAGTGCATGGAGCTGGCGCTGAAACTGGCTGGGGCTGGTTCGAACTGGCCGGACGGTAGTCTCCACCGTCACCTCGTTTCGCGTGCCGGCCTCCTATCCGGTCTTCGCGGGGCTCCCGGCTCCCAATTCGAGTCTCCGGCCCCCGACCGCGATGTGGGCTCTCGTGAGTTCCGACCGGGTCCTTGGCCTGTTGGATGTCTGGCTGAGGACGAGGCAACGTCCGGAGCGGGTGGTCGGGTTCTGGGGTCCTTCCTGGGACCTGACAGATGAACTCAAGTACACAGTTGGTCAGAGAGACTATTGCAAATGCTGTTGCCAGAGCCCCGAGGCTCGGATCTCAGGGATGTGCCAGCCGCCAACCACACGGAAAAGTACTTTTCTGTGTAGGGAAGGCTCATTGACAGAATCAGAGGTCCTGTGGTCAGGGCATCCTCGGCCCAGGTCAGGGGGAGCTTGTTCTGCCGCTCAGTGATCCTCAGTTTGGGAGTTGTAGGGGAAAGTGACCCAGAGTCAGGGGCATTTGGGAAGAGAAGCTTGGAGTAAAGTTTGGGTAAAAAAATGGATGTTGATTTTTAAAATAACAGTTACTTACTAGGAAAAATGGATTTATTGGGAAACAACAAAAAATTGCAATTAGGGACAGACGAAGTATAGCAAAAGCTATAGACAAGTCCAACAAACTTATGTATGGGGGAGAAAGGAGGGAATTGGGAGGGGTTGTATTGGTGTAATAAAATCCATGGAGAAAATGGAAAATTCAATTTTTCTCATTGGCTAATTGTTGGGGTAGCCAGTTTCTTGAGAAGATGCAGTGTATGTACACGTTCTTCTGTTGGGTGCTGTAATTGATGATTCTTTCTTGTTTTTCATTTTTCTCTTCAAATCTGCAGTCCACATTTCTTCCTCTAATTGATGTCAAGTGGTACTGGGTGAGGTTCTTCCTTCTGGCTCCACCCGTGATTCTTTTTAGGTAGTTTTCACTTTCTTAATTTTCACATGGGCTGTTGAGAACACTTGGTCAAGACTGTGGCACTGAAACAACCCAAACCTTTTAACAAGAGACTTTTATTCAAATGAGTTATTCCAGAGGGAGAAGGGTCTGTTCCACCAGACACAGGGGGCCCTCTGCAGGAGGGAGGGCATGTGACCCTAAGATCTGCAAGTGTCTCAAGAGCTGGGCAAGGAGAGTTTTCCTTTTACAGAGAGGAGTGACCAGAACCAGGAAGGGCCAGGTGTGGTGCTTGGATGGTAGATCCCTGAGGCCAGCCTGTCGTTAGGGATCTGTGTGCTGGCTGGGATGAGCAGGCCAAAGTTCAGGGGGAAGTCGAGGGGCTGAACCAAAGTTTGGCCAACAAGCACTTGTTCTGCGTGGTCACTGGGGCAAGCAGGTCCCCTAATCACAAAGAGGCGGAAATGGGGCTTTGGGGTTGGGGTGCGGTATCTCGCCTTGCCCTGAATAAACAAAGGGTCTCTGTGTGAGTCTTTTCTGAATCAAGTTGGGCAGTTTCTTGCAGCTTCCCATTTTCCAGAACATCAGAGTGTGAGGGGTCCTTTCACCTTCCATACGTGTTTCCAGGAGCACAGAGCGCACAGAGGGTTCAGCGTTGTCCCCTGACATGGGGGAGCAGCCTCCTCTGGTCCAGCTCAACACGGATAACTTCCCTTCCTCCAGCTTCCGGTTTCATCAGGTGTAAAATACTGAATTCTTCTTGGCTGGCTTCTCCTCAGTGAGGGTGGTAACATCTCAGGTCTCTGCTCTTTCCTGAAGGCTTGGGTTCTCCTGGGTCTTTGGGACTTAACCAGAGATGCCTCTGGGGAGAAGGAAATGTTCTGTCTTCCATTAGAATAGCTGGAAATGCAATGTGAAGTGGGTGGAGATGTGAATGAAAAAGATTATTAGGAATCTTAGCAACTCTTCCATGAAGGGTGTCTGGTGCTGGTCCACTTCCTGTTATTAGTCAGTTAGCAGACACAGAAATTCTGGGAACAGTGACCTGTGCTATGGAGACTTGCTCACTTATTTTTTTCTGATGCCTGTCTTCTCAAAGGGATGAGCAGTAACCAGTTTCTCGAACCAGAAACTTCCCCTAAAATTTCCCTCCCCTGCATTATCCAGGAACATAGGAGGAAGCAGCAGTTTTGCAGATCCTCATTCACACACAGAGATGGGGCATCATGTCTCCTGTAAATGACCCAAAGCCAATGCATCCCCTGGGGTTGGGGACAAGCTGAGCCTGGGAACGAGGGGAAGGAAGGTGCCCTGGGGTCTTGCTGGTGCCCTTCCCCACATGGGTGGCCTCGGACCATAGAACCACCACAGAAGGAGCTGTTAATGGCAGGAGGGTGGGGGAGGGGATCTACCTGCAGAAGTGCTGGGGGTATGTGTCCCCTAAGGCTGGCTGTTTCCTGACCTTTGCTTTGAGCCTCATCCAGGGAGATGGTGGATTGTGAGGTGTGCACCCTGAGTGAGTGTGAAGTGTGAGTGACATGATGAAGTCTCCTTAGGTTCAACTGCTGCTGAGAGGGTGGATGAACTTGAGCATTTCCTCCTGGTGAATATTGAAGCTCCGAGGAGGGGCCTTTTTTTTACCACTATGGGGAAGCTCAGTCCCTCCCCCTCCCCTGGGGGCACCCCTTAGCCCCCAGTTCACACAGCTTTGACCTTCTGACTTGGCGTCTCCTGTGCACCATGGGCATGTGCATCAGGCTGCTGATCTGAGCGGCTCACACTTGGCTGCTCTTCCCTTTTATTTCCTTGATGAGAGTCTTCTGCCCTGTGGCTCAGTGTACAAGCATGTAAGATATTTTTCTTCCATTACGTGAAGGTGTAGGGTTTTATTTTTTCAGATACACTTGCTTATGTGTGTGTACAGTTTTCTAAAGAATTATTTACTTATTTTGGAGCTGTGCTGGGTCTTCATTGCTGCGTTTGGGCTTTCTCTAGTTGCAGTGAGCAGAGGCTTCTCTTGTGGTTCCCAGGCTCTAGAGTGCAGGCTCAGTTGTGGCTCACGGGTGTAGTTGCCCCTCGGCTTGTGGGATCTTCCCAGACCAGGGATCAAACCCATGTCCCCTTCATTGGCAAGTGGATTCTTAACCTCTGGACCACCAAGGCAAGTCCTTTAAATCTATTGTTAATTTCCTATTGTATCCTCTTTTTCTTTCATTCTGGGACTCCAGTGATACTAAAGTTTTGTGTTTGTCCCATGGGTCTCTTTATTTATTTTTTGTCTATTTTCTCTCTGTTGTTCAGATTGTTGTTGTTCAGTCGCTCAGTCACGTCCGACTCTATGACCCCATGGACTGCAACACACCAGGGTTCCCTGTCCTTCACCATCTCCTGGAGTTGGCTCAAACTCATGACTATTGAGTAGGTGATGCCATCCAACCATCTCATCCTCTGTCATCCCCTTCTCCTCCTGCCTTCAATCTTTCCCAGCATCAGGGTCTTTTCCAGTGAGTCAACTCTTTGCATCAGGTGGCCAAAGTATTGGAGTTTCAGCTTTATCATCAGTCCTTCCAATGAATATTCAGATTTGATTTCCTTTAGGATTGACTGGTTTGATCTCCTTGCAGCCCAAGGGGACTCTCAAAAGCCTTCTCCAACGCCACAGTTCAAAACCATCTGTTCTTTGGTGCTCAACCTCCTTTATGGTCCAACTCACATCTGTACATGACTACTGGGAAAACCTTAGCTTTGACTAGAAGGACTTTTGTTGGCAAAGTAATGTCTCTGCTTTTTAATATACTGTATAGGCTTGTTGTAGCTTTTCTTCCAAGGAGCAAGGGTCTTTTAATTTCGTGGTGGCAGTCACCATCTGCAGTGATTTTGGAGCCCAAGAAAATAAAGTCTGTCACTGTTTCCATTGTTTTCTCATCTATTTGCCATGAAGTGATGGGACCAGATGCCATGATCTTAGTTTTTTGAATGTTAAGTTTTAAGTCAGCTTTTTCACTTTCCTCTTCATCAAGGGGCTCTTTAGTTCCTCTTCACTTCCTGCCATAAGGGTGGTATCATCTGCATATCTGAAGTTATTGATATTTCTCCCAGCAATCTTGATTCCAGTTTGTGCTTCATGCAGCCCGGCACTTGGTGTGATGTACTCTGTATGTAAGTTAAATAAAAGGGTGACAATATACGGCTTTTGACATACTTCTTTCCCAATTTTGAACCAGTCTGTTGTTCCATGTCTGGTTCTGTTGCTTCTTGACCTGCATACAGGTTTCTCAGGAGGCAGGTAAGGTGGTCTGGTATTCCCATCTCTTTAAGAATTTTCCAGTTTGTTGTGATCCACACAATCAAAGGCTTTGGTGTAGTCAGTGAAACAGAAGTAGATGTGTTTTGGGAACTCTCTTGCTTTTTCTATGATCCAGTGGATATTGGCAATTTGATCTCTGGTTCCTCTGCCTTTTTTCTAAATCCAGCTTGTATATCTGGAGGTTCTTGGTTCACATACTATTGAAGCCAGCCTAGCTTAAAGGATTTTGAGCATGACCTTGCTAGCTTGTGAAATGGTATAACTGTGCAGTAGTTTGAATATTCTTTGGCATTCCCTCCTTTGGGATTGGAATGAAAACTGACCTCCAGTCCTGTGGCCCCTGTTGAGTTTTCCGAATTTGCTGGCATATTGAATTCAGCACTTTAACAGCATCATCTTTTAGGATTTGAAATAGCTCACCTGGAATTCCATCACCTCCACTAGCCTTGTTTGTAGTGATGCTTTCTAAGGCCCACTTGACTTTGCATTCCAGGATGTCTGGCTCTAGGTGAGTAATCACACCATTGTGATTATCCGGGTCATTAAGATCTTTTTTATATAGTTATTCTGTGTATTCTTGGCTCCTCTTCTTAATGTCTTCTGCTTCTGTTAGGTCTGTACCATTTCTGTCCTTAATGGTGCCCATCTTTGTATGAAATGTTCTTTGGTATCTCTGTTTTTCTTGAAGAGATCTCTAGTCTTTCCCATTCTGTTGTTTTCCTCTGTTTCTTTGCATTGTTCACTTAGGAAGACTTTCTCCTTGCTATTCTTTGGTACTCTGCATTCAGATGGGTATATCTTTTCTTTTTCTTCTTTGCCTTTCGCTTCTCTTTTCTCAGCTATTTGTAAGGCCTCCTAAGACAACCATGCTGCCTCTTTGCTTTTCTTTTTCTTGGGGATGGTTTTGATCACTGCCTCCTGTACAGTGTTATCCATAGTTATTCGGGCACTCTGTCAGATTTAATCCCTTAAATCAGATTGGTTAAATTCTGATGTCCTACCTTCAAGTTGATTGATTCTTTTCTCTATCATATTCATGCTGTATTTTAAACCATCCAGTTTTTTAGTTCAGTTACTGTATTTCAGTTCTAAGTTTTCCATTTGGTTCTTCTTTGTAGCTTTTATTTCTTTGCTGAGACTTTCAATTTTTTGTTTGTTTCAAGTGTGTTTGTAATTACTCATTGAAGTATTTTCTATAGCTTTAAAATCCTTGCCAGATAATTCCCTGTGTGATTTTGGTGTTGGTGTCTGTTGGTTGTCTTTGAGGTGTAGGTTTTTATTCATTGGTTGGTTGATAGCACCTCCCAGCAATCAGCCCCCTGGATGACGATTGTCCTGATCTTTTTTTATTCTTTGCAGCTTTGCAGGTGTCCCTCATCACCAGCAGTGTTTTATTTGGTTTTGCTTCTGCTGCATTTGTAGTAAGTGAAGGTGACCAGTTCCACACCAGTAGCAGCATACAGAAGGCTTCTCTGTGGTTCTCAGTCCATCTGTTTCAAACGTGGTCATTTTAGAGGAAGGGCTCCCCCAGTTAACTCCTCCATCCAGTCCTCGTGGGGCTTGGGTTGTCTCCCATTTAAAAAAAAATTTATTTGGCAGCTCATGGGGTCTTCAGTTGCAGCATATGAACTCCTAGTTGCAGTACGTGGGACCTAGTTCCCTGACCAGGAATCAAACCCAGGTCCCCTACATTGGGAGCATGGAGTCTTAGCCACTACACCACCAGGGAAGTCCCTCACATTTATTTTTGATTTGTCAGCAGTTCTGTTATTCTCCTTTTTGTCTCCCAACTCTAAGTGCAAGGTATAAATATTTTATATCTAGGAGAAAAATTGTGGGATTGTAGATTATGGATAAGTTAGAAATACTAGGAAGTGTAGAGGGGTGACTGGAGTTGAGTGTTTATTCCATGCCATTTCTAGCACTTGGAGAATCCAGCTTAATTTTGTTCATCTTTTGTGTCCATTTGTGTGAAATGGGGTCTGCTTGTGATTGTAAATTGGTTTTTACTGATAACCATTGGTGGTGAGCATGTCTTTCAATGGGTAATTCATCTTCTATGAAATAGTTTCCTCACCTTGAACTCATTTGTATGTCTACTGATTTCTTATGTTTTATTTACATAATGTGGACATTCATCTTTTTTTCATTTCTAGGAATGGCAAATATGTTTTCCTAGATTGTGAGTTATCGTTTCTCTCTATTTTTTACTTTTTAAAATTCATTGTTGGGACTTCCCTGGTAGTCCAGTGGCTAAGACTCTGAGCTCCCAATGCAGGCAAGCCAGGTTCTATCCCTGGTCAGGGAACTAGACCCCACATGCCCCAGCTAAGACCCAACACAGCCAAATAAATAAATAAAAATAAATATAAAAAAATAAATAAAATTCATTGTTAATTGGAGAACAATTGCTTTACAATGTTGTGTTGCTTTCTGCCTTACAAGAAAGTGAATCAGCCATGAATATACATATATTCCCTCCCTCTTGAACCTCCCTCCCACCCCCACCCCAATTCTGGGTAATTCTTAAATTTAATAGACTTGGATTGAATTTATCCATCCCTTCCTTTGTAGCTTACTCTTTTTTCCATATATAAGAAAACTCATCCTACACTCAAGTGTTTCCCTGTAGTGTCTCATAGAGTTTCCTACTTTCTTCTTTCACAGTTAAGTCCACAGTGAATTGGTTATTGTACATGTAGTTATAAGAGAAAAGATTTCTTACTCCCCTGGAGATAGCCAGTGGCTGCGGCCCCATGTGTCAGTAGCCTGCTCCCAGCAGCACGTGCCCTGGCATAGATCCTTCTGTGCATTGTGATTTTTCCCATAGGTGTATCTGTCCATCCCTCTGTTAACGCCATCCTGTCGTAATCACTGTAGTTTAAAACATTTCAATGTACATTAGGAAACACCCCATCACCTTACTCCATAGGAAATCTTGGTTGTTTTTAGAAATTCGTCTTTTATTTCAGTTTTTAGAAATGGTTTTTAAGTCAAACAAAGCAGAACAAACCAACCCTAAAAGAAACCTTGTTGTGCACTGGAATGGTACTTTCATAAATTCTTAAATGTTTGGGAGAAGGTGACATCATGGTCTCTTCTGTGGATATGGCTCACCTCTCCATTTCTTTCTACTATTGTCATTAAATGTTTTGGAATTTATCCACTAAAACATTTTTACAGACATAATTGAGAAAGAAAACTATTATTAGTAACAATCAGTTTTTACTTTTAATAAAAAAAAAATGTTTTTTTCCTGTGGCCTGAGTCTAGCCCTGTTGTTTTAGGTTATTACCCCAGTGCCCTTTTGACAGTCTCTAACCTTCTACCCATTACACTGCCACTGGTAGCCCTGATGCAGTGCTGGGTGGAGTAAGGAGGGGGCCAAATGAAACAGATGTGGGGAAGGCAAGGGTGTCTGGGCTGGGTGGCATTGAGAGAATGGGCTGGATGGCTCATGCTGGGACTCTCACTCATTTGGGGAGCTCATGGGGCAGTGGGGAGGGCTCCCTGGGATGGAGGAGCCAAGTAGGGCAGATAGATGTTGGGGGGACACTTGGGCTGAGGTCCAGATGACAGCCTTCTGCTCCCAGGACACACACTCAGACACCACTCTCAGATGAACACTTGGACACACATACCAATGCACTTCTTAACCTGCACCCTGCCCCCAGCTCCCTGTCTCTCACCCTGCTCTCCTTTTCTATCCCACTTACCCAGCATCTTTCAGGATTTGAAATAGCTCAACTGGAATTCCATCACCTCCACTAGCTTTGTTCGTAGTGATGCTTTCTAAGGCCCACTTGACTTCACATTCCAGGATGTCTGGCTCTAGATGAGTGATCACACCATCGTGATTATCTGGGTCATGAAGATCTTTTTTGTACAGTTCTTCTGTGTATTCTTGCCACCTCTTCTTAATATCTTCTGCTTCTGTTAGGTCCATACCATTTCTGTCCTTTATCGACCCATCTTTGCATGAAATGTTCCCTTGGTATCTCTAATTTTCTTGAAGAGATCTCTAGTCTTTCCCATTCTGTTGTTTCCCTCTATTTCTTTGCATTGATCACTGAAGAAGGCGATGGAATTCCAGTTGAGGTATTTCATATCCTGAAAGATGATGCTGTGAAAGTGCTGCACTCAATATGCCAGCAAATTTGGAAAACTCAGCAGTGGCCAAAGGACTGGAAAAGGTCAGTTTTCATTCCAATCCCAAAGAAAGGCAATGCCAAAGAATGCTCAAACTACTGCACAATTGCACTCATCTCACATGCTAGTAAAGTAATGTTCAAAATTCTCCAAGCCAGGCTTCAGCAATACGTGAACCAAGAACTTCCTGATGTTCAAGCTGGTTTTAGAAAAGGCAGAGGAACCAGAGATCAAATTGCCGACATACACTGGATCATGGAAAAAGCAGGAGAGTTCCAGAAAAACATCTATTTCTGCCTTATTGACTATGCCAAAGCCTTTGACTGTGTGGATCACAATAAACTGTGGAAAATTCTGAGACAGATGGGAATACCAGACCACTGGACCTGCCTCTTGAGAAATCTGTATGCAGGTCAGGAACCAACAGTTAGAACTGGACATGGAACAACAGACTGGTTCCAAATAGGAAAAGGAGTACGTCAAGGCTGTATATTGTCACCCTGCTTATTTAATTTATATGCAGAATACATCATGAGAAACGCTGGGCTGGAAGAAACACAAGCTGGAATCAAGATTGCCGGGAGAAATATCAATAACCTCAGATATGCAGATGACACCACCCTTATGGCAGAAAGTGAAGAGGAACTAAAAAGCTTCTGAATGAAAATGAAAGAGGAGAGTGAAAAAGTTGGCTTAAAGTTCAACATTCAGAAAACGAAGATCATGGCATCTGGTCCCATCACTTCATGGAAAATAGATGGGGAAACAGTGTCAGACTTCATTTTTTGGGGGCTCCAAAATCACTGCAGATGGTGACTGCAGCCATGAAATTAAAAGATACTTACTCCTTGGAAGAAAAGCAATGACTAACCCAGATAGAATAGTCAAAAGCAGAGACATTACTTTGCCGACTACGGTCTGTCTAGTCAAGGCTATAGTTTTTCCTGTGGTCATGTATGGATGTGAGAGTTGGACTGTGAAGAAGGCTGAGCACCGAAGAGTTGATGCTTTTGAACTGTGGTGTTGGAGAAGACTCTTGAGAGACCCTTGGACTGCAAGGAGATCCAACCAGTCCATTCTGAAGGAGATCATCTCTGGAATTTCTTTGGAAGGAATGATGCTAAAGCTGAAACTCCAGTACTTTGGCCATCTCATGCGAAGAGTTGACTCATTGGCAAAGACTTTGATGCTGGGAGGGATTGGAAGCAGGGGGAGAAGGGGACGACAGAGGATGAGATGGCTGGATGGCAGCACGGACTCGATGGATGTGAGTCTGAGTGAACTCCGGGAGTTGGTGATGGACAGGGAGGCCTGGCGTGCTGCAATTCATGGGGTCACAAAGAGTCGGACATGACTGAGCGGCTGAACTATCCAGCATAGCCAAATAACATTTATAATGTTGTTTATGATATGTCTTCCTGCCGGAAGGCAAGCTCCAAGAAGGCAGGGTGCTTGGCCTGTCTTGTCCACTGCTATATGTCCAGCTCCTTAGGCTTAAGTGCTCAGTAGGTAAGAACCTGGTGGCTCAGGTGGTAAAGAATCTGTTTGCAATGCAGGAGAATTGGGTTTGATCCCTGGGTCAGGAAGATTCCTTGGAGAAGGGAATGGCAACCCACTCCAGTATTCTTGCCTGGAGAATTCCATGGGCAGGGGAGTCTGGCGGGCTATAGTCCATGGAGTTGCAAAGAATCGAACACAACTGAGCACAGGTGCACGCAGATAAGAACTGAGCGGACACGTGAACCCTGCAAATCACAGTCAGGTGTGTGCCACCTGGTGCCTACGCAAACATGCCCAGTGGCCCACAATACTGCCACAGATGTTCTCAGACACTGATGTTCTCAGTCACATACATGCAGGCGCTTGCTCACCCCCAGACCCACATATCCATGCAACACAGAGGTACACGGGACCTTGCTGCCACTCACAGGTTCTTTCAGATTCACGCCCAACTGTCCAGGTTCCAAGGCTTGTACTCCTGCAGACACACACCAACATGTCCCTGCTCCCCACCCTCTCAGCTTTTAAAAGTTGATTATATTTTTAAAAGATCTGTTTAAACATTTACATTTCATCTGCTTGTTTTGCGTGATCAAAATACATTGAGATTTGTTTTTGTGAGTTTGCAGTCTGTAATGATATGATACTGCCAGTGGGCATTTGTGAGTTCTGATAATGTTTTTAAAGTTCATTGATTATTTTTTGCTACGGATCAATACTTCCTTCCTCTTGTTGCCAGTAATATTCCATTGTGAGATTAGACTGAATTTGTTTATCCAAGTCAGTTGATGGCCTTCTGAGTTGTTCCCATGTTTTGGCTGTCACAACTCGTGTGTGTGTGTGTCTGTGTCTGTGTGTATTCGTTTTTGTGTTGGTGTTTTACTTTCACCTCTCTTGGGTAGATAGATAGCTAGAGTGGAATAGCTGTTATATGGTGCTGTATTAATAATCTTCAGGATTTGCTGGACTGTTTTCCAAAGTGGCTTCACTATTTTACCTTCTCTCCAGCAGTGGTTGAGGGTTCCGAGTTCCTCACATCCTCGCCAACACTTGCTTGTCTGTCTTACAGCTCTCCTAGTGGGTATGAAGAAGTATCTGTGGTTTTCATTTGCATTTCCTTGATGACTAATGTCCCCCCCTCCCCTTTTTTTCCCCTTTGGCCACACCTCACAGCTTGCGGGATCTTAGTTTCCTGACTAGGGAGCCAACTGAGCAATCAGGCAGTGAAAGCACGGAGTCCTAACCCCAGGACCGCTAGCAAACTCCCTAATGTTCCACATTTTCAGGAGTTTGATTAGCAAACCCCAGTTGCAGCCCAAGGTGAGGTAGCCTTGTCTTTGTAGCTGATATAGTAAGAATTTTATCATTTAGATTTCCAGAATATATCTTTGATTAAAATTCTAATTTATAAAAATAATCATTTGCTTTGTATTTCAGGGGTGTGGTGTCAGCCTATATTGTCCTAAAGATAACAATTAGGTGGGGTTTTTTTTCTCTCTGTTCAAGTTACCTTCGACTCTGTTGCCATCAGATCTTCTGCAGCTCTTCTTTGTGGGGCATCTTCTGCACTTGGTTATTTATCTGAGAGACCCTGCTGGCTTGACCAATCCCTCAGGAGCCAGGCCTCCTCTTAACCCATCATTAACTCCACAGGTGTCTCCGGCCCTGGACCCTGACCTGTGTGTGTGCCCTTGGTGTCCCCTTCATCTTGACAGAGGGTTGTGTGTATGTTTCTGTCAGATATGAGGGGACCAGACCAGGCTTTTATATGCTGTTTCAGTCAAAGTGAAAGTTGTTCAGATGCAGCGGTCCTGGAAAATCTGTCTCTACAACCTCCTGACAGTGTGCTCCCATTCTTGGAGAATCAAGG
Source organism: Oryx dammah (assembly GCF_014754425.2). Taxonomy (NCBI): domain Eukaryota; kingdom Metazoa; phylum Chordata; class Mammalia; order Artiodactyla; family Bovidae; genus Oryx; species Oryx dammah. The sequence continues at coordinate 88,825,802 of NW_024070189.1, forward strand.
AAATAACTTACAAGCAGGCCACATATCCATTTCCAAGTCATCTGAATGATGATTTCATTTTCAGTACTTGTCCAGCCTCATGATCTGCTGTTGCATTAAAAACAGTTCTTTTTTCTTATGTGTGTGTTTATCAGTTATTGCTGTTACATTTTGCTTCAGTGTCCAGCACTCACCATCACTGAGGAACCTGCATTAGATTTGCTAGCATGTGATCATTTCCTGCAAGAGTGTGAGCTCAGGAGTTCTAGGAACTGAGTCCAGTTCCCGCCTGTTGGCCTCCCCATCCTTCCACACTCGGGGGTGAAGGAGGAGCCTTGCTGACACAGAACATGTGGCTGTTTCAGGACTCAGTGGTCTTTGAAGACGTGGCTGTGAACTTCACCCTGGAGGAGTGGGAACTGTTGGACCCTGCTCAGAGGAAGCTCTACAGAGACGTGATGCTGGAGACCTGCAGGAACCTGGCCACTGTGGGTGAGGACGGGTTCCTCCCTGCACTAAGTCTTTAGCAAACAGTTACTTCTTACAATGTCCTTTCTTATGAGTGATGAGGATGGGAATATTTTGAAAAAAAAATGGCAAACATGGTCCCCACCTTTTTAGAACCTACCTAGAATAGATAGCTTTTCCATGATAGTGTTACTATACTGAATTGATTTTTATTACTCTTGATCGGAATCCTGAGGCTCCCTAATTTCACAACTGTGAGCATGGTCTCCATTGTCACCTTGGGGCAGTGAGAGCAGCATAATGGTTTTCACCCTGTGAAAGTTATCCTGTGATCAGTACACATTTGAGATGATCTTGCTGCAGTTAAAACTACACTTAACCTGTCCTCCACCCTCCCCATGAGGAGCATTCTGTAGGAGCATTTTGGCAGCTGCATTCTGTCCCACCTCCCTGGGGCAGCTGGGTCCATGGACTTCATCCAGGGCCTCTGTACCTGCGATCACCAGGGAGCACACCTGCTCAGGAGGAGCATGTTCTGGGTCAGAGAGGGATATTTGGATGTACCCGTTAGGAGCACAACTCAGGTCTCTGAGAAGGTGATAGGTGTCATTAACTTGGCTTCCCTCTTGGATTTTTCATCCATTCTTGTCCACTTGAAGTCTTTTTGGAGCTCCTCTGACAAAGGGATCATTTGGGAAAGTGCATTTTGCCCAGTTCCTTTCTACTTTACTTCTGTGAGGTACTTATTAGTGACGAGACTGCCATTTTGACTCATTTTCCCTATGATGGCCATCACTCTCTCCTTGGGTTCAGTTAGTATATTAATATAGCTTACAGAACTCAGAGAAACATGCTTCTTACTAGATCACAGGTTTATTATTAAAGGATATAATTCAGGAACAGCTAGATGTAAGAAATGCATCTAGATTTGAAAAGGAGTTTCCGTGCTTCTCCAGGTGCCAGTCTCACCACATCTCTATGTGTTCACCAACCCAGAAGCTCTCCAGACCTTTTTCATACCTTCATTACATAAGCATGGTTGATGAAGTCACCGGCCATTGCCAGTTGATTTGATCTCTAGCTGCTCCCCCACCCCCAGAGGTTTTGGAGGTGCTGGGGGATATGGGTGGGACTGAAAGTTCAACTCTTTAATCACGTGGTTGTCTTTATTGGCAATTAGTCCCATACTCAAGTTCTTTGCAACAGTTTCTTTCATTAATACAAACTCAGTTGGGATGGAAAAGGCTTGTTATGAATCATAGGAAACCTATTTCACCTTTCTGATCCTAAAGCATTTTCTGGAAATGAGCACAAGAGACCACATATTATTCTGTTGCTTTTATTGCTCAGGAAATTCCAAGAGTTTTGAGATCCCTGAGCAGGAAACTGTGGATAAGGACCCAGTTTGAGAAGTACATGTTGGTCATCTCAGTGACCAAATATATGTGTGTGCGTGTGTCTGATAGATCACAATATCACACATCTCCTTTCTTCCTTTATAAAATTATCTTACGTTTTTGAATGAGTCTATGGAGAGAAATCTAGATATGATCTCTCTTTCCTTTCCCCCACCATTTCTTTCTCAATGATTTAATTATGCTTCCAATTATTGCAGGTTCTTGCCCTCAAGTTAAGGTCAGTGTATCAAGTCCTCAGTGGGATATTTTGGAGACTGAACTATGCATTGAACGGGAAGTTGTAAGATTCACCAGAAATGATTCTAGGTCTATTTTGGGAGAAAACTGGGCATTTCATAACCTACGAGATCAGCATCTAACTCAGGAGAGGTGTGTGAGGTGAGTGGTACTCCCACAGGGAGAAGGGGGATGAGGGATCTCAGCAGAGTGTTAGACTCATGTGATGGTAAGGAAAGGTGTAAACTTAGCTAAACAACTGTAAGGTTAGCTGATAAACAATTGTGTACTCAGAAATTTTATAAACAATACTTTTATAAGTGTGTTATAGATACTGAGCATCAGAAACTTAATTCAGTAGGAAACAATGATTAGAAAACCTCATGTAAAGAACACTGAAAGTTATGGCTCTCTTTGAGCCCTCAGCCAGAGCATTAACCTTTGTTGCACATTGTCACATTGCAGAGAGTGCTGAAAACATGCCCATTCATTGAAAATCACAAATATATAGTCAAAATAATAATGAATAACCATATCATTAATCCCTAATAATTCACTTTCTGTTTTGACCAGAAATCATTTGGTGGAAAGTCTCTGTGAAGGTAAAGAAGATCATCAATCTCTAAAAACGCCGAACAGGATTATAGATCTTCCTGTGCATGAGAGTTATCAGACTAAAATTCAGCCTCACCAATGCATTACATGTGGAAAAGCCTTCAGGGATCATTCTTTCAAGAAGAATCAGCAAAAGTCTCACATTGGGCAAAAACCTTATACATGTGAGGAATGTGGACAAACCTGCAGCTGTGTTTTGTGCCTCAGCCCTGCTGGGGAAACAGACTTTATAGAGAAACCTGGTAAATGTCAAGATGCTGGGAGAGCATCTAAGAGATGCATGAAGAGTCACAGTAGTAAACAATCTTTAGACTGTAAAAAGTCTGGAAAAGCTCTCACTTTTCAGGGACATAAGAGAGGTCAATATGGCCAGAAAATCTATGTGTGTGATGTGTGTGGGAAATCTTTCAGTTATTATTGCCAACTTAAACGGCACATGAGAACTCACACTGGAGAGAAACCCTATAAGTGCAAAGAATGTGGGAAAGCTTTTACTGGCATCTCACACTTCCGAGAACATGTCCGAATGCACACTGGAGAGAAGCCCTATGAGTGTAAGCAGTGTGGCAAGGCTTTCAGCTGGTGCACTTACCTTCGGGAACACATGCGAACACACAGTGGAGAAAAGCCCTATGAATGTAAGCAGTGTGGCAAAGCTTTCCCCTATCTCAAATCCCTGCAAGGACATGTGAGGATACACACAGGAGAGAAGCCTTATGTGTGTAATGATTGTGGGAAATCCTACAGTTGTCCTAAGTACTTCAGAAAACACGTGAAAACACACAGTGGAGTAAAACCCTATGAATGTACAGAATGCAGGAAAGCATTCATCACTTCTTCATCCCTTCGAGAACACATGAAAACACACAGTGAAGAGAAGCCTTATCAGTGCCAGCAGTGTGGGAAAGCCTTCAGGTATCCGAGATCTTTGCAAGGACACATGATAACTCACAGTGAAGAGAAACCGTACGAATGTCAGCAGTGTGAAAAAGCCTACAGGTGTCTCATATCCCTGCAGAGACACATGAAGATGCACACTGGTGAAAAATTCTGAATACGAAGACTGGTGGGAAAGACTTTTCCCTTAAAACCTTATAAATGAAGCAGTCAAGGGGGAGAGACATTATGAATGGAAAGAATGCAGGGAAAGCCTTAAGCACTTCATTTATTTTGTACTTGAAAACTCAGGGTAGGATGAATTTTTTTAATGGAAATAAATATAGTTTTTCCTTATAAGTGCCTCATCCTGAATAGGGATCCCAGTGTGTTAATTTCTAGTTCATGTTGCTAATCTGAACACTTAAGATAGTAATCATCGCTCTATGTTCCCATCATCTTTACTACTTGTGTTTTGTTACCTTGGACATTAAATAGACAATTATATACTACATGTCTCAATGTCATTACAATGTCTTTTGAACCCAGAGTGAAAGTGTGTGTGTGTGTGTGTTTCTTGTGGTATCAGTTTAGATGAAAATATTTTTGATCTTTACTTTGCCAAATGTTCATAGTATGTGATCATAATATGATCATAATATTGTTGAAAAGTCTTTTCTCATCCACTGTTATAGATACTGGAATTTCCTGACTCAGTATTTACCTTCCGCTGGAGTCTTTATACTGAAAGGTATATCTTCCATGTTTCTTTTTTGCTAGTGGATACTGCATCTGTGTTCCTCACAGTAGTCAGTAATTGTGGAAGGTCTTGAAAAACCTTCTGTCTTGCCTGGTAATGTTTGTAATTTGGCCTCTGCTCATTGTCCTTGACCTTGGTTAGAAATTGGACACAAAACACTGAGTTAAGAAGAATGACTTGTTGGCAGGGAGATGAAAGCTGCTGTCTAGATGATTCTACTGAACTGTGTTGTCATCTTGGGTAAGGTGGGAAACTGTACATCCATAGTCCTTCTGTTAAGTGATTGTGAGTTAAAGTTCTTAAGAAGAGGAAGATGCATGAAGTCTGGAGCTGGAGTGAGGAAGCCATGATTCTCAGCTCTTCTGTACCATCAGGAGACAGAGCTGCAGGGCAGCCTGGTGGCCTGAGCTCCAGCACTGCTTTCTCACTTCTGGCTCTGCCTGTGTGGAACAGCCCCAGTCAGACACATGTTTGATGTTAGTTACCTGCTGGGCAGTAGTGTGGACTATGCTCAGCAGTGTGGACAAGGCCCCTCATCGTGGGTCCTCTTCAGGTTCATACAGTTCCCTGCAAGTTCCTGTGGCTCTTTGGGGTCCATCAGGCCACTTCTTCAGGCTTGCGAAGATCCCTCAGTAATTTTCTCATATCCTGTGGCCCTCTTCATGTCCAAGGATTCTTCTAATTACATGATTTCTGTGGGAAGCATCTTGTTCCTCTAATAGGGGATGTTTCCTTCCTCCACCATGGCAGATGTAATACAGCAGCCACAGATGTGGGAAACCTCTTCCCTGGTTGCATTGTTGAGAGGCTGTAATGACACTGCATTTGTTGTTTTGAATACTTCCATAATTGAGATAAGCACTTCTGCATATATTTGGCCCCTGTAAACATTTCCTCTTATAGCTGCCTGCTCTAAATTATAAACCTACTATGTTTAATAGTTTTACATTTTTATATGAACTCTGCTATTTTCTGTTGTCAGATGTTTTCTTCACATGTATCCAGCTGAGAAACTGACTCACTAGTTTTAGCCATGTCTCAATTTTAAACAAATGAAAAGGGGAATTTATTCCCAATTATAGATTGAGACAGGTTTGGACCTGGGCCCCTTTGCTGCAGTGCTTTCACCTGAACAGACATCTCCCTGGAACAACAGGATACAGAGAAACTATATGGGAAACTAAAAATAACTGCACATATGAGCAGTTGGGGTCAATTACCAACAAGATACAAAATGAACAAAAACCCAGCTGCCGCTTCTGAGGTGTTGGGGTCAAAAGCAAGGTCCTATGCAAGATCCCTCCCCATCACCCACAGGGGGAGAGACCCACTAAGCCACGCTTAGGGCTGAACTCATGGACCTGCCCCCACCCTGACCCCTTTTAAGGGACCAGCACACCACCCCTCCAAGATCCAGCAAGGGCACCTGTTACTTGTTTTCACTCCCTGCTTCTGCAACTGGAGTCCCAGTAATTCAGTCTCTTGCCTGAATTCATCTGGCCTAGCAACTTCTGTTGAGTCCAAGGACCTGAATCAGTAACAAAAATAAAAACATTGAGAAAATTGAATAAAATATGGTCAGAAAGAAAATGGTTAAATATGGCGCATACAAAGCAGATGTCAGCAACTAATTACATAGTCAAGTATAAACTGGTTCTCCACCAGGAGTAATTCTGCCCCTGGGGGTTGGGGGGGACTTTGGTGTTGTCTATTGTCACTCTGCTTATTTAACTTATATGCAGAGTACATCATGAGAAACGCTGGACTGGAAGAAACACAAGCTGGAATCAAGATTGCCGGGAGAAATATCAATAACCTCAGATATGCAGATGACACCACCCTTATGGCAGAAAGTGAAGAGGAACTAAAAAGCCTCTTGATGAAAGTGAAAGAGGAGAGTGAAAAAGTTGGCTTAAAGCTCAACATTCAGAAAACATTCATGGCATCCGGTCCCATCACTTCATGGGAAATAGATGGGGAAACAGTGGAAACAGTGTCAGACTTCATTTTTTGGGCTCCAAAATCACTGCAGATGGTGACTGCAGCCATGAAATTAAAAGACGCTTACTCCTTGGAAGAAAAGTTATGACCAACCTAGATAGCATATTCAAAAGCAGAGACATTACTTTGGCAACTAAGGTCCGTCTAGTCAAGGCTATGGTTTTTCCTGTGGTCGTGTGTGGATGTGAGAGTTGGACTGTGAAGAAGGCTGAGCGCCGAAGAGTTGATGCTTTTGAACTGTGGTGTTGGAGAAGACTCTTGAGAGACCCTTGGACTGCAAGGAGATCCAACCAGTCCATTCTGAAGGAGATCAGCCCTGGGATTTCTTTGGAAGGAATGATGCTAAAGCTGAAGCTCCAGTACTTTGGCCACCTCATGCGAAGAGTTGACTCATTGGAAAAGACTCTGATGCTGGGAGGGATTGGGGGCAGGAGGAGAAGGGGACGACAGAGGATGAGATGGCTGGATGGCATCACTGACTCGATGGACGTGAGTCTGAGTGAACTCCGGGAGTTGGTGATGGACAGGGAGGCCTGGCATCCTGCGATTCATGGGGTCGCAAAGAGTCGGACACGACTGAGCGACTGAACTGAACTGAGAGACAATTTTGAACATCATGACTGACTGGGGAGGGGCTGCTACTGGAGCATGCCTAGGGGTTGGGATTGCTGCTCCACACCCTACAGTGCACAGGACACTCCCACCAAAAAGCCATCTGGTACCAAATGTTGAATCTAAGAAACCCTGTTGGATAAAAACTGAATCTTAAAAATAACATTGCAAATACTTCCTTGGCAGTCCAGTGGTTAAGACTCCCCACTTACAGCACTGCCAGTGCAGGGGCATGGGGTTGATAACCTGGTCCGGGAACTAAGATCCCACATCCCCCGTGTTGCAGATGAATTTAAAAAAATCATGGCAGGAAGGGGGGGAGGGGAAAGCTGGAAGTGAATATGCACAATAGGATTGTTAACACCAGTTTTTCAACACATTTAAAAAGAAATCCTATATACACACAGACTACAAGACAATATGTCAAATTAGAAATGGCCACCTCTAGGCAGGGAGGAGGAATTATCTGTACTGTTTTACAAATGCATGTGACAAATATGGCTGAAAGATAAAATCTGTAATACTTCTCTACACTTCTTTGAGTTGTTTCATTAAAAAGCAAATAGGTAAATGGTGATTCATTGAGATTAAAGAATTACTTTGGATCTGAAAGATTATTTCTTTTTGAAAATTCACAATAATAAGGGGACTCTCCTGGCAGTCCAACTCCACGCTTCCACTGCAGGTGGCACAAGTTCGATCGCTGGTATGGGAATTAAGATCCCACGTCCTGTCGGGTGTGACCACAGGAGAAAATAATATGATACCTAATGAATATCTGGGGTTTTTCTAGTGGGTCAATGGTAAAGAATCCGCCTGCCAACACAGGAGACCTGGATTCGATCCCTGGGTTGGGAAGATGCCCTGGAGAAGGAAATGGCAACCCACTCCAGTAGTCTTGCCTGGAGTATCCCGTGGAGAGAGGAGTCTGGCGGGCTACAGTCCAAGAGGTCTCAAAGGAGAGGGACACGACTTACTGACTAAACAATGAATGTCTGCTCCACATCGTGCATTACTTAAACAGGGTTTCTTGGTATCTGCTGTATTAAGCACTGGGGATAATTCTGAGTGGTAAGTGCAGCCCCATTCAGTATAGGGTGTTGAGAAGCACCCCTGGCTTCCACCCACTAGATGCCAGTAACACCCCACCCCGACCTGTCATGTGGGAGAAAATGTCTCCAGATAGTGTCAGGCCTGTGGGTGTGATGGGATAAAATTGCCCCAGGGATGAGAAGTCACTGCTCTAGACCATTCATTTGAGACTAGTCTTTTCTCCAAAATCCATGGTCAAAACTGCTGTCCTGCTACCTGCACTTAAGGGGGTCTAAGACTTTAGTGATATTTAACTTCTATGCAGAGTACATCATGAGAAATGCTGGGCTGGAAGAAACACAAGCTGGAATTAAGATTGCCAGGAGAAATATCAATAACCTCAGATATGCAGATGACACCACCCTTATGGCAGAAAGTGAAGAGGAACTAAAAAGCCTCTTGATGAAAGTGAAAGAGGAGAGTGAAAAAGTTGGCTTAAAGCTCAACATTCAGAAAACATTCATGGCATCCGGTCCCATCACTTCATGGGAAATAGATGGGGAAACAGTGGAAACAGTGTCAGACTTCATTTTTTGGGCTCCAAAATCACTGCAGATGGTGACTGCAGCCATGAAATTAAAAGACGTTTACTCCTTGGAAGGAAAGTTATGACCAACCTAGATAGCATATTGAAAAGCAAAGACATTACTTTGCCAACAAAAATCCGTCTAGTCAAGGCTATGGTTTTTCCATTGGTCATGTATGGATGCGAGAGATGGACTGTGAAGAAAGCTGAGTGCTGAAGAATTGATGCTTTTGAATTGTGGTGTTGGAGAAGACTCTTGAGAGACCCTTGGACTGCAAGGAGATCCAACCAGTCCATTCTAAAAGAGATCAGCCCTGGGTGTTCTTTGGAAGGAATGATGCTAAAGCTGAAACGCCAGTACTTTGGCCACCTCATGCGAAGAGTTGACTCATTGGAAAAGACTCTTGATGCTGGGAGGGATTGGGGGCAGGAGGAGACGCGGACGACAGAGGATGAGATGGCTGGATGGCATCACTGACTCGATGGAGGTGAGTCTGAGTGAACTCCGAGAGATGGTGATGGGCAGGGAGGCCTGGCGTCCTGCGATTCATGGGGTCGCAGAGTCGGACACGACTGAGCGACTGAACTGAACTGAACTGAAGACTTCAGTATGAGGATGACCACCACGATGACGAACTGACCCTATATAACACTTTACTGAGTACTTCCTAAATGCTGGTACTGTTATGTACGCTCGACATATTCAAACTACAGGCATCTTATCTTTGTGGTTCCCAAGGAAATAGGACCTGAGTCCACGATGCCCTCCAGAGCCGAAGTTAACACATTTGCACGTGGCCTGCTTTGCTCTGAGCCAATGGAAACTACGCTGTATCTGCATCTCATCTACGCGCACACCTCCGAAACCCTAAAGTGGGTCCGATCCGGGTCCTACAGAGGGTCAAACAGTCTCGCGCCCCCAACCAAAACCACGGGAGTTCACTCCCGTGCTACCAGCCTCCAACCGACCCGCAATTCGAACTTCTAACACCAGTTCTGCCCTTTGAACTGTGTCCCGCCCTTTGACGCATTCCCGGCGTCGCCTGCCATTTCTCCAGACTCGGCCGGAGCAGACACAAGGCCAGCCTTGAGGTGGAGACAGGAAAATCCTCCCTCAGAGGAAGCAGCCTGGCGGGTGAAATTAAACGCAGTAGCCACCACCGCCGCCGCCGAGTTCCGTAACCCCGCTCCTACTTCCGGCTCCGGGGCTGCTGGTAGCGGAAAAAAAGGGCAGGCCCAGGGCTTGGGATTGGTGGGGCCTCAAGGATGGGCGGGCCAACCGTGTCCTCCAATCGCCGAGCAGAGAAACTTGACTTGTGGGCATTTCCTGACTGTGAGCTGTCATCTCAAATCACAGCTCACTGGGACGCGATAGGGCCCAGTCCCCGGCCTCGCCCCTCTCCGCCGCTGTGGGCGTGGTTATTACCGGAAAGGTGCCAGGTGTCTCGCATTATCCCTGAGCGCACAGGTTACACTGATAAGGAAGGGCCACTAACAAAAGCAATAAATGCGTATTTCTCCGAACACTTTCTTCATGCTAACACACCCCTATAGAAAACATTCCCATTGTTGGAATGTTTCTTCCCCGAAAATCTATTTCTTCCAGACATGGGGTCGTATTTTATTTGTTTCTCTACGTTTTACTTTTGTTAATAACAACGTTGGTTGTAATAGGCCATCGTGGTCACTGGATGGCAACCTAGCTCGTGTTTTCACATTTGTGGCTATTTTGTCTTTTGCACTGGGTGTACGCCGAAAAAAAATAAAGCATGTGGATTCCTTAAAAAAAAAAAAAATAGTGCTTGGAAAAGGAAATGGCAACCCACTCCAGTATTCTTGCCTGGAAAAGTCCATGGACAGAGGAGCCTGGAGGGCTGCAGTCCATGGGGTTATATGACTGAGTACATGGGCATGAGGGTGGAGGGAGATGGGCTGGTAGCTATAAACTGGTAGAACTAAAAAAAAAATTTTTTTTAATTGCTCATTAAGCATTTCTGTATTCCAATCTCTGTTCTCTGCATAGGGGAAGAAGAGTAAACAAAGAAAAAAATCCTTGCCCTCATCCTTCTTAGATTCCAGAGGGGAGGGGCAAAAAAATTAACCATATTGATAAAGAGCATATATATAATAGATATAATATATCTCAGTGTCGACAGGAGAGTGGCAGTGAGCACTTGTCTCTTCTGCCTCCCCAGACCCTGCATAGATCTTTGATTCTCATCACACACAAAGAAGCCTCTACTCTGCCCTAACCACCCCTTCTGAGGACCCAGCCCTAGCCTTGTTCCATGTTCTAGGCAGAATGCTTCTGGTACTGGAGGGCTGCCAGAATGACTGAGGGGAGGCTGGGACAAGCCTGGGGACTCTATGGGTAGTTCCTAGCTGTAAGCCTGTCATCTCAGGCACTTAGAGAACCTCAGATGTGTGGTGAATGGTGGCCAGTACATGCTGCGGTTGGTTCAATTTGCATTAAATTAACAGGCCCCCAAGTCTCCCTCCCACCACACAAAAAAAGTAAATTAACAAGCTCAATTTTGGAAGAATTGGAAATTCTTAAAGGTCTTCCTTTTAAGAGCATGTCAGTCTATTCAGAAACAATAACTTCATCATAATATAGCATATACGTGTCAGTTCAGAGTGAATCAGGGACTTGAATGTAATAGACAAAACAAACATCTAGAAATATAGGAGACATCTTTATGACTTTGGGTTAGGCAAATATTTCTTAGGTAGGATACAAAATGTGGCATACCTGCAAAACGGGAGACCTGGGTTCAATCCCTGGGTAGGGAAGATCCCCTGGAAAGGGGAATGGCAACCCATTCCAGTATTCTTGCCGGGAGAATCCCGTGGATGGAGGAGCCTTACAGTCCCATGGGGTCGCAGAGTCAGGGACTGAGCAACTTCACTTTATACGAAGAATATTTTCAATTGAGAAAACTGTGACCACAAGAGGGCGCCCTTTCACTAGCAAAACCTTCTAGTTGTATGTTTGGGAACAGACACCGAAGTACTTTAGGATGAAAGCCTGTTATCCAACCAAATTGGGTCTGCTCAGCTGCTGGCAGTAAAGCCAATTTACTGACCCAGGTTATAATAAAAGAAAGGGCATCGTTTATTGCAGGCACCAAGCAAGGTGTCCAGGCAACTAGCGCTGAAAGACCTGAACTCACTCCCCAACGATTTTCAGGGAAATACTTTCGGAGACAGGATGAGAGGGGATTTGTGGAGATGTGTGATCAGCTGGTGGACATTCTTCTGATTGGTTGGTGATGTAATCAGGAGTCAATATCATCAGCCTTCTGATTCCAGCCAATCTGGGGTCTACCGGCTTGTGAGTAGCAAGCAGTTAACTTCTTCCACCGGTAGGGGTTTCAGTCTGAGTAAAACAACTCAAAGGACCTGGCTTAGAATAATAACTAGCCTTTAAGGAACTTGACTCTTTTCTTTTAAGTCCTTGACTTTGTTTAATGACTAAATCGTTGTTATTTTGTCTTGCTTGACTGTTTTCCTTTCTTTCTGCATCCTCTCACTTCTCTGATTGAATTTATTCTTGGAATTCAAGGAAACCCTAGGAGGTTAAAGGTTTTATGTTTTGTTTTTTAACAAACAAGAGGCAGGTGGAGGACCTGGGTGGGGAGTGCAGTTGTCCTGGAAGGGTCCCCTCGGGTCCTGCTCTGTTCCAGGAGCTCAGAATATACCTCCTGAGTTAAGGGGGGAAATATGCATAATTTTTATATATGTATGTATATATACATAGGCTTCTGAGGTGTGGCGCTAGAGGTAAAGAACCTGCCTGCAATACAGGAGATCTGGGTTCGATCCTTGGGTTGGGAAGATCCCCTGGAGAAGAGAATGGCAACCCATTCCAGTATTTGTGCCTGGAGAATCCCATGGACAGAGGAGCCTAGCAGGCAACAGTCTGTGGGGTCCCATGAGACAGACACGACTGAGCAACTAACACACACATATATACACAGAGAAAATGATAAAGCAAAAGGGACAAGCTATTAACATTGGGGAAAGTGGGTGAAGGGAATATTCAGAGTTCTTCATCTGATCCTGTAACTTTTTCATAAGCTTGAAATTATATCAAAATAAACAGTTACCAAGTTATGCCCTAGTTCATACTAGAAAGCATAGATAGCCAACCAGTGATCAAAGAACATAAGTGATGAATTTTAATTGAGACCATTAGCTTTCATTCGTTTTCCTGTATCTCTGGTTTGATTGCTGTGTTTTCTAAGAATATAACTGGTGATATAATCTCTTTAAGGAATTTTATTTTTTAAAGATTTATTTTATTTTTGGCTGTGCTGGGTCTTCGTTGCTGCTAGTATGCGGGCTTACTATAGTTGCAGGGGGCAGGGGCTACTCTCTAGTTGTGGTGCACAGGCTTCTCACTGCAGTGGTGTCTCCTGCTGCGGAGCACGGGCTCTAGGGGTTCAGGTTTCAGTAGTTGCAGCCCATGGGCTCAGTAGCTGTGGTTAGGGGGCTCTACAGCGCAGACTTAGTTGCTCTTAGTTGTGGTGCACAGGCTTAGTTGCTGTGGGATCCTCCTGCACCAGGGGCCAAACCGCTGTTCCTGCATTACGAGACAGATTCTTAACCACAGGACCACCAGGGAAGCCCCCTTTAAGGAATTTTATAATCGCTTACTTGCGTTGAAAACAGTGGGTCCCAAATGAAGCTGCTACCCCAAGTCACGTGAAAGCTTTTTGTTTTTTTTTCATCCCAAATTTTCTTCTCATGTTTATTTCCATAAAGGATAAATTGACACATAGATTGGGTCAGTGACGGGGGACATTCTCCATCATCACGTGGAATTGTCATGTCCCTCACTGTGAATTCATGGAGAACACAGGTTCTTGCAATGGGATGACCAGACCAGCTGCATCAGCCCCACCCCCACCCCTAGTCTGGCTAGAAGTGCAGATTCTCCAGCTCTACACCAGAACTTCTCACCAGAATCTTCAATGCTGGAGGCCAGCCATCTGTGTTTTAACAACTCTCCCTGGTAAAAAAAAGAGAATCACTGACTCAAAGATATGAAGGTAAGTACTCTAAGAAAAATAACACAACAGATTCCAAGGAACCCCCCGAGGACCCAGTAGAAGATGCTCATTTGTCATTTGAGATCTTTGGGTTCTCTTTGTTTCATTTTGTGTGTATATTTAATTGAAATCCGGTTGATTTACAATATTGTATCAGTGTCAGGTTACAGCATCATGCATGATTTAGTGTTATTACAGACAACACACCATTAAAAGTTATTCCAGAAGAATGGATTTATTTCATATTTAGAAGCAATGCATCAGCGTACTTCTTTGTGGAACTTTTTTTTTAAGTATTCTACATGCTAAATAATAGAAAGATGGATAAACAGATGAACTGAAGGGTCAGGGGTCCACCCACCACAAGGACCCAGACCCATTCGACTGTGTGATTCTGGTGTCCAGTGTCAGAAGATGGGCAGAAATGAGCTCCAACATCAAGGCTGGAGCTGGACAGCCTGGTGGCTGATGAGGACAAGCTGGCATCTGGCCACCAGGAGACTCTTTCTGAGAAGAACAAAATTCCTGCCACCAGGAATCCCCTAATGTAAGAGTTTTTCCCACTGGGAGGATGTGCAGCAACTGGGCCCTCAGGCTCTGCTGGTGGGGAAAGAAGATGGGGCACCCACCTTGGAAAGAGCCTGGCAGCTTCTGAAAAAGTTAAGCAGACACCTGGTCCTACCATTCCTAGCTCATAGGCATCCCCCAGAGACAGATGAAAGCAAATTCCAACACACATACTTGCACACAGATGCTCATAACAGCTTTACTCATGATCACTCCCAAACTGGAAACAATGTCCATCTGCAGGTGATTGGATAATCAAAGCACTCCATTCATGCAGTAGAATAAATAGCATTAGGCCATAAAGAGGAATCAAGTATGGACCCATGCAAAAACACAGATGAACCTTAAAAAAACATGCTCAGTGAAAGAAGCCAGACACAAAAGATTACAACCTTATGACTACATTTAGATGATATTTCCAGAAAAGGAGATATCTACAGGGACAGAAAGCTATGGACGGGAGCGAAGGAGAGAGCAATTCAAGAGGGAGGACTTTTTGGTGGTGCAGTGGTTAAGGCACTGCACTTCCAATGCAAGGGGCTCGGTTTTGATTCCTGCTCAGGAGACAAAGGCCCCCCAACATTGCTGTACGGTGCAGCCAAAAAAAAATTTTTTTAATTAAAAAAAAAACAAGAGGGAAATTTCTGAGGTGACGGAAATTTTCTGAAATTGGGTCGTGGTGATGGTTGTCCAATTGGACCAATTTACCAAAAACCATCGTGGAACCCTATGCTGAAAAACTGGTCAACGCACGTTTTCTAAATTACACTTCAATGAAGTTGTAATAAAAAGTTTTGCCAGGAGAGGGTACCAGAGACCACAAATTCAACTCAGAACCGGCCTGGGGCGGGGGGGTCTCCTTTACCGGCTGCCTTCTTTTACCACCTCATAGAGGGAGTGAGCTGGCCTCCCGGGGAGATGTTCTGCAGCCTCCCCATGCCGTGGGGTCTCGCTGGAATAAAGTCACCACCTGCCTTTAGATGACGCCATGGCAGTGAACAACTGACCATCTGGGGGGTTGCCAGGAAGCCCTCAGCAGTCCACCAGCCTTGATCCGGATGAGCCCTAAATTACACCAGGTGGCAGGATGCCCAAGTCTCTTAAGCACGAGTTGGGGGAAGGAGGTGATGTTGAGACGTCCCATGGCTCACACCCCTTCACTAAGTCCCAGAGTTAGGGTCCTTACAGGACAAAATATGAATTGGGATGAACTGACACTCTCCTATTGGCTTCCCTGGTGGCTCAGTGGTAAAGAACCTGCCTGCCCATGCAGGAGATGCTGGTTTGATCACTGGGTGGGGAAGATCCTCTGAAGGAAGAAATGGCAACCCACTCCAGTATTCTTCCCTGGAGAATCCCATGGACAGAGGAGCCTGGTGGGCTATAGTCCATGGGGTCACAAAGAGTTGGATACAACTGAGCAACTGAGCATGCAGGCACTATGACAGATTTTAGTCATAACCTGCCCTCCCCCCCCTCCACACACACACACACAGAGCTGGGAATGGGACTGTGTTTGGAAATAGCATCTTAGCAGATGTAGTTAGTTCAGATGAGGTCCTACTAGAGGGGGACCCTAAATCCAGTGACTGGTGTCCTCATAAGAAGAGGGGAATTTGGGGACTTCCCTGGTGGCTGCTGCTGCTGCTGCTGCTAAGTCGCTTCAGTCGTGTCCAACTCTCTGGCTAAGACTCCACATTCCCAGTGCAGGGGGCCCAGGTTCTATCCCTGGTCAGGGAACTAGATCCCACGCACTACAATTAAGATTGAAGATCCTATGTGACGCAACTAAGACCAGATGCAGTGAAATAAATAAATACTTAAGAAGAAGAGTGAAATTTGCACACAGATGCTGTGTGAAGACAGAGGCAAAGCTCTAGGGGTGATGCTTCTACAAACCAAGGACACTGAGGAGGCCGGTAAAGCCAGAGGCTGGAGGAAGCAGGAAGGACCCTCCCCAGCAGCCTGCAGAAGGAGCAGGGCCCCAGGCTGCCAAAGCCTTGATTTTGGACTTCCGGCCTCAAGAATGCAAGAGAATACATTTCTGTTGTTTTAAGCCACCCGGTTTGTGGTTACTGGTGACAGCAGCTCCAGGAAACAAATACAAACCTCCTTCCACCAGGTGGCACAAAGCAAACCTCAGTCAATTCTTAGTAATTTGATCAATTCACTTTTCCTGGGGCCAGGCTAAGATTAAGGGGATTCTTATGGCGGCTGAGAGTGGGGCCAGCTGGGCACATGGGGCTGTGAGCACACCCTAGCCCCGCCAGTGACTCGGCTGCTCTGCTGTTCAGTCACTGTTCCGCTGCTTCTTGGTCCTTGTCTGTTGCCTGGAGGCGAAGTCCCGTCTACCTGCTCCGGTCACTTGGCCATTGTCTCTGGCCCACAGGGCCCTCTGGAAGGTTCTGGGGATAGCAGAGAGAACATGCAGGGACTGGGGGTTGAAACTTGTCACCACCTCCCTCTGGTCACTCCACCCTGGCCTCTCTCTAGAATCTTCTGTTGGGTCCGCACCCAACCCAGGTGACCCTGGGACCTCTGGGCAGCCAGGTTGGAGATCTCCAAGGCGCAGGGAATTCCAAAGCTTTGGAAATGCAAACCCACTTTCTCTCAAATGTTCATCAGACCTTGGTTTTCCAAAGTAAATTACAGCAACTCGAGAGCCAAGAAGGAAATCTTTGCTTCCTTCCCTCCTCACTGCTGTGTCATCTGTCCTTTTCCTGAGGGCTCAAGGAGGTTGCGTGCCTGTCAGACAGGCTGGAGCAAGAGGGAACAGTAAAAGGAAGATGCAGAGGTGAGACCACACCAGCCAAAGGGCCCACCATGACCCCAGCCACTGGTGCAGGGGGCTTTCCATGGGTGAGAATAGAAGTGCTGCTATGAAATGCCTCCCATTTCTACATGGACCTAGGAACTTCTCTCTCTCTCTTTTAAAAAATATTTCTTGGGCTGTGCTGGGTCTTAGTTGTGGCACTTGGGATTTTTTTAGTTGTGGCATGCAATCTCTTAGTTGCAGCATGTGGGATCTAGTTCCCTGACCAGGGATCAGACCCGGGCCCTCTGCATCAGGAGCGTGGAGTCTTAACCAATGGACCACCAGAGAAGTCCCAGGAACTTCTCTTTTGTTTTTTTAAGAATTTCAAATCTATGAAACTAACACAAAATTTAGTAAATTAAATGTTTAGTAAGGAACTAAAGAGCCTCTTGATGAAAGTGAGAGTGAAAAAGCTGGCTTAAAACTCAACATTCAGAAAACTAAGATCATGGCATCCGGTCCCATCACTTCATGGCAAATAGATGGGGAAACAATGGAAACAGTGACAGACTTTATTTTCTTGGGCTCCAAAATCACTGCAGATGGTGCCTGCAGCCATGAAATTAAGACACTTGCTCCTTGGAAGAAAAACTTTGGCCAACCTAGACAGTATATTAAAAAACAAAGACATTACTTTGCCGACAAAGGTCCATCTAGTCAAAGCTGTAGTCATGTATGGATGTGAGAGTTGTACCATGAAGAAAGCTGAGCGCTGAAGAATTAATGCTTTTGAACTGTGGTGTTGGAGAAGACTCTTGAGAGTTCCCTGGACCTCAAGAGGATCAAACCAGTCAATCCTAAAGGAAATCAATCCTGACTATTCATTGGAAGGATTGATGCTGAAGCTCCAATACTTTGGCCACCTGATGCGAAGAACTGACTCATTGGAAAAGACCCTAATGCTGGGAAAGATTGAAGGCGGGAGGAGAAGGGGACGACAGAGGATGAGATGGTTGGATGGCATCACCAACTCAATGGACATGGGTTTGAGTAAGCTCTGGGAGTTGGTGATGGACAGGGAAGCCTGGTGTGCTGCAGTCCATGGGGTCGCAAAGAGTCGGACACAACTGAGTGACTGAACTGAACACAGCACTGTAAATCAATTATGTGCCTAGTCATTTAGTCACGTCCAACTCTTTGCAACCCCATGGACTGTAGCCCACGAGGTTCCTCTGTCTGTAGGATTTGCCAAGTAAGAATACTGGCGTGCATTGCCATTTCCTTCTCCAGAGGATCTTCCCCACCCAGGATTGAACTCATGTCTTCTGGATTGGCAGGAAGGTTCCTAAGCACTAGTGCCACCTGGCAAGCCCCAATACTGGAGATTTTCTATACTCCAATACAAAATCAAAATTAAAGAGAATCTCAGACCCGCACTAACCAGTGGAACTTTCTAGGACGATGGGAATGGTATAGATCTGCAGAGCGGCCAGTCGTCCCCAGCCAGGTGTGGCTACTGAGCGGTTGACATTGATTCAGCCCATGGCCCCAGAGGAACCGAGTTTGAAATTTTATTTTGTTTTAATTCATTTTCATTTAAATAACCACAGGTAACCAGTGGATATCATGGGAGACAAGACAGCCCCGGATAATAAACTGGTGTGTCCGGCTGACCCTCTACAACCACGGAGAGGAGTGGAGCACGCAGAGGGAGGCAATTAGCAGGCTGGACCATAAATAAAATACACTTCAATTATGGGCCAGTGGAGGGATGGTGGGCAAAAACCTGTATTTGAGGCTTATACATGGCAGCTCTCATTTTGTCCTCCACAAACAAGCCACAGAACCCAATTTGTGTGTTTACATCATAACCTCTGGGGGCTACACGTCCTAGGATCCGAACCCTCAGTCACCCGTTTCCCTTCCACGTCTACCCCCTCTCCAGGACAAAGCTCGGACTTTGGTGGGGAAGGAGATTTCTCTGGTTTGTGAGAATCCCAAGCCTGCCTACCCCCACGCCCCTTCACCACCACTCCCCTGGGCCCCCCTTCCCCACCCCAGTGCCTGTGGCCAGGTGCAAACACATAGGAGAATCAGCATTGTGTGAGTTTTGAACACAGCAGGGTTTAGGGCTATGGAGATTACAAGATTAGCTTCAATATAAACCAGATTTGGAGAAAAATAAGAACTGTGTCTGGGGGATGGATGCCTTCCTGAACTGGTGACCTCTGAGCTAGAGTTGAAGGTGAAGTATCCAGCCGGGGGAACAGCCAGGGCAAAGGTTCTGGGGAGGGTACAAACTTGACCTCTCACTCCCACACTCTGCACTGGCCACTTCCTATCTCAAGCAGGCCATTTCACACCAAAAAACAGGACTCCTGAACCTCTCCACACACATCTCACCCTTATCTCTGAGGTCACCCTCAAACCTAGAGTAGAACTAGGCTTCCCTCCTTGGCCTTGAACCTGGAAAAGTGTACCAGTTCCAAGGCCTTCGCAGTTCCTGCCTTTGGTTCTCAGATTGCTCAGAGCCTCAGTCCCCGGGCTTGGAGGGCTGCTGGGAAATTTCGTTGATAAAATGCACAACCCCAGGCTTGCCTCCTAGGAGGCCGGATAAAAGGGAGCCTTTGAATTTTCCCCAAAAAAGGGGACCGAAGCTTCGTTTGCATTGCACGTTATTTAATACTGAGGAGGTGTTTAGTCCGTATCTAAGGATCGAGTGAGAGTCCTTCCATTCCCCGCCCCACCCTCAGCCAGGAGCCATTCCAGGGCAGGACGAAAAATTGACGTGGCTTCTCACAAAACAAGAATACACACCTCCCAGTCTCTCCTCAAGCTGCACCTTGTGACCCCAAGCCCCTTGCCTCATCCCTGCCGGGATCCCAAATTGCTTACAACTCTGCACGCTGCCCTTCCCCGCCTCGGGACCGCAAGGGTTAAGCGCAGGCGCCGGGCCCGCTGATTGACAGCCCTTCCGGCGCTGGGGAGAGCCGACCAATCATAGACGGGAGTCGAGGCCCACGTGGGTAAGCGCCCTTACGATTGGTCAGCGCCGCCGGCGGCCGCCTGCGGAGCCCGAGCCCACGTGCAGCTGCTGCTAGTTCATTGACCGGCTTCGTGGTGCAGGTGGCGGCGGGGCGGGGCCGGGGCGGGCAGGGGCGGGGGCGGGGCGGGGCGGGGCGGGGCCCGATGGGTCAATTGGCCTCCGGGGACGGGGGTTGCTTCCTGTCCGCCTGAACTTGGCTGACCCTGGCGGCTTCCTTCTGGGCCACCATCCTAAAAAAGGTGGGTAGGCCTTTAGATCTCTTGGCGGACCCCAGAGTCCCTGGGTTGGGGAGGAGGCTGGAAGGGTGCTGAGGGGCAGAAGTAAAGAAGGAGTTTAGTGCCGCAGAAATGATTAGGTCTCTTTCTTTCTGAGAAATTTCTAATTCACCTAGCCAACTCTTATTCATCCTTCAAAACCCCTTTCCAAATGATGTTCTCCGGTGCTTTAGCAAATTGTCTCAAAACTAAATTTGAGTTTTGATATCTTTCTCTGGGGTTCCTCCAGCCCTGGCTGCTCCTAGAAGGAAGTGTATATGTTTGGCACCATAACCCTGCGCCCCACCTCATAGAGTGAAGTCCCAGGGGGCTCCGCACCAGGAATCAGCACATCTGGAATCCCCAGAGAGAGGTGAATGAATGAACATCGGATGTAGAGAATGCAGGGGGGTGCTGGCAGTTAGGGAGGGGATTGGAGGCCCAGGACTTAGTCCTAGAGGGAAGATCAAGGTGGGCCAAGGGTAGGGTGAGGCTGGTTGTGTCTCTGTTCCTGATCAGCCTTCTGCGCTCAGGATCTCTCATCTCCTTGTTAATTTTAGAGTCCCTGGCTAAAGTCCCTGTTACTGCAGCCTGAAGAGTGACCTCTTGGGGTCATCTCAGCCCCCACGGGCACCCTCAAAACATGGTGAGGCATTACCCCTAGGGGAGGGGCGAGGAGGCAGCAGCTGGGCTCAAATCTCTCTCTCCTGCTCCTAAGGGAGAGACATGGGCTGGCTGGCTAGGCCTTTAAGCTGGGGATATTAAGCCATCATACTTTAAGGCACTTTCATTTTAAAAGTAAACATTTTATCACTCAGGTGATAAACACCTGGCTACATCATCTATTCAGTTAATATTTTACAAGTCCCTTCCTCTTTCCTGCCCCTGACCCCATTACTTCCCAGAGAAAACCACTTCTAACAGTTTAGGCCAGGGGCCGGCAAGCTTCCATAACAGGCCAGAAAGTAAATATTTTCAACTTTATGCCAAGAATCAAGATGGAAGATACTGTGTGGGTACTTAAAGTAATAACAGAGAGAGCAAATGACCTTCAGGTCTCAGGAGGTCCCACCCTGCCCTCTCTGGGGCTGATAACCTGACAGCAAGTATGCTGGCAGTCTGTGGGTTTTATTTATCCCCCACTTTGACTTCTCCAGGCACATCCTGAGGCCAACCTTCCAGCCCAGAACTATCAGGACATCCTGGATCAGCTCAAGCAGCATTTCCCCAGGTGAGGACAATCCCCGGGGGCTAGAGGCACCACTGTGGCCTGAAGTCTCATAGAGGGAAAGAACCCAAACTTTGTGTCCATGGCCCAAAATGCAGGACCATTGTGGGCAGCGACCATGTTGGAGGGTGAAGCAGAAGGAAAGGAAAACCAGTGATACCAATCCTGGCTTTCATTTCAGTTTTTGACTGTGTGTGGTTCAGTGTGAGTTTGCTCACATTCAATTATATTTTATAAAATACTGCATTAAAATCACGTTCGTCTTGACGCTGCCTTCAGTGTGGCACGTGGAAGGGACTAGCTCCCTTAATGGAACTGCCCTGCTGGGGGACTGAGGGCAGGGCACGTTCTGGGGAAGGGTCTTGAGGCCTCCACTTCCAGCAGGTCTGTCTTCCCCGGCAGGTTCCCCACTCACTTGACGACGCAGGTGGACCTCGCTTACGGCTTGGTGAGCCCCGCCCCCACCTGTCAGCCCGTCTTGAGCCACCTGGAAAGGCTGTTGTGTTTAGTCTCATAATCCGGGTTAGGGGACACCACCTCTACTTTGCTTGCTTTAGGCAATGCAAAGAACCCACTGAGCCCCATCTTCGTGTGTTTTTCTTCTTTTAAATGGAATTCATAGACACTTTTATTTTTATTTTTGGCTATGGTGGGTCTTTGTTGCTGCTCTCAGGCTTTCTTTAGTTGTGGCGAGTGGGGGCTACTCTCTAGTTGGGCTCGAGGACTACTCACTGCAGAGCACAGGACTCAGTAGTTGTGGCTTTCAGGCTCTAGAGCACAGGCTCAGAGCTGTGGCACCTGGGCTCAGATGCTTTGAGGCATGTGGGATCTTCCCTGGCCAGGAACTGAACCCATGTCTTGCACTGAACCACAAGGGAAGCCCATGTGAGTTTTTCTTAATTAATGAAAACCTGGCTGTGAAAACAAGCAATTCCATATTTAAATTAAGGAGATGTTTCTTCAGGCCACAGTTGGTCAGTTAGGAGTATACAGCATGACTAGAGTCCCTTGCCCTTCAGCAGTTTATGTTCCAGTGTGTGCTGTCTTCTGGAACTTTTCACGATGTTAGGAATGTTCTCTATCAACAGGGTCCAGTATGGGACTCACCAGCCCCATGTGGCTCCTGTGCTCCTGTAAGGAGCTGAATTTTTATTGATTTAAAGTTAAAGAGTCTTATTTGACTGGTGGCACCCTCATTGGACAAAGCAGCTCTAGGGGGAGGAGGGAGACAGTATGTAACTAGAGAAGCAAGATTTCACAAAAATGTAAGTGCTTAAAAGAAAATAGAAGGGGTGAAAATGAGTCAGGGTTTTGAGCCCAGGTAGTCAGGAAGGGCTTCTTGGAGGAAGTGACGTGCTCAGCGAGACATCAAAGATACGGAGTTTCTGTCACCCTAGAGAGAACAGGGAAGGTTGTTTCAGGCAGCAAGCATAGCATGTGCAGAGGCCCTGGGGAAGGACTGTGCCTGGGGTTGGAGAAACAGTGAGGAGGCCCGTGAGGCTGGAGCAGTGAGTGAGGGGGAAGAGGGAGGTGGAGAGGGCAGGGAGGGAGGGGGCAGGGCAGGTCACAGCCCCCTTTGGCCTTATCTTCATATCTAGATTGACAGTCAGTTGTTGTTCAGTTGCTCAGTCATGTCCGACTCTTTGCGACACCATGGACTGCAGCATGCCAGGCTTCCCTTGTCCTCCACTATCTCTGGAGCTTGCTCAAACTCATGTCCACTAAGTGGTGATGCCATCCAACCATCTCATCCTCTGTTGCCCACTTCTCCTCCTGCCCTCGATCTTTCCTGGTATCAAAGTCTTTTCCAATGGGTTGGCTCTTCGCATCAGGTGGCCAAAGTATTGTAGCTTCGGTTTCAGCATCAGTCCTTCCAATGAATATTCAGGGTTGATTTCCTTTGGTATTGATTGGTTTGATCTCCTTGCAGTCCAAGGGACTCTCAAAAGTCTTCTTCAGAACCACAGTTTGAAAGCATAACAGCCAGGGGTCTCCCTAATTACCTCCCACTCTGAGTATGGTTGGCCGTATCCCATTTGATGAGAGCAGAGACCAGAGAGGTATCACAGCTTGTCCAGGGTCACACAGCTGGGGAGAGGGCCACACAGCATTAAGTCTTGCACTCTTGCTCATGTCCGTCTACCGCCTCCTCATGTGATTGCTGGTGTTCTTTGCAGGTCCTCAAAATCCAGCAGGGGATCCAGGAGCATCTCAAGCAGGTGAATGAGTGACGGGAGCTTGGGTGGCGAGGGAGGGCTGCCCTCCTTGCATGGCAGGAGAAAGGGGGAGAGAGGGAAGAGGGGAGGCCAGAGAGGGACAGGGCAGGTGGTGCAGGCCCTAGCAGGCTGCAGGGGAAGACTTGGGCTTCCCCCTGCCCCCTGGGAGGTGGGAGGGCTGCAGATAGAGGGGGTGAGGCCTTAAGTGGAACCCCAGGATATGAGGTAGCCCCACATCTCAAGAGTGCATCTCCAATCCTGTGCCTCTCCTTCTGGGCCTGCTTCCAATCCCCATGGGGCTGGAGAAGGCCAGGGGCCTGTCAGCACTTCACAGGTCAGTTACTTCTGCTAGGAAGGGGCCATTATGTGCCAGGCACAGCCGAATGCAATCTCCATGTATCTGAGGTTCTCAACGGCCTGGCTCACATTGGCAGGGGAGAGCAGGCCTGAACCAGGCCTCCCCTCCTCCCACATGGGGCGCCTTGCCCAGGCTGAAGCGCAGCTTCCACCCCGCCTGTCCTCCCGCCACCTGGCTCCTTTCTCCTGGGCACTGGCAGGACTTTTCCGCCTGTGCCACATGTGACTGGCGGAGGGCCAGGGCCGTGTCTGCGACTTAGCAGAGCCTGGGGTGAGAAGCTCAGGGAACAGGGAAAGACAGATCCAGAGTAGAGCAGAGTGGAGGAGGAGGGGCCAGGAAGCATGCAGAACACGGTTATTCATTCAACAGATATTTATCCATCACCTCCTTGCCAAGTACGGTTGTAGGCGCCAGGGAAATAGCAAAAGAGAACACAGACAAACCGCTGCCCTTGGGGTGAGAGGAACTTGGTAAACAGAAGTGTCAGATGGTGAGGACTGGGCATGGTGGGAGGTGGAATTGAGCAGCCCCAAGGAGAAGGCAATGGCACCCCACTCCAGTACTCTTGCCTGGAAAATCCCATGGATGGAGGAGCCTGGTAGGCTGCAGTCCATGGGGTCGCTAAGAGTCGGACACGACTGAGAGACTTCACTTTCACTTTTCACTTTCATGTATTGGAGAAGGAAAAGGCAACCCACTCCAGTGTTCTTACCTGGAGAATCCCAGGGATGGGGGAGCCTGGTGGGCTGCCGTCTGTGAGGTCGCACAGAGTCAGACATGACTGAAATGACTTAAAAAAAAGGGGGGGGGGATGTGGAGGGAGGTGGGTACCAAGGTGGCAGTGGGTTACAATTCAGGGCGGTCAGGGAAGACTCTGTGGCATTTGAGCAAATTCTTGAAGGAGATCAGAGGAGGAGGGAGGATAGGTGTCTGAATGAGGAGGAGCCCTGGCAGAGGCATAGCCTGTGCAAAGGCCCTGCGGCAGGACTGAGCCTGGCCCTCGCATGTTGGGGAAACAACCAGAAGGGCCCTGTGGCTGGAGCAGAGTGAGCCAGGGGGAAAGAGGAAGGAGAGGAGCGAGGGAGGGGATGGGGCAGGTCGTGCAGGCCCTTGTGGACTGCAGGAGGACTTGGGTTTTTGCTCTCCGGAAGGTGGGAGCCCTGGAGGGCTGTGGGCAGAGGAGGGGGTGGGCCCTGACTCAGATGCTCACCAGCACCCTCTGGTGCCTGCTGTGGGGAGGAAGGGACAGGAGTTGGGGTCCAGTTAGGACTATCCAGGTGTGGGAAGCTGATCACTGGGAAGGTTTGGTGGTGAGAAACAGGCAGAGTGGGGATCTGTTTGGAGGAGGAAATTCATAGGTGCTGAGCATTGAAGGGTCTGAGGAGGATCCCAGAGGGTCTCCATCAAGCACCTCTTCCCCCACAGAGAGCCCCAGGTAATGCTTACTCCTGGTTTAAACTACCGCCCCCTCCCCTGTTTTCAGTCCCTCCTCTACCAGCTTCCCTCAATGCACATTTAAAATCCCGAGCAGCAGCAGCAGGGCCCCACGCTCCCCAGCCTGCCTGCACACAGCTCTCCCCAGGGAGGGCCAGCTCACAGGCAGGGGGGAGCAGCACTTTTCATGCTGAGTGCATTAAAGTGCCAGTAAATTGCGCATTAACGAGCCAGGGCGAATTGGGGAAGGCTCCCCTGGGCCTTGTGCTGCTGGGAGGCCCAGCTGGGGAATCCATCTCTGGCTGCCCTAGGAAGCAACCGCCTGGAGCTACGAGGGCTCAGGGAGGGGGTCCTCACCCCAGCCTCTCCCTCCCCTATCCTGTCCACCCCAGTGACAAGCAGGAAATGAACAAGGCTGTGAGTGGGCACAGGTAAACACAGCCCAGCCACCATATATCCTGACTTTGGGAAATTGACTTTGGGGCTCTGAGCCTCATTTTCTCATCTGCAGGATGGGAACCTCAGTGGTGCCTGTTCAACAGAACTGAGCCATGGTCAGCACTCACCCCACATTCCTTAGCAGTTATTTCTTTCTGTGAATTAGAACATTTCCCCAGAATTTCGGAATTCACCCTGAGCCAAAGGGTATCTTGGTATCCACCACGGAGAAGAGGCATGTGCATTGGTAAGGCCCGTGGGCACTGCCTCCAAAGCCACAGGCCAAAGACCGAACCTGTGTCCTCCTCTGCAGTAGACATGGGACACGTGTGGCTATTTACATTTTAGTTGGCAATCAAGTGGCACCGTCCACATGTCAAGGACTCAACCTTAGCAGGCAGGTCTAGAACATTCTTAATATCACTATATTTAGTCTTCCTGGACTAAATATAGCTGCATATACGCACATTCTCACAGAGCCTCTTATCAGCCCGAGAAGGTGGGTCTCCACAGTGAATTCCTGGCAGTACTGTAGGGGGGGCTTCCTGTCTTGGATGGTTTGTGTCCTCGGCTGGAGGCCAGGAACATTGTAGGAGCTGCTGCCCTTGGTTCTTTTTATTTTTTTGACTGTACCAAGTCTTAATTGAGGCATGGGGGATCTAGTTCCCCTGATTAGGGATCAAACCGAGGCCCCTTGCATTGAAAACTTGGAGTCTTGGCCACTGGTCCACCAGGAAAATCCCTGTCCTTGGTTCTTGAGCCCTTGGATGTGGCCGGTGGGCCTCAGGGTTGCATTTTATTTTATTTTTTTGACCTCGTCCTACTACATGTGCAATCTTAGTTCCCTGACTAGGGATAGAACCTGTAACAGCTGGACCACCAGGGAAGTGCCCGCATTCTTAATTATACTTAACTTTATATTTAAATAGCCACCTGCAGCCGGTCTGTGCAGGGCAGCACAGTCTCAAGGAAGGAGAGGTTAAAATCGATTCTAGTACTTGGGCCAGAAAAGCTTTGTGGAGGAAAGCAGTAGGACGCGCCATAGGAGGAAGCCTATCCTAAAGGAACAGATGGGCAACCTGCTGGGAGCGAGAAAGAAAATTTAGGGAGCCTTCCATGACCACAGAAACTGTTGACTTAAACCTGGAATTGGTAGCAGTCACATTGCTTGACTTTTATTTTTTAAAATATTTATTTGGCTGTACCAGGGCATGTGGGATCTAGTTCCCTGACCAGGGATTAAACCCAGGCCCCCTACATTGGGAGCACAGAGTCTTAGCCACTGGACCATCAGAGAAGCCTTAAAGAAAGAAAGTTAAGTCACTCAGTCGTATCCGACTCTGTAACCCCATGGACTGTAGCCCACCAGGCTCCTCTGTCCATGGGATTCTCCAGGCAAAAATACTGGAGTGGGTTGCCATTTCCTTCTCCAGGGGATCTTCCCCACCCAGGGATCAAACCCAGGTCTCCTGCATTGTAGGCAGGCGCTTTAACCTCTGAGCCACCAGGGAAGACCCAGAGAAGGCTTGGCTCCACTTTAAATGTAAAATAAGTGACCAGCCAGGTTCCCTGGTTGCCCTGTCACCAGCCCTGCTCCTGAAGAGGAAACCATTGATTTCTTAGGATCTTTGCAACATTTCAGCAAATTCAAATGTCAGTCCCCACACGGGGGGACCTGGGTAACAGGGCTTTGCTTCTTGAAGCCATTTTAAGTGGCAGTGGCATTCAGGCCCAAGAAAATGTGAGTTTGATGACTTGACCATCTTAGGGTGGTGACTAGTCATTAGGGCTCAATTTTTGTCACCTGCAGCCATGGTTGCCTTCTGGGTACCAAGAGCTTGCTTTTTGCTGGGTAACCACAAATCCACCCAAAAACGTTCAAGGGAGGTGGTGTACCCCATATTGCCCACGAGGAGACTGGCTTGTTGGAACGGGTTTGTCCTTAAGGTTCTTTTTTTTTTTTTTTTTTCCTTTTTACATTATTTATTTGACTGCACTGGGTCCTGGTTGCAGTGCACGGGATTTTCAGTCTTGGTTGCAGCATTTGTTGTTGGTGTTCAGTTACTCAGTCGTGTCTGACTCTTTGCGACCCCATGGACTGCAGCACACCAGGCTTCCCTGTCCTTCACTGTCTCCTGGAGTTTGTTCATACTCACATCTATTGAGATGGTAATGCCATCCAACCATCTCATCCTCTTTCATTCCCTTCTTTTCCTGCCTTCAATCTTTCCCAGCATCATGCATGGTCTTTTCCAATGAGTCAGCTCTTCACATCAGGTGGCAAACTATTGGAGCTTCATCTTCAGCATCAGTCCTTCCAATGAATATTCAGGTTGATTTCCTTTAAAGGGTTGACTGGTTGCAGCATGCTGGATCTTGAACTACAGCATTTGAACACTTAGTTGCAGCATGTGGGATCTAGTTCCCTGACCAGGGATCAAACCCAGGCCCCTTGCATTGGGAGTATAGACTCTTAGCCACTGTACCACCAGAGAGGTCCCCCAAGGCTGTCCTTTAATGAAGCTTTAATGGGATGATCTTCTCCCCTCCAGGCAGAAAACTTCCTACAGATGATGGAGACCTGCAGCCAATCCCTAGGCTTCCAGCTGGGGGAGGTAGGTTCCTGGGTCCTCCAGGAGGGTGGGGATGGGCTCAGGGCAAAGGGTGCACCCTCATGTCCCTCACCCACAACCCTACGCTTCCAGAACCAGGGGAGCCAGGCCTCCCTCAGTGAGCAACCCAGCCAGGACCACCAGCACCCACAGACCTCCAGTCTCCAGGATCTAGACTTCAAAGACGTCCTGGTCATGAGGTCATCTGACTGGTTCCAGCAATCCCCCAGAGTGGACAGTGACGCAGTCCGCCAGCGAGACACACAGCCGTGCTGGGACTCAGAGCCCCAGTTTCCACAGGATATTCTGACAGAGCAGCTCTGGGAGATTTTTGCTGGGACCCAGGACCAGGGAGAGCACCCAAGACACAGGAGTGAGTCTCCCTAGGGGTGAGCGGACAGGGGGGCTCAGGCTACGTGGAGAGGCAGCATCTGTTGAACTTGGTTGCCCTGCCTTCTCTCCCTTATCCCTTCCTGTCGTCATAGCGACAGACCAGGTGCCAGGCCATGTAAGTAACTGGAATCCTCAGTACCCAGAGGAGTGGGCTTTGTCCTGACTGGGCCCCTTGGTAGGGACCTCTGGGTGCCTGTGGGATTGGCCTGCCCACCTCCTTACCCCTTGGAGACCCTCAGAGAATACCTGCAGCTCGGCCTCAATGGAAGGATGGAACTCCTGGCAGCTAGAGCATCTTGTCTACACTGCCTGGACCCTCCCACCGTGTTCCGCTTCTCAGACTAACCCTGGCACATCCTTTG
Organism: Oryx dammah; assembly: GCF_014754425.2. NCBI lineage: Eukaryota > Metazoa > Chordata > Mammalia > Artiodactyla > Bovidae > Oryx > Oryx dammah. The sequence goes on from NW_024070189.1 coordinate 88,855,082, forward strand.
GTCTGAACTGATTCCCCCAATTCCCATGGGCAGGAGAACCAGGAGCCAGGACCACGATACTTGGGAGTGAAAATGCTTCCCAAGGACACTCTGGGTAATCCAGGGGGTGAAGGGCAGTCCACCCTGGCGGGGAGGGGGCATGCTTGCCACTGATTCACTCTTGTCTCTGCCCAGTTTTCCTCCCACCCACGCCCTCCCCCAGCTCCTCTGAGGGCTCCCGAGAGGGAAGCCCAGGCCTGGGTGCTGTAGGACAGGGGATGTTCTCCTACATGGCCCAGGTAAGACCTTGTACTCCACACAAAAGCTAGAGGGGAGGCGGTCAAGATATTAGGGGGATGTGGCTCAGGTGTGACCTCATCCACCCACAGGAGCTTGCCAGGAAGACCTATCAATTTCTGAAGCCCATGTAAGTATGTCCCAACCTGTGGTCTGAGGCTAGGGGAGCTGAGATGTAGGGATGAGAAGAATTCCTGGAGGAAGGGGCAAAATGCTTAGGGTCCTGAAGGATGAATAGGAGTTTGGGATAGGACAAAGCATTCTGGGTGGAGGGGAGCAGTATTCCATTACAGGAAACAGAGAATACTTGGAGGAATGTGTGTTGGACCTTGGGGGATGTAGAGTGTGCTGGAGAAGTGAGGTTTGAGAGAATCCATAAACCTGAAAAGGAAGGAAGCCCTTTTGGGGCTTGCTGGGTACCCTACTCCAGGCAGAGGCTCTCAGGCAGGTTGCTGATTCTGAGGCCTTCTCTCTCAAGATGCTGGGACCCCGAGGACTTTGAAAACACATGGAATAGACCTGATGTCTTGCCCTGGCAGTCCAGGAAGCTGGCCGTTCCACACAGAGCAGAGAAGATGCGGAGACTAGAACATGGGGAGCCTGTGCTGGCCACGGCCATCAGCAGCTTCACCCGGCACGCCTTCACCTGCAGCAGGGGTGGCGTCAAGGTGTGGAGCCTGGTGGGCCAGGTGATGAAGGCCAGGTTTCCAGAGAGCTTCTTGAGAGTAGAGGTGAGGGCTCTGGGGCGGGGCTTGTGGGAACTGGGAGTGCCCGGCCCCCAGCAGGGGAGGAAGCTCACCTCAGACTGTGCCCACCCCAGACACCGGGGGCCTACCTGCGCACCTGCCTGCTGTTCTCAAACAGCACAACCCTGCTCACGGGCGGCCACAACCTCGCTGGTGTGAGCCTGTGGGACCTGACGGCACCTTCCCTGCACGTGAGAGCTGAACTGCCCTGCGCGGGCCTCACCTGCCAGGCCCTGGCTGCCAGCCCTGAGGACAGCCTGGCTTTTGCTGGCTTCACCAACGGCAGCGTCAGGATCTGGGACCTGCGGGACTGGAGTGTGGTCAGGTGTGGCCCGGGGGAGAGCCTCTTCCTGTCTCGGCCCTTGAGCAGGAACCCAGCAGTTTCAAGGCCAAAGCCCCTTTCCTTTGGGAACTCTTCCATTGGAGAGTTAAAGACCTGGGTTCATGTCATGGCTGGGCTGTTTGTTTGAAGCCCCGTTGTGGGACTTCTTGTCTGCCTTGGTTTCCCCATCTGTCACCCTGATGTGATTGGGCAACATAATTTTTGGTTGGGGAGCTGTGCCAGGCCCTGTGGGGTGCTGAGCAGCATCCCAGCCTCCACCCACTCAATGCTAGGAGCACAGATATCCCCAGGCATGGTCCCCTGGGGCTTACACTCACCCCTGGGGAGTGTGATTGGGTGTCTCCGGAGGTGCAGAGCTTAAAGTCTGAGCTCTGACCTCCTTCCCTATGCCTCTCCTGGGCCAGGGACCTGCCGGGACATCCAAACAGTGCCAAGAGCATTGCTGTTAAAGACCAGTACGTCTGGACGGGGGGTCTGGATGCCTGCCTGCGGTGCTGGGATCTGAGGGCCACTGGGGAGCCCCAAGAATACCAGTTTGAATCTCAGGTGTGCAGCTGGGATGGGGCCTGCTTGGTCAGTAGCAGCTGGGCCTGGGACTGAAGGAGGTTGGGGGAAGGGCAGGGGGAGTGGTACCGCAAGTCTCCGTGATGCTGTGAAGAGAGGGTTGCTTAGCTACATCCCCCTCCATTGCCCAGATAACATTAGATGCTTTTGTACTCTGTATCAAGGGATCATATTCTGAGTCTCTGTGATAATCTGGTAAGGTAGAGAGGACCACACTCATTTTGCAGATGAGCCAACCTAGGCTGGAAATGTGAAGTTGCTTGTTGGCGCCTCCCAGCCAGGAAGCAGGCAGGCGGTCAGGCCCCCAGGGTGGGTTCCTGGGCTCTTGCCACCTCTTGGCTGGGACCTGACCAATGTTTTCCTTGCTGTCTTCTCCCCAGATAATGAGCCTGTCACCCAGCCCCCATGAGGACTGGGTGCTGGTGGGCACGGCCAACGGCCAACAGTGGCTGCAGCCCAGCCTCGGGGGCCAGAAACGCATGGTGGGGTGTAAGGACGGCACCATCCTTGGACTCAAGTTCTCCCCTGTGGGTGAGTAGCCAGGAAGGGACTGGGGAGTCCCCCGTGGGCCCCAGCGATTCTCAGCCTCCCACAGGGCGCTGCCTCACTCACACCCACTCCACCCAGCCCTTTCATCTCTTTTGTAAATATTTATGTATTTGACTGCACTGGGTCTTAGTTGCGGCATGAAGGATCTTTAGCTGCAGCATGTGGGATCTAGTTCCCTGACGAGGGATTGAACCTGGGGCCCCTGCATTGGGAGCATGGAGTGTTAACCCTACCAGGAAAGTCTCCTGCTCAGCCCTTTCTGACCCTTCCTGACCAACCCCCCCCGACCATGCCCTTCATCAGCAGGAACTCCCCTAAGAGAGGCTATCTGCAGGGGTTCACTCCGGGAGGTGTGAGGGGCTCCAGTTCCCAGATTCCCCAGGGGAAGTCCTCAGCTGCCAGCTTTCTCTGTGACTGGGCCCCCCTCTGCCTCTTCCCAGGCCAGTGGTGGGTGAGTGTGGGAACAGACAACCTGGTTAGCATCTTCAGCATGCCCACGGGGACCATGGCAGTCCAGGTACAAGGGTAGGGCAGGAGGGTGGTGCGTGTGTGTCCTGGGTGCTGAGGGGCCAGGTCTAGGGGTCCAAATGCAGAGGCCCACCACCAAAAGGGACCACCTTTTGAATGGATGGGCAGATGTTAAGAACAAGAATGGCTGAGTCCCTCACTCTGCCCCCCAACCCTCCCAGGTGCCCGAGAGATCCTCCGTCATGTGCTGTGACGTGTCCCCCAGCAACCACCTGATCATCACCGGGTCCAGGGACCACGCCTCGGTGTACCAGCTCACATATTGAGGGCTCGCCGGGGTGGGCGGGCTTGCACGATGGGTCATCTTTGTCATGTGTAATAAAGCAATTGGAAAAAGCACTGGTCTGGTGCTGTCTCCTGTCCCCTGGCACCTCATGGAGGTTTGAAGGGACTTTATCCAGCCCAGGTCTCTACATTTGAATCCACCTCTCCTGAGAGTCAGGTCAGAGCCACTGACCCCTGTCATCAAGAGAACTGGACATGGAGCCCCCTGCCTTTTTTTTCCTTCTGAGTGTGCAGCACAACGGGAGGAGGAAATGGCAACCCCCTCCAGTATTTTTGCCTGGAGGATCCCATGAACAGAGGAGCCTGGCAGGCTACAGTCCATGCGATTGCAAAAAGACTGAAGCGGCTTAGCACATGCAGCATGAGGGATCTTAGTTCCCTAACCAGGGATGGAACCCATGCCCCCTGCAGTGGAAACGTGGAGTCTTAACCTGTGAACTGCCAGGGAAGTCTCTGGAGCCCTTCTTCCTGCTCCAGTCTCTTCTGATCTCATGGAGAGATGCTCCCAGCCTTGCCTGCACAGCCCCAGGAGTGGGTTCTCAGTCCTTCCCAAGATACCCGTGTCCCATTAGACTAGGGCTTCTACTCCCCAGGGGTGAGTCTAAGCCCCAGGGGACCATGTCTAGGGACATCTGTGCTCCTGGCATTGAGTGGGTGGGGGCTGGGATGCTGCTCAGCACCCCACAGGGCCTGGCACGGCTCCCCAACTGGGAATTATGCAGCCCCAATGTCAGCTGTGCCATGGAGGAGAGACTGGTTTACAAGGGGTGGCTCTTGCTGGCCAGCACTTTTCCACCCACTGAGTAACGTTCTGAAATCACCATTTGCTCACCCTGTCCCTCCAGGATGAGCAATGTCCCCAGTTCCCCAGCCCAAAACAAAAAGGCAGTTGTGATAAATACATTTATTTCCCCAAGGTCCTCCTGTGCATCTGGCCCCACATCCAGCAGGGGAGGACACAAGGGCTCAGCCAGAGCATGGATGAGATTTAGGGCTCGTGGTAGGACTAAGCAGGAGGTTAAGAATGACCCTCCCCTGGGAGTCAGGCCAGGGGTGCAGGAAGAAGGGGGTCTCAGTAGACCACCTCATACACGGTGGCCTTCTTGTCCCCAGAGCCTGTCACGATGTACTTGTTGTTCCCAGAGATGTCACAACTGAGCACAGAGGAGGACTCCTTGGACTGTGGACATGAGGGGGCAGGGGAGGGGAGAGTGAGGCACGGCCAAGGCCAGCACAGTCTGGCTCATGCTCCTGACCACCTGCACATTCAGAGGAAAGACACAAGGCAACTGGGGGAGCGCCTGTCCCCAGGGGTGAGCTATGGTCAAGGCTGGAGCTGAGACAGGACTTGGGGGCCCAACATGGGGAGCCTAGCCGTGAGGAGAGAAGGAGGGTAACAGTTCTTCCAGAGAGGAGTGATGATGCTCCTAGGAAGAGCCAGACCTCAGTTCCCTAGAACAGCAGAACCACCATCTCCTGGGAAGCTCAGAGAGGGTGTGCATCAGACATGAGGTCACACAGCACAAAAAAGAGCTAAGGCTTAAAGTAGGACCTACACCAGCACTCTGCAAACTGTTTCTTTTTTTCGACCACGCAGCTTGAGGGATCTTAGTTCCCTGACCAGGGATTGAACCTAAGCTCTGGGCAGTGAGAGCACAGAGTCCTAACCAATGGACCACCAGGGAATTCCTTCAGCAAACTACTTCTGAAAAGGGCCCAATAAATTTTCAGGCTTTGATCTGAAAGCTCATTTAAGTCCAGTGAGCTCTGGCCGGTAAGTGCAAGGACCAAATCAGTCAGTGTTACATCATCTACTATTTTTTCCCCCATAATCCTTTAAAAAATGTAAAAACTGTTCCTTATCAAGCAGGATGGCTCTAAGAGAGATGCCAGAGTAAGTGTTGGAGGATGGAGAGAAATCGGAACCCTTCCATATTGCCAGTGGGAATAAGAAATTTGGGAAAGAGTCTGGCAGTTCCTTCAAAGATTAAACAACTCTCAGCAATTCCATTCCAAGACATCTGCCCAGGAGAAATGAAAACAGGCATGCACAGGAGAATGTACGTGAATGTTCACAGCAGCGCAATTCACAGCAGCCCAGAAGTGGAGACAACCCTAGTACCCATCAACAGGTGATGGATGAACACAGTATGGTCCATCCACACAGTAGAATATTAGCCTCTATATTCCTTAAAATGGAAGGAGGTTCTGACACCTGCTTCATCATGGATGGACCTTGGGGATGTGATGCTCAGTGAGAGAAGAGACACAGAAGAATAAATTTTGTGTGATCCCACTCACATGAGTCATCAAATTCACAGAGACAGGAAGTAGACGATGGGGCCAGGGGATGGGAAGTCAGTGTCTAATGGGGACAGAGTTTCAGTATGGGAAGCTGAGAAAGTTCTGGAGATGATGGTAGGGGTGGTTGTAGGACAGTGTGAATGTACTTAATGCCACTGAGCCCTGCATTTTAAAATGGTTAAGATGGTGAATTTTATATGGATTTATCACAACACTTCCCTGGTGGCTCAGACGGTAAAGCGTCTGCCTACAATGCAGGAGACCTGGGTTCAATCCCTGGGTCAGGAAGATCCCCTAGAGAAGGAAATGGCAACCCACTCCAGTATTCTTGCCTGGAAAATCCCATGGATGGGGGAGCCTGGTAGACTACAGTCCATGGGGTTGCAAAGAGTCGGACATGACTGAGCGACTTCACTTCACAACTAATAACACAAACAGTTTGTGCACAGATGTGGCCTTCAGGCTGACCGCCTGCTTTAGTAGCTCCAGGCTGGTGAGGACGCTCCCCTGTTCAACCCCCATCCCTCTCTGGGTCCTGGGGCACCTGGTGTCCTGCAGTGGTGGTGGTGGGGTGGAGACCTCAGACATGCAGTACCTGGAAGATGCTGGCCCCGTACGGCGTCCTCCAGGCATTGAGCAGGTTGTCCTTCCCCGTGCTCACGAACCACCGCCCTGGGGGAGGAGGGTAAGGAGTTTAGGAGGGTGGTGGACTGGAAGAAGCCAGGGCTAGGGGTGGCGGACACAGGGCAACCTGGTCTGGCCTCTCCCTCCCTTTCCTGCACCTCTGCCCTCTCCTGAGGCTCCAGCCTTCCTACCAAGTGCCAGATGGTGAACCCAAGGTCCCAAAGAGCTCCAACTTACCTTCAAGAAGGGGGAGCCCCAAGAGAGGGTGATAAAAATAGGGTGCCCAGGGAGTTCCCTACTTGTCCAGTGGTTAGACTGTGCTTTCACTGCTGAGGGACCAGGTTCAATCCCTGCTCAGGGAACTAAAATCCCAAAAGCTATGTGGCATGGCCAAAATGCGGGGAAAGAAGCAAAACAAAAAGAAAAACCAGGGTGCTCAGTTACATTTGAACCTAAGATCAACCATGCATCATTTTTAGTACAGGTGGGTCCCAAATAGTTCATTATCTCTTTTTAAACAAATATGTATTTATTTGGCTGTGCCAGGACTTAGTTAGGGCATGTGGGATCTAGTTCCCTGACCAGGGATTAAACCCAGGCTCCCTGCATTGGCAGCCACTGGGCCACCAGGGAAGTCCCTCTGTTTGTTTTTTTAAAATATATGTAAGTTCCATGAACTACTTGGGATATATCAATGCTGAAAAAACAACAAAAAATTGGTTTAAGTATATCCCATGCAATATTTGAGATCTATCTGCACTAAAATAGTATAAATCATATCTCATGTATTTTGGGGACATACTTATGCTAATAAATTATATGCTGTTTAGTGTACAAGTATATCCCACAAGGTGCTTGAGATATGCTAACAAATTCTTTGTCCTTTAGAGCAGCGGTCCCCAACCTTTTTGGCACCAGGGACTGGTTTCATGAAAGACAGTTTTTCCATGGAGAACAAGATAAGAGGGGGTGGCTTCAGGGTGATTCCAGCATGACATTTATTGTGCACTTTATTCCTATTATTATTACATCATCTCTACTTTAGATCATCAGGCAATAGATACCGAGGTTTGCGACTTCTGGTTAGAGTATGTCCCATGCAATACTTGGGACATACTTCTATTAAGGAGTGATGCGTTGTTTATCTAAGATTCAAATGTAATCGGGCATCCTCTTTTTCTGTTGTGGGTTTTTGTTGTTGTGATTTGGCAACCCTGCCCCAGCGCCCCAGCTCCCAGAGGCCCCACCCAAGCCCCAGAGACGCACCGCAGGAGGCAAACTTGAGGGACAGCACGCAGCTCTCGTGGAGATGCAGCTGGTATTTCTCGGGCTTCCGGACATGTAGGAGCTCCACACTACTGCTCTCCATGCCGACGGCCAGCCAGTCCTGGTTAGGGCAGCGGCCCAGGGAGAAAATCTAGGGGTGAAGAGATGAGACAAAGAACCCTTGGCATGTGGGGGGGGATGCCCAGAGCTGGGGGGGCCCAGGGAAGAGGGGAGCGGTCCAACGTTCTGCCGCTGCAGCTCCTGCATGGAGAGGCAGCTGGCCCTGGGCCTGGAGCAGAGCGCAGCAGGCAACTGCGTGTCGAATCATTAATATTAATCAGAATTACACAGAGCCCCGGGGCCTCACATCCATTATCTTCTCTGAACGCACAACAGCTCTGGGAGGGAGGGATGGAGGGAGGGAGGGAGGGAAGGGGTGAAGCCAGCGAGGACCGCAGCTCCCCTTGAGCAGATGGTGGAAGGGAAGCTGAGGCCATGTCCAGCTCAAGGTCACAGAGCAAGTCCAAGAAAGACCAGGCCTCCCGACACCCAGCCTGGAACGTTCCCTACTTGCCAACACCTCTTTTTACTTTGATTTGAAAGGATGCAGTGCCCTCGTTGGTCTGTGCGCCACGTCAAGCACAGCACAGAGAGCAGTAAGGCCCTCTTCACTCCTAAGCCTTTCTCAGTCTTCCTGATAAATTAGACACATGTGGAAAGAACCATACATTCACAGCAGAGAGAAGAGTAGAAGGTTTTGCGTGTTCCTGGCCATGTAGAATCATCCCTGTATAAAGAAGAGGGTAGGCTGGGGGGATGGGAGATATTCACCATGGGATCACCAGATATGAAGCCACCCATCTAAGTGTTGGGGACAAAGGATGGACAACTGTATCCACCTGCACTCCTGATGTCCCTATCAAAGGAAGCTTCAAGCTAAAGAGAAGGTAAAATGAATCTGGAAGCTAGTTCCCAGCAGCCTTCAAGGAGGAAACAAATTGGAGATGGGTTTTGAAGGATGGGTAGGAGTTTACCAGTTGCAGGAAGGAAGGGAAAGGCATGTCAGTCAGAGGAAACAATAAGTGGGAAGATCTAGAGGGGTCATAGGGCATGGTGTGGGTAAGACTAGAGCACAGAGGCCTTAAAAAAAAACATGCCACGGAGCTCACAACCTGCCCCCAAAGCAGCAGGAGACAGGATCTGGGTCCAGGGTACCTGAAGACCTGTCCTTGGCTCAGCCCCTGAAGGCTCAGCCCCGGGGAGCCCCATGATCCTGTCCAGCTCCTTTACTACATCCTTCAGTCTCGATTTTCAGAACACCCCTAACAGAGACCTCTCTGTGTCCAGCTCCTACATCAGCTTCTATCTATCCCCTGGGGTCAGCAGCTCCTCTGTGATGAGTCCTGGGGTGGGGGTAGGTCAGGAGCTCTCAGTAGGGTCAAGAGGTTGAAGGCTGGGAGGAGAAACCAGCTACACAGGAGAAGACAAAGGAACAGGGGAATGGCTTGGCAAGATCATCTGGGAAGATGATCTGAGGGTCTTAGTAGCCTCACAGCTTGATATGAATCATCTCCTTTGTGTTTCCCTGTGTCTATCTTTGAAGGACTGATTAAAGAGGAATGACTGTGGATGTGTCTCAAGGACAAGAAAGATGGACACAGAGAGTAGGTGTTTGGTCCTGTCTGGCATCTGGGTGCCTCAGGGGGAGAGGAAGGGAGGCTGGATTCCTGGAGCTTGCGTCCCACTTCTGCCAGAGCCTGTGTGGCACCTGGGAGCTGAAGTCATGCTGCTGCAGCTGGCGCCCCTCCCGCAGGTCCCAGCAGCGCACGGTGTTGTCCAGGCCCCCTGTCCAGAGCCGAGTGCCATAATCCGAAATGTCGATGCAGCTGGCCCCATCCGTGTGGCCCTGGAACTGCCTGGAGAAAGGAGGGCCCAGGTGTCAACCCTGGAGGCGATGCCGCTTTAGCGTCTGCCCAGACAGCACCAAAAGAAGACGGCAGGAGCTTGCCCGAGGTCACAGGGCACCGGCCACCCACCTGACCATGGTCTGGTTCTGCAGGTCCCAGACCACGATGTTGCCATCGCTGCAGCAGGAGAAGCAGACCTTGGCGTCAGGACTGACGGCCAGGGCATAGCAGGCGGGCGCCGAGGAGGTCAGCTCCGCCTTGATGCGAGGAGTGGGTGCCGCCAGGTCCCAGATGGACAAGGTGCTGGCTTCACCGCCCACAATCAGACTCCGGCCGTCAGGCAGCAATTTGCAGGAACGAATGTAGTTGTCCCGGTTCTGGGAGGGGAGAGAAGCGAGGACAGTAGGTGGGACCTCCAGCCAAGCCTGCAGGAACCCAGCTAAAGAAATCATCCCACTGGCCTATAAGCTCTGCCCCTGGTTGGCCCTTGAATTCCACCCATTGGTCCATAAACCCCATCCCTGTTGGGCTATAAATCGTATCCTGTTGGCCTATAATCACCTGTCGGTGCCCTAAGAGCTCTGCCCCTTATTGGCCAAAAGCCCAACCCTGGTCGGCTTATAAACTCCACCCATTGACCTATAGCCCCACCCCTAGGTGGCCTATAAGCCCTGCCCCTCTGGCCTGCAAGGTCCCCCTCCCTTTTCTGCAGACCCCGCCCCATGTGTCTACAGGCCCTGCCTCCTGTATCTGCAGGCCCCGCCCCACCCTCACCAGGCAGTCCAGCTGGGCCACTGGCATCTTGGCGCCGGGCTGGCCCACGTCCCACACCTTCACGCAGCCCTTGCCACCTGTGTACACGTGCTGTGTGGAGCCGCTGATGGTGACTGCGCAGACTACCTCGCCGTGTGCCAGCGTGTGCAGCTGCCGCGCGTGCCGTGGGATGCCCGCGCCTACCAGTGCATCGGAAGGGAAGGGCACCGGCTGCATCTGCCCGTCCGCAGACACGTGGAAGGAGTAGGCCCTGGACGGGAGGTGGGGCATGATGCACAAAGAGCCGGGACCCTCCTTACCCTCAACCCCCAGGGCAGGGAGGGGTCTTCCCCTGCCTGTGCCCCCATGTGTTTAGGAACAGGGCCCCAGGATCAAAGGTGACGTGGCATGGTCAGCGCGATACAAAAGAGGAAGTGGTCCGGCTGTGGCCTGGCGCGTGGGAAGCAAGCACTTAGTAGTAGTTGGTGAAACAGAAGATCCAGGAAGATGCCTTGTGAGTTTCAGACTCAGTTCAATAGCAGCCACACAGGGCCAGTTAAATTTAAAGAAATGTAAAATTTCAGTTCCTCAGTTGCAGTGACCACATTTGAAGTGCTCAATAGCCACAGATGGCAGATGGCTCTCAGATCAGACAGCCCTAAGTATAGAATGTTCTCCTCATGGCAAAAAGCTCTACCAATCTTGGGGCCAGCTCATTCTCTGGGGTGGGATGCATTACTGGGTATGGAGCAACATCCTTGGGTCCCATGCTTCTAGAGGCTAGAAGCATTGGGGTGTGACAACCAAACATATCACCAGACTTAACCAAATGTCCTGGGGGAGGGGCAGCACAAAATCTATGCCCTGCTGAGAACCCCTGGTCTAGATGTTGCTTGTTACATATCTCTTTATCCAGACAGCAACTCTGGGAGCCCCAATTATCTTACAGAAGAGACTTTTGCGACAGGCAGAGGGAGAGCCCAACCCCCACCCCACTATATAAGCACCTCAGAGGAGGCAGGGAGCACCACCCTGGTACTCACGGCTTTCCCCCAGGGATGGTGGGCAAGGAGGAAGAGATGGACGACCCTCGGAGATGTGGGTGAGACTCAAACGCCATCTGCCAGAACACCAATGGGGTGTCACGGGGAGGGTGACTAAAACCCGCGTCTGCCTCTCCCGCGCTCACTTGCCACATCCCTCTCTGTTTATCAGAGGACCCCTCCCCACAAATTTGTTTATCAGCCCCTCCCAAGAAAGGGGAGGTGCCCTCTTCTCTACTTATCCTACAGATGGGAAAGTGGAGGCTTTCACATGAGGGAACCCCAAGGTCTCTAGCTGGAGAATCCTAGCACCCCAGAGTTGGAGGGATCCTGATGAATCTCCTGTCCAATGCTCAGAACAGGGGTCAGCAAACCACGGCCCCCTGCTTGTATTTGTAAATAAAGTTTTATTGGCACACAGCCATACCCATTCCTGTATATATTGTCTAGGATGGTTTTGAGCTATGAAAGCAGAGTCAGGTAGTTGTGATAGGATCCAACTGGTCTGCCAAGGCAAAAATGCTCACCATCTGGCCCTTTACAGAAAACACTGCTGTTTTACAGTGTCACTTGCAAGTGCCCATCCAGCCTCTGGCCTGGGATAACTCCAGTGACAGACCTTTTATCCCCTCTGGAGGCATCTACACCTACTTCAGGATGGCTCACTCTAGCCAGCGTTTATCCCAGTACTGGGGCCCACACAGACCTTGTCTCCTCCCCTTGCTGCAGCTTGGGGCTCTCATGCCTCTCCTTTAGCTCCTCATGGATATCACTTCTGTCCTCTCCCTGGGCTAGTTCTTTCTCTGCAATCTATCAGAATCGTCGAAGTCCCTCCAACATCAGGGCAAACTACTGTACACCATCTGCCAGAAGGCTGAAGGGGACCCTCACATTCCATGTCTGGGCTTTTGTTTCTCTTAATGCAGCATGATCACAGTTGTCTTTTCCACAGTCACACGTGCTTATCTGTACTAAGCTTGTGGGGCTACTGAGACCGTCAGATCGTCTTCTCACATGCACTCACCAAGCCAGGATGCCCCTCACTTTCCCCATTCCCTGGTCTTTCCACGTGTAACTGGTTTCTCCTCCCAGCCCCCAGCCCCTGGGTCCTGCTGACACCTGGCATCTCTCACCCTGAGGACTCACCATGGGAGAGCGTCCGTACACCACAGAGCCGCTGACCTGGGGGGACAGGTGGAGGCTGACATAGGAGCTGGGCATGGAGAGGTCCCCATTAAGGGCGCTGTGGGAGCCCAGGCTGAAGGATGTGGTGAAGGGACTGGACAGGGTCAGGGGACTCCTCAGGGCTGAGTAAGAAGAGACAAAGACAGGTTTTCAGACACATCAGGCTCAGGTTCAGCTGCCTTAGGGGAGTTCCAAGGCTCTCATGTTCTAGCACAGCATCCAACACACCCTGTCCTATCTCTAGACACTTAACAGATGCTGTTCACTCTGGCCAACAAGGCTTTCCCTTTCCTTTTTCAGTTATTGAACTCCTACTCACCCTTCAAAACCCAGACTCAATCGTCCAGCAACATCTCAGGAACATCCTCAAACCTCCCCAACTCTACCCCTAACCTCCAACCTTGCCCATCTTGAGTCCCTCCCTCTATCCCAACCCCCATAATAATGATGGGGAAAGTGAAGCTCAGAGAAGTCAGGCCACTTGCCCAAGGTCACACAGCTGGTAAGTGTCCAAAGCTGACCTCAAACCCAAGCATGTGTAACTCCAAAACTTGTCTTTCTAGGGTACTGGAGCCCCCAAGAAAGTTACTTCCCCTCTCTGGGCCTCAGCTGACCCCTGCCACCATCAAGCCAAGACAATGAAGAAACAAGAGGCCCAGCATGAGGCAGTGTCTAGCTCAGAGTCATGGAAAGTGCAAAGTAATTCCAGGACTGTAAGCCAGACCTCCTGCCTCCCCACCCCCATTGTCAAGAGCTCCCCAGAAGGGAGCAGGGACTCACCAATACTGTCTGTGGAAGGGGCAGGCTTGGCTGCTAGCTGGCGGAGGTGACTGGCCGAGCTGGGCCCAGGGGTGGATGCGTCCTGGGGCGGGGAGGAGTCGCAGGATTTGGAGGCGGGAGTGCTGGCCGGAAGATCGTTCTGGGGGATAGGGCAGGACTGAACACCACCAGACACCTGGTGCCTTGCAGCCCAAGGATCTGGGCAGAAGGTGAGAGCAGGTACACCTGGGGCAGACCAGGGCTCATGGCAGGCATACACAGACACCTGGGGATAGGCCCCACAGGTGACCCCCTGAGCACGGGGCCCACGTGAGCATCCGTGCACATCCGAATGCCAGACGGGCATCTGAGCATCGGCCCTCGGGATGCACACACAGGAACCCACGCAGTCTTGGGAGAATCGCGCATGTGTGTGATAAGGTATACGATGCAGCCGCAGGGTAAAAAAGGCGGTGAGCATTCACACACTTGGGGCAAGCTGGGCCCATGGGGATCAGGAGAGAAGGCAGTGCACAGACTTAGAGGCTGTCACATCCTTTAGGGCAGAGGACCAAACTCTAGGATGGGCTCCCCAAGCAGGAGACCACAGCGTGTTCCCAAGGCAAGACGCTAGTACTGCTGGGCACTCACTTGCTCCCCACGAGGAGGGGATGTCCCCCACTGCTGTCCCTCCCCACAGGGACCCTGGAAGAGGGGAAGCTGAGCCTCCATGTGGGAACAAGCTCCTTCTCAGCTTTCTGTCATCGCTTTCTTTGCCTTTCAAGAAACTTCACATCCTCATCTTGTGTGGGCTGCACCCTATCTTCCTTTCCTTCACAGGATCACACGTTTTGTGACAACCACATTCACACACCCAGGGCAGGGAGTAGTTGGGGCCAACATGGGGACAGGGGGGCCTTCTGGGGGCTTCTCCATTAAGATAGCACTGCCCCTCCCGCTCTGCATCTCCTTGGCATGGGAGGAGGGCACAGAAGATGCCATGGGAGCCCCAACCTTGGCAGTTGCCATAGCAACCTGCTGGGAGGGGAAGCCTAGAAACCGACACAGTCTCCCTGGTAAGTGCAGGGCAGGGGTCTGGGGAAGAATTGGGGGCAGGGACAAATCGAGCTGAATTGAGAATGCGGGGGGGGGTGGGGGGGGGGGGGGAGTGCTTTCAGGTGGTCCCCTACACCTGGCATCAAACATCACGAGAAGCAAGGAGAAAGTTTTTCTGGTATGAGTCATCTTTCCTTACAGCTGGGGCTGGTGTGTGTGTCCCCAAGGCCTTAACACTCCCAGGGCTGGAGTCAGCCTGGCCAGTTGCCAATTCTATAGTTTCACTCACTGTGTTTATTTTCACTGACTTCCTATCTATTGCTAGAGACACTTGTTTTCCACATAAGATGGTGAGTTACCTTTTAATATTATTTACAAAGTTGCCTTTTCAGATTTATTGAGGTTCCACGGAATGAGTCCACTGAGGAAAAATTACCAGGCTAATGCAGAGGTGGATTTTTAGGGACGTAATAATCAGGAAGGGAATGCTGGGGCACACCAGCCTGGCTCATTTCTCTCATCCCACATCTAATGCGGCAGCCTGTTTTCAGGTCCCTGGGATGAATAAAATGAGTTTCAAGCCCCCCGCACCACTACTTACCAGGACGAGTTCCTTGGCTCTGGGGAGTGGTGAGCCAAGGCTGGAGGCCAAGGAGGCTGGACTGTCCACGAGGTCCCGACGAGCAGGGATGCAGGTAGGTGCCTTTCCACATGGGGTGGTTGCTGGGCTGGGGGGCTCGGAGGGTTGGTCCTGGGTTTGAGGAGGTGACGATGAATGGGGGTGGCACTGAAGTGGCAGAGGAAGGAGAGCTCCTCTCTATACCCTACCCGTGTCCCACCCCGACCTCTAGAATGGACATCTAGGACCCACCTCGGGAGGATTATGAAACCTCCCTGTGCCTCAGTTGATTCATCTGTACAATGGGTTTAAGGACATAAGCTACACAGAGCAACAACTCTATATGGGCTTGGTTTTGTTTCCCCTCATTGAATAGATGAGGAAAAGTGAGGCCAGGGAAGGGGTGTCACTGCCCCGAAGTCACACAGAGAACCAGGGCATGAAGCCACTTCCATTGCCTGCCTCTGGGGTTCTCTGGGCCTCAGTTTCCCCACCTATGCTATGGATAGGAGGTCAGCCTGGGATGTCCTGGTTTCCCCTACTCCCCCTGGCCCCATAGCATCCCCATCCCAGCCATTCCACAGAGAGGGGAACACAAGGCCCCCCAACTCTCCCAGATAACCCACTGCCTGCTCTGTGCCCAGACCAGACCTGAGGTCAGAGTGGGAAGAGCCTGGACCCTGACTCACCTCGTCCACCACCAGGTTGTAATCGCTCTTGTCCTCGTCACTCTCCTGGAGGGACACGGGGGGAAGAGAGCTTACCCTGGCCCTACCGCTGCCTCCACGCCCCCTTACATCTCCTTGGGAGGGTCTGATTGGGATTCTGGGGCTTAGTTCATTTGTTCAAGTACAAAGGAGGCCAGTGGGGGAAATCTCTCAACGTAGAAGAATGGAGAAGATGAATCTGAGCACCCAAGAGGTGCTGTGTGGCCTCAGTTTAACCCTCTTTGCAGTGGGGGGAGAGCTGGAGGTCAGGAGCATCCTTACCTCCTTCCCAGCTCTCGACCCACAGAGGCAATCAACCTCTCAGGCTGGTTGGCCTCACCCACCCCCATCTGCCCACCCAAGTCCATGAGTACCTCCCTCTCTACTCACATAAGGTCCTGACAGATCCTTCTCCTCGGCTCTCTGCTTTCCATTTCCACCCAGGCCACTGGGCCGCTCCTCTTCCACCACACTCTCCGGGGGTGAGGGAGACACACTCTGCAGAGCCACGGGGGCCAGGTGGGAGAGAGTCAGAGCCCTGATCCCAAGACTGGGTCCTGGCCCAGCCAGAACCGAGGATCTCCATCATTGTTATTAGGACCTGTGCCCCAAGCTTCTCATCTGGAAAAAAGGACCTTCCAAGGGCAGATTCAGTGGTGTTGTGACAATCATAAATGTCCTCAGATATCACCCAAGGGCCCTGGGGGGCACCCGTGCAAACTGAAATAAGCTCTGAGTGCAAAATGCATTCAGAGCCTGGAGACAGAAAAGATCCCAATAAGACTGTTTTATGTTGTGAGTTTGGGTTCCGAGGGAGGCATGAGCCAACCTTGCAGGTCTCTTTGCATGGCCCTGCAATAAACCTTTCTCCACTAAAAAAAAAAAAAAAAAAAACAACCTTTTATGTTGATTACAGGTTGAAATATTATAGATGCATTGTGTTAAATAAAATTTACTGTTGAAATTCATTTCACCTGCTTAACTTTTCTAATGTGGCTACTGGAAAATTCATAGTGATGTTTACAGAAAGTTAAATATGTGATTGAAAATGCATGGAAACACACACACACTCGAGTGCATGTAAAACCATAAAGTGGGAATAAGCCCATTTTCTGACTGTGACACTATTTTAGTTCTGAAAGATGTTATGACTGGGTGAGGGGTACAGGGGACCTCCTTGTACATTTCTTTGCAACCTCCCGCACATCTGTAATGATTTCAAAACTAAACAATTTTTAAAAACTACCTACAGGGCTCACATGATATTTCTGTTGGGCAGCGCTCTTGTAGATGATAAAAATGGAGAGGATGAGAGAGAAATTAATGATGGAGGAATGGATGGAATGCTACCCAGGCATGCATTCATTTATTCTATTGCAAAAATCGCTAGAGATAAATAAATAAAACTCTAGTCTTATGGGCAGGCCCCTACCACCCCCCCCAAAAAAAAGGCTACACAGTGTGAAAGCGGGATGTGGTCTCCTTCTGAGGCCCCAACAGCTCAGAACAAGCAGCTTCAGCCACATGTGAATACAAAGCAAATGTTAGATAAGAGGGCAAGTCCCCCGAGCCCCTCAACTTACCCTGCTAGGGACTCTCTCCACTGGCGGTCGGGGGTGAGGTAAAGGGAGAGAAAGGAAAAGAAGTGGGGGGTTATATCCCACAGTGCTAGAGTGTTCAGCCATCCACAGCACATAAAGCCCTCTTCCCAACTCAGAAACTCCTCCTTCTAACACCCTGGCAAGGAGTGGACTGTCCCTTCCCTGCACCATTCAGATAGATGCCCAGAGAAGTTTATAACTTGCCCAAAGACACATAGCCCATGGAGAACAGAATTGAACCTGCAACTCTGCAGCCCCCTCCGTTCCCTCACGTTTATTTTTAAATTTTATTTATTATTTCTTTTAAGGCTGTGCTGGGTTTTTGCCGCTGTGTGGGCTACTCTCCAGTTGAGTTATGCGAGCTTCTCATTGCAGTGGCTTCTTGCTGTGGCGCACGGGCTCTAAGGAGTGCAGGCTTCGGTAGTGGCGGCTCCTTGGCTCTAGAGCACAGGCTCAATTATTGTGGCACACAGGCTTAGTTGCTCCACAGCATGTGGGATCATCCTGGACCAGGGATTGATCCCGTGTCTCCTGCATTAGCAGGCAGCTTCTTTACCACTGAGCCACCTGGGAAGTCCCATCCTTCTCATTTAGATGAGTTTAGTGGTCCTGCCACCCTCTCCCCAAGCCCCCAGCCCCTGCCATCAGGGATGTCCACTCACCTCTGGACCCCTCCGCCTCCACGCCTGCCCGCTCCTCCTTGGTGACTGCGGCCAGCTGAGCCTGGGCGGCCAGGGCTCCCGACAGGGCCAGCAGCCCCGTGGCGCTGCTGCCCACCAGCCCCGCTGGGCGAGGGGTGAGGGGCACAGGGGGGGCGTGGTGGGCCAGTGGCTGGAGCTGCTGCTGCTGGAGAGGAGGTGGGTGGGCCAGGGGCAGGCAGGGGCAGGCCCTGGGAGCCCCCGCTTCCCCTAGCCGAAGCCGGAGAGGCTGTGTCTGGGCAGACAGGGCCCGCCTTGGGGTCTCCAAGGCTACAGGAGCCCAGGCCAGCTAGCTGCCCACCCAACACCCCCAGCTTCACCACCGAGGGCAGGGCGGGCACCAGACGACTCACCCCAATGAGGCTGTTCAGCTCCCCGACTGTCACCTGCTTGGCCCGCTCCACAGCCTGCAGAACCTGCTGTTGGTGCTGGAGGTGGGGGTGGGGTCAGGGGCGCTCAGGAGAGCGCCCTTATCTGATCAGAGACCTCACCTCTCAGACAACACCCTCTGGGACCGCCCCTTTTTTATCAGTCACACCCTGCAAGCATGTGGGATCTTAGTTCCCTGACCAGGAATCCAACCCGCGCCCCCTACGTTGGGAGTACTGGACCATCAGGAAAGCACCTGCCCCTCTTCTTCTCTCACTTGCTCTTTCTATTATATTTTCTTTCTCTCTTTTCAAAATCAGGAAACAAACAAAGCACTGCAGTGCAGTTCAAACCAATACTTAGAAAGCGGAGTTTATACATCAGAGTCCCCGCCTTTGGCACCGCTGACATCGTGGCTGGGCCACCCTGTATGGGGACCGTCCTGGGCACTGTGGTGTGTGGAGCCCCATTCCTGCCCCCAACACTCACTGGATGCCAGAAACACCCCCAGTAGTGACAAACACAAAGGTCCCCACCATCACCCAGTGTCCCCTGAGGACAGAATCACCCCCAGTAAAGAACCACTGTACAAATAAGCAGCCATGGGCCAACCACCCAGATCACAAAATACAAACTGGCAGTCTCTAAAGGTCCCCCATGCACCCTACCCTCATCCTGCCCTCGTTCCTTCCTTCCTCTCCCCCCCTTTCACATGGTGATAAAACATCCTGGACTGCACCGTTAGATACAGAAGCCGTCTGCAGCCACTGAGCACTTGAAATGTGGCTGGTGCAACTGAGGAACGAGATGCCTCCTTTAATTAATTTGACAGAAATTTACATATTAATTTAATGTAATATATTATAAAAGAAATAAAAATTAATACAGATGTAAATGGCCACACATAGCTAGTGGCTCCTGTGTTCTCTCTAAGGCCACTTTTGCACCCAAACTACCCAGGATGGAGATTGGGGCTGTTCCACTAAGGAGATGTCAGGATACCGATGGGGTGTCCTGTATGGGGCACACCTGTAAGGGTGTGTCCAGGCCAGGGATTGGTATGTTTTGACTGCAAAGGGCCAGAGAGTCAATAATTTTGGTTTTGTAGGCCAGAGGGTCTCTATGGAAACCACTCAGCTCTGCCATTTTATGGAGAAATCTGCCATAGACAATAAAAACATGAATGGGCGTGGCTGTGTGCCAATAAAACTTTATTTACAAAACAAGTGAAAGGCCAGTGATTTAGCCCTCAGGTTGTTGTTTGCTGACTCCTGGTCTAGAAGCATGGAATTTGCTGGGGCACATATGCGTGTCTTAATTCACTCCTTCCCAAAGTCCTTTTACCCCATTTCCTACTGTAGTTTGGCCTTTGTCATGCTGGGCCACCTTGTTCAGACACCATCTCTAAATCCGAGACCAGACAGAACAAATCTCACTCCGTCTCAAGAGCCCAGAAACCTTGATGGGGTCCAAACCAAAAGGAGCATCTTTCCCCTTTCATGGTCTCCAACACAGTGAGGGCCCCCTGTGTAGCCACCTTGTATCAGAATCTGTCCTCTCATCTCTCTGGAGATAGAATGTTCCAGATGGAAGCGGGAATGGGGGTTCAAAGGTCCTGAAGAGCTTAGGGCATTTGCACAAGGGCTAACTTTATTTTTTAAATTTCAATGAAGTGCTCACACTCTCTTATCTGTCCCTTTCCACATTTTTGTATTATTGTGATTACAAGTACATAAGAGTTACCCTTTAACCATGTTTAAGTGGCATTAAGCACATTCACATTGTCCTGCAACCATTCCCACAATCATCTCCAGAGCTTTCTCATCTTCCCAAATGGAAACTCTGTCCCCATGAAATACTGGCTCCCTGTTCCCTCCCCCAGCGCTTGGCCCCACCACCTACTTCCTGTCTCTGTGGATCTGACTCCTCCAGGGACCTCCTGTGAGTGGAATCACATAGTATATGTCCTTTTGTGACTGGTTGATTTCCGTCAGCATAATGTAGGGACTAAGTACCAGGGACAGACTTTTATTAGGTGTACTAAACACCAGAATCATCTTCACCACCTTGTATGTAGCCGCTGTTCTAAATTTTATGACCGAGGCACAGAGAGGGCAAGCCACTAGCCCAAGGCCACATGGCCAGGATTTGGACCGAGGCAGGCTGGCTGCAGGCTTGAGCACCAACCCCCTTCCCTCTCAGCCAACACCTGCCTCCATCCTGAAAGTCCCAGCCTAGCCAGTGCCTAGACCCCCAGGCCAAATCCTTCTTCCAGTTCCCCTCCCCCACCTCCACGAAGCCCACTCACCTCCTGAGTCAGGAAGGGGATAATCTGAGCACAGATCCCACTGAGACGCTTCACAATCTCGGCCTGGCAGGAAGCAATGGGGAGGAGGCTTGGAGGTCAGGCTGTCAATCCACAACCTCAACTCCAGGGCACAACAAGCCTTGCAAAGCTTGGGGTGAGGGGTCTGTCTCCCACAGGTGCAAATATGGGACACAGGCTGAGAGTCTGGCAGAGAGGCTGTCCACCTGATGTCCAGTGCAGCGTTGAGCTGAGAGACAGGATGGATATACCACCTGCCAGACCCACTCAACAGAGATTCCCAGAAAGCAGGTGCAGCCGCCCAGTGCAGACTGGGACCCACCCCCGCCCCCCTAGGAGCTTTGAGTTCAGCATAAACAGAGGGAGTGAAGCCCCCGCCTGGAGTCCCAAGTTCAAGCCCTGGCTGGACCCAGGTCTTTCCCAGGCATGGCCCCTCTCTCGGTTGCCCCTGTGCCCTGTGGCTGCAGTCAGCAGGCCATCCCAGTATACTACACTCAGGAGTGTGATGCTATAAGAAATACACATTATGGGGGAAAGAATTTGAAAAAGAATAGCTACATGTATATGTATAGCTGTCCCTTAACACAACATTGTTAATCAACTCTAACCCAATATAAAATAAAAAGTTAAAAAATGTATATATACATTTGCTGTTTGCCCTGTTCTTGGCACAGAGCTCCTACAACCCTAGGGATTTCAGAATAGTAGCGGCGAGAGGAACATCTTTTGTCATTCACAATAAGTCCATGTCACCGACACTTGAGTGACACTTAGGGATGGAACTTCTCTCAGGCCTACCCCCAAACCCTGACCTCCAAGGAGGGGAGAGGGGCTGGGGGTGGCAGAGAGCTTCCTGGTGGGTGGATGCGTGTTTGTGCAGGGAGACAGTGCCCGGAGAAGGCATAGAAGCTCCAGGCCCTTCTCCATAACCTTGTCCTGTGTATCTCTTCCATCAGGCTGTTTCTAAGTCATATCTTTTATCATAAATGGGTAATGTAAGAGCTTTCCTGAGTTCTGTGAACCATTCTGGCAAAACATCAGACCAGGGAGTGGGTTATGGGAACTCTGATTTATAGCTGGTGCGTCAGAAGCCCAGGAGGCAGGGGCAGTCCTGTGGGGCCCTAATCCTAAGCCTGAACTACTGGGGTTTGCACTGACTCTGGGTAGGTGTGTTAGGGTTGAACTGAAGCATAGGGACACCCAGCTGGTGTCAGATTTCCAGAACTGTTCTGTGTAGCGAAAACACACACATTTGGTGTCAGAGAGTGGGTTAGAAATAGTGTGGTTTTACTTGTAGGTTTCATCTGGGACTGGGGCTGGGCAGGGAGTGCCCCATAGAGGCTGAACAGAGGGGAAACGTGAGTGGGTGGGGAAGGGGGTTTTCTGTCAGTCTGTGCTTTGCCCCTGCCTGAGTTACAGAGCTGCTGGATGCACCTGGGTGAGGCTGTGTCTTCCATCTCATACCAGGAGGGTGGAACCAGGCTCCCAGAGCTGGGACCCTACACCTTGCCCACCACCCCATAAAGAGGTCTATTTCATGCACCCATAGGACCACACCATGCTGCAGGCAAACAAGCCCCCTCCTACCCACACCAGACCCAAGAGAACCCACAGAGACCCAGAAAAGCATGCCAAGGCAGTCTCCCTCCAGGCACTCCCCGCTCACCCTCACTTCTTCCCACCCACCAGAAAGACCCTAGGCTTTGCCAATTAATTCTAATATTCTGATGGACAGAACCCAAGATTCCATCAACCTTAGAATCTCCAGGTCCCTCTTGTCCTCTTAGAAAACATCTGGGTGCATGGGTGGTTCTGTGATAAAATTTTCACCTCCCCTTTAGAAACCATCAGAAAATCTTGAGGTCAGTCTCAGGATCTGGGGGTTAATCTCGGGCAAATGAAGCCAATTTCAGAACCTTCAGGTATGACTCAGAACCCTGAGATCACTCTCAGACATAGAAGACAGTCTCAGAAACTTGGATCATTAGCATTAATCTAAGAACCTTCAAAATGGCATCAGAACCTAGGGGTTCCATCTCAGACCCTAAGGATCCATCTCCGGATGTCAGACACATTGGGCTGAAAGGGACCTCTAAGACTGTCTGTTTGTCCCCTTCTTAGGACAGAAGTCCCTCCCCGGGCTCCGTGACCTGGCTGCTGGCCTCTGCTACAAGGAAGCCTGCCCCTTATCTGCTGCCCACATCTCTCCTGGACAAGATCTCCAGAAATTCATTTTTGAGGCTGAAATCTGGCCCCTAGTCCCAGAGGTTTCAGGATAAGACGTCTGCTCCCTGGGCCTGTGACTGCTGGAGATCTGGATCTCTCTCACAGCTTCCAGATCCCCCTCCTCCCTACCGGACACCCTTACCCCCAACACACTGTTACCTGCTTATGCATTTCGATGTTGAGCCCGTAGGACATTTCATAGTACTGCAAAGGAAAGGCCGTCTGGCAGTGTCCATCGTAGCCATGGATGTCCAACTGCACTGGGTGACTGGGTCTTCCAACAGCCCCCAGACTCAGGGGATCACAGCGGGACCCAGAGCGTCCCAGATCCTTGGGGGCCCAGAGAGGGAGCCCAGAGGAGAAAGCAGGACTCTCCTCCCTCCATTCTCTCCAGGGGGTGGGGTAGATGAGCAGTGCCCAGAGACCTCAGCCCCTCAGAGATGCCCAGGAGGAGAGGAGGTATCCTTGATTTATTGTTCCAAGAGCTGGCAGACAGCCTGGAACCCCAAGCAGCCCATTTTACAGATGAGGGAAACTGAGGCCCACAGCTGGCTGGGGACATGTCCCAGAGCGGTACTGGAGTTGGGGTTCATTCCCATCATGTTTCGACTCACAGACAAGCCATCTTCCCCACTGCCTCCCACCCAGTATGACAACCCCCTCACCATGACATAATGTCGCTGCATTTCTGTCTTCTCACTGGCCAACTTCTCACACTCCAGCTTGAGGCTGGGAAGGGGACGGAACATTGGGATTCCATCCTCTTTGCCCCCCAGCAGAGACACCCACGGACCCCTTCTGGGCCAGCTTCCCCAGTGATGAGATTGGCTCTCCCCCGCCCCACCTCCACACACCCACCCCCCCAACTCCCGCTCCCAGGCCGGCCCCATCCTTTCCCAGGCTCTAAGTGTCCCAGCACTGGACGGGCTGTCCTCCTCAACTACGCTTCTACCTGGAAGCCCTCCTCTCGGCCCTGGGGTCCCTCCGTCCTCCCAGCACGCTGGTGACCCCCGCCCCTCTGCCACAGGCGAGCCCCTGGGGAGGGGCGCCCCGGTCCCCACCCCTTACCTGTGGTACTGAGCCTGAAGAAACTGGAATTCTTCTTTGATGCGGTCGCAGATCTCCAAGATCGAGAACTTGAAGGGCTGGCCGGACTGAAGCGGGGTCTTGGGGGAGGACGCCCAGGTCTGAGTTCCTGGACGCCCGGCGCCCCCAACCTCCCCGCAGCCCGGGCCCCCACTCACCGGGTGCCTTCCCTGGGGATACATCCTGCCGATCCGGGAGGCCCTCCGCCACGACTCCGGAGCTTGACGATCTGGGGGGGGGGGTGGAGGGCAGGAGAAGGCGGGGTGGGGGAGAGGCTGGGGTGGGGGTTCTGCCCGAGAAGGAAGGGGCAGCGGCGTGGGGCAGGGGACCCTGGAGTTCCCCCGCCCCCCGAGTGAGCGCGCGGTGTCGCGGGGACCAAGGGGCGCCGAGGCCCCCGCCGGGCGTGGGGCGCGCGACCGGCGCAGAAGGTCGGGCGAGCGGCGGCCGGTTTCGGAGGCGCGGGCGGCGGGCCCCGCGCGGAGCCGCCTCCCTCCGGCGGGGCTCGGCCGGGAGCCGCGGGCAGAGCCGCCTTAAGGTGGCGCCGCCGCCCCGGCCCGCCCCCCCGGCCCGCCTGCCCCGCGCGCCGCGGCCCCCGGACCACCCCCTCCCTTCCACCCGGGACCAGTAGGGAAACTGAGGCTAGTGTCCAGCCCCGCAAACGTCGCCACTCCCCACTCTCCCGAGGACCCAAGAGAGAAAAACCAGTTAAACACCTAGTGACCCACTGTGAGGGTAGCTTGGGGCGAGGAAGACAGGAGGGGGCCAGAAATGGTCTTTCTGAGGAGATGGGCTTAGACTTAAGGATGGGGAAAACAGCCTGCCAAGCGCTGGCTGGAGAACCTGCCTGCAGGGACAGGGTCTAACCTGTAAAATCATCAGAGGAGGGTCGAGCTTGGGGGCAGAGCCAGGCCCCTCCACCCTCACTGGACCTCGGTATTCCCACCTGTAAAATGGTCAAAGCAGGGGCTATTTTTAGACTACACACACAGGAACAGCCCTCAGCCTGCTCTGGAACGGAGTAAACTTCCAGAGATGGGAGTTGGGTTCCCACGGCCACACCAGTGGACCTGGCTCTCTCGGCTCTCAGACCATGAGCTCCTAGAAAACAGAGGTCCCGCTGAGGACAAATACGGATCTCTGCCATCAGACTGAGATCTCTCTTAAGGTGGGACTCCATCTCCCATTGCAGACTGCACATATCCAGTGAGGTGGGAAGTTGGACATTCTTATTCCCATCTTGCTCATGAGAAACTTCAGGGTTGTTTGTTAATTCAATCAACAAACGTGTGGAGAGCCTAGTGTGGACCAGACACTGCTCCAGGCCCAGGAGTTCAACCGGGAACCAAACAGAGAAAACCCCTGGCCTTGTATTAATATCTGCACCCGTGTCTGTAGGTGAGCGAGCAGAAGCATACAAAAGCCCTGTTGAATTTATTGAGCACCTATGACATACCAGGCCTCCTTCTAGGCAGACGGAATACAGGATGGATGGATAACAGATTTCTTGCCTTCTCTGAGATCAGTGGATAAAACAAGATTGTAGCTAGAAAATCATGAAAGTGTGTGTGGGTACAAAGAGGCTTTAGGGGGACAACTATGGAGATTAGAGGGAATCCACTTATTTGGGGTGTCTGAGAGAAACCTCTTGGAGGAGGTTGACACATGAAGGCTAAAGATGGGGAGTCATGGGAAGAGGAAGGAAGATTCTAAAGATAAAGGATAAAGATACGTGTGTGTGTTGTGAAAATGTTAGTTGCTCAGTCATGTCTGACTCTACAACCCCATGGGCTGTAGCTCACGGGCTCCTCTGTCCATGGAATTCTCCAGGCCAGAATATTGGAGTGGGTTGCCATTCCCTTCTCCAGGGGAATCTTCCTGACCCAGGATCGAACCCAGGTCTCCCGCACTGCAGGCAGATTCTTTACCGTCTGAGCCACCAGGGAAGCTGGAGTATAAGTATTCTATGGTTCCCTATTGCCATCAAGAAAAAAGCCAAACTCTTTCCTCTTCCCACAAGGCCCTGCACAAACCCCCTCCCCGCCCTCCCTTCCCTGATCCCAACTCACATCACTTTCACCTTCTTTCATTCCCCTCCGGCTACATGGGCTACTCCTGCTGTTCCTCCCAGACACCCAGTACGATCCTGCCCCAGGGCCTTTGCACTCCCTGCTCCCTTTCCCTAGAATGCTTTTCCCTTGCTTCTCATTATTCAGGTCTCAGCACCAATGTCGATTCCTTGGAAAGGCCCTTCCTAGCCACCCCCTTAAACAATATTCACCCACCCACTCCACCCTGTTATTCTCAAACACTGCATCTTGTACTCTCTCTTGCTCTCTTGGCCCTATCAGAGTTTGTTTTGACATGACTGTGTTTCTTTGTGGGTTGTTCCACTCATTCTTCTCCCTCACTCGGCCATGTTGGGACAGAACCTGTCTTAGTGCCTGCAGAACCTGGCATACAGTAAGTACTCAATAAATGAACAGGCAGGGGCGTGAGAAAAGAGTAGATCCAGCTAAAGGCAGATATCACTGACCTCACTCCTGCTGGGGAATTCTAAGAAAGAGAGGGTGCCAGCATTCCATGACGCCAAAAGTTCATCATTCCAAGTTTTGGGGCATCTGTGCCATCCTAATTCCAAAACCTTTCCAGGAGGTAGCTTACCTCCCTGGGAAGACAAGAGCTCCCTGCTCTGGGCCACTTCCTCATCCTCCACTGCTTCCACCGCCTGAAGTCCAACGGCTCCTTCTTGACCCTCACCTCGGCCCTGTGCACAGAGTGGACTTTCTCCTCCCTGGCTCCATGCCCTCCCAACGTGCTGGCCCTCGTTCTTCTTGCAGGCTGGTCTCTTTCCTCCTAGCCTCATCATCTGAATGTCACCTTCACCCACACACCTCTGGCTGCCCAGGCTCTGAGCCACCATGTTCTCTTAGAGGCTTTAGGCATCACCTTCATGAAGATGGCTCTAAGCTCTGGCTCCACCCCTGGTCCCTACCCTGAGACCCAGCCCTGCAGGTAGAGTCCCCACTAATGGATGTCCCCCAGGCCACTAGATACCGCAGCTTTCCCCAGACCTATCCGTCACCCGGTCAGACCCCAATCACCTTGATCCTGCAAGATCCTAGAGCATCGTCCTAGTCTCTTCTCACCTCTTCACCTACCACGCACCCTTGCTTCCCATCCCCACACCCCTTGCCTGCATCAGCCCTCCTTCTTCTCCCATCTGGACCTCAAGCCACCTTCACACTCTGAGTACGTTTCACTCTTGTCACTTTCTGAGTCTGGCCTGCCCTCACTTAAAGCTACCCCATGGCTCCCTATTGCCCTTGGGACAAAGTTCCAGATCTTCAGGCTAGCTAGCATCAGATGCCCTGCACCACCTGGTCTAAGCCAGCTTTACCTCCCTCCATCAGTTGAAACACTCTGCTCAGGCCACACCAGCCAGATTACCTCATCCGTGTTCTTTCCTACCTCTAGGCCTTTGTTTTTGTTATTATCTCTTTCTGGAATCCCTTCCTACTCCTTTTCTGCCTGGAGAAAATCCATTCCTTCAAAGTTCAACCCAAAAGGCACCTCCTCCGGGCAGCTTCTCCAAAAGGCATCTCCCACTACACACACACTGAACACAGACTGTTTAAAATTGGCAGGTTCATATTTATTCTCTAACCACCTCCTCACGGGGAAGATGCTGGGGCCTTGGTGAGGGCCAGCCCCATGCCTTGCTTGGGAGGCTCCAAGGGGTAGGGGGCATGAGACGGAGCTGAGGACACCCTGCAAGTCCACATGAGCAGTGCCAGGACAAAGGAGTACCCAAAGGAGGAACAGGAGCTTTGCCTGATGAGTTCAGAGAAGGCTTCCTGGAGGAAGGGACCTTTACCCATCAGTCTTCAGATCCCTCAGCCAGGCAAACTCCACATGGGAGGGTAAATACAGATTTGTGGATTGCCTGAGAAGCCACAAAACCACACACACACACACACACACACACACACACACCCCACACACACACCCCCCCCACCAAGTCAGTGTGTATAATTTGCCAGGAAGGAGGAGATAGTTTGTTCTAAGCAGAAGCAACCCCAGCTTTGGGAGCAGCAGCTTTGAGTTTGGGAAGGCTCAGCAGAAAGCAGTCTGTGACATGGGTGGAGAAGATGGTGGGGGGGACCCCTAGGCGGCCGATTACTTGATAACTCGCTGAAATGCCACATCCGGCCAGACAGGGAGGCAGGGAAAGGACTGCCAGGCATGAGTTACAGCCTGGGCAGTCTAGCACAACCTTCTCACTTCACTAGAAAGGCTTTCCCCAGCTAACTCATTTGCCATCCAGGGCTTCACGCCCCACCCCTCTGGGTCTCAGTTTCCCCATCTACAAAATCCTGGGAGAAGGGCAACATTGGGGAAAGGGACTTAGCTTTTGACCTCTTCCCTCCCACTGCACAGAAAGACTCCTGGCTGGGTTTTTATGATGTGGATGTGGAGGGGTTTTTTTTTTGTTTTTTTTTTAAAGGAAAAAGCTGAGAAGCAGCACTGGGACCCGGTATTGCTCAGACCACCTTAAATCAGCCTCGCCGCCCCAGCTACTGTGGAAATTCCTTTCTCTGCAGTGGTTGGCTGGGCGCGCCAGCCAATCTGCCTGCGGCGCTCCCACATGGGTCCGTGACGTCACAATGAGAAGTGACCAATGGGGATCAGGGATCTGGCAACCAATGGCAGAAAGCGCTAGGATTGGCTGGACCAATCGGAAGGCGGCAAGGCCCTCCCAGGAGGGTATGGAGAGTGTGGCTCCCCTCCTTGAGAGAAACCTGAGAGCCTCGTGGACGCCTGATTCTGCCCCGGTTTGGCTTTCGGGGCGGGGGTACTCCAGCTGGGTTAGTATCCAAAAAGCGCGGGGAGAATCGAGCCACCTCCTAAGCCTGGCTGGTCTTCCCTTAAAAAGAAGACTTCCGTAGTCCAACATACTACTTTGCAAAAAGCCTGGCCAGCTGGCTGGGCCGAACTGTGCCTTTTCGCCCTATTTCACAGGTGGGTAAACTGAGGCAGAGACGTCAAGTCACTCCAGACGCCCAGGGAAGAACTGAGACTCTCACCCGAGCCCAGAGTCTCCCAGCTCGTCTGTTTCTCCCATCAGGTCGGATGGGAAGGGGTGGGCCCAGGTGTAGGCGAAGGGAGAGGGTTGCTGGTCCCCATGACTCAGTTTCCCCAGGCGCGAACGGGAGAGGAGATGGGAGCAGGGATTCTCAGAAGGACTACGAGCCCCAGAAGCTCCCGCGCGGCGCCCGCCTGGGCTGTCAATCAAAGTAACGTGGGTCTCTCTCCGGCCCGCGCTCCCCCTCCCGCCGCCTCTCTCCTGCCAGCTCCTGCTCCCTCCCCGCCGGCTCCGGGCCCGGCGCGGTATAATTACAGCCCATTGATCCGACCCGGGCCGGGAAAGCGGCTCCCTCGGGGAGGCCAAGCCTTTGGCTTCCGACTTCGCCAACCTCTGCCTACCGCCCCCCTAGCCGAGCTGCTGGGCCACCAGCCAGGCCTGTCCCCTCCCGCTGGCCAGGGCTTTCGGGTGACCTCTGAGCCTCCGTTCCCGCCACGGTTGGCTGTGAGCCCCCCTCAGAAAAATTACACACGTTTCCTTCCACCCATGAATACAGGGAGCCTTCCTGCCCTGTTCTAGCGCCCTGCCCTCTACCTCCTCATGTGACCTAGGGACACTTGAGCGCATCTCTCTGGGCCAGTTTTCTCACCTGTATAGTGAGACGGTTGCACAAGATTTATTCATGAAACCAATGCTTTTTGCTGCTCCCAAGCTTGCAGCCAGGGCTAGGCCATGCAGGAGGGGTTCCCAAGTTTGGGGAAGTGGGAGGAGACCAAGCACCAGACTCAGCCCCCTGAGAGTGGTCTGGGCTGAGAAGGGAGGACCTGGGGTGGAGAAGGGGGTGAAGGCAGAGCCAGGAGTGAGGTGCCTATATGGAAAGTTGGAAAGGCATGCTAGGTGTCTGGTGGGGTGTTTAAGCTGAGGTTCTGCAGGGTACATAGGAGTTGCCTCATTTGAACTGTGCCTTTATATAACCCTAACCCAACATGGAGGAGGAAAGATGGGGCAACTTTAAACCCTGCCCTGGGATTGAGGAGCCTTGAGGTCTGACCTCTTGCCTTACTGAGTGGGCCTCTGAACATTCTCTGGCTGTGAAGCTGAAGCAGGGAGTGAACACAGCATGACTGTAACGTCACTCTGCTTACTTTCACAAGGGTCTGTAAAATCCCATTCGGCTCTGGTTAACGGGGGACAGGGGAGACAGTAGCCAGTGGCAGGAGGCACTGGGATTGGCTGAGGGCTCCAAACTCCAGCCTTCCCCTGGGCAAGAACTGGACTGCAAAGGGGAAAAAAAAGAAAGGACTTTTGGGAGTCCAGGATGGACCTGGACTCAGTGGGTATTCTTATCTGGAAAAGGAGATTGATAACAGAATCTTCAAATAAGTTCAGGCCTATCAAGTACTTAAAATGCTTCATAGTAGGGACTTCTCTGGTGGTCCAGTGGCTAAGACTCCAGACTCCCAATGCAGGGGGCCTGGGTTTGATCCCCGTTCAGGGAACTAGATCAACTAACACCTGGCACAACCAAATAAATAAATAAATATATTTTTAAAATTCATAGTAAATGCTCTAAACAGGGTAGCCATTTACACTTCCTTTATGCCCCAAAAGGCCCTTCTTTACCCAGCCTCACTTCACACCCAACAGCTGGGCTATGCACTCACTTTTCACTTTTCCCACATCTTTGATCACCCATGAAAATGTGAATCCAATCTCACGCTTCCCTCTGCTCAAGAATCTTCCATAGCTCCCCATCACCCTCAGAATAAAATGCAAACTCTTCACCTCTGTCTACAAGATCTGACCCCCCATCACTTTTCTCCTCTCCTCATCACTCACTCCCCTCAGGCCTCCTCCCTGTTCCTCCAACACTGCAGGCATGATGATCCTGCCTCAGGGCCTTTGCACAAGCTGTTTCTTTTGCCTGGACCATGACCAGCTCATCTCCTCTCAAGCTTAGATCAAACATCCCCACTGAGGGAGGCCTGGCCTGGCCAGCCTGGCTCTAGCTGGCCCCAACCTCCCTACCCGGTCAGGTTCTCTCATTTTATTTCTTTTGGAAGCCTACTCACTCTCTGAACATTTACAACTTGTTTTTTTAAAAAAAATTTTGGCCATCTCTCGTGGCATGTGGGATCTCAGTTCCCCAGCCAGGGATTGAACCCATGCCCCTGAAGTGGAAGCATGGAGTCTTAACCTCTGCACTGCCAGAGAAGTCCTGAATGCTCACAGTTTGTTTAATGTTTATGGTCTGTCCAGGCCCAACCGCACCTGTTCCACATGTGTTGGGAAGCTTATGGGTAGAGCCTCTCCCAGGTCATTTGACATGTGGGGCAGAGTCCCAGAGCCCCTGCCAACCTATCCAGTGTTAACCCTGCCAGTAAGGCACCTCTGCAACCTGAAGGTCTGGGTTAAAATCCTACCTTGGCTACTGTGCTCCTGTGACTCTGTAAAATGGGGATAATGCCAGATATTTTCTCATCGGTATCACAGAATCAAAGTATGACAGATGAGACAGCTTCAGCTATTATGATGATGTCAGGGTGTGCAACTGGGGCAAACAGAGTTGGAGCTCACACTCAAAAGGTACCCCCCTTTTTTTGGCCAAACCTCAGGGCATGTGAAACTTCCCTGGCTAGGGACCAAACCCATGGCCCCTGCAGTGGAAGTGGAGTCTTAACCATTAGACCATCAGGGAAGCCCGAGGCATCCCCTATTTTTAAAACCCAGGGGTTTTCTGGTCAATGTATCTATCCTAGACCCCACATCACCAAACTCACCCCTCCACCCCACCCCATGCCAAGCCTTGACCTCACCCTCTGGACTTTACCACGTGGCATCTCTGTGAATTTTACTTCCATCTCTCCCCTGGGGAGGGCGCTCCTTGCTGGACCTGAGACTCCCCTAGCCCCCCTGCACTGCACAGGTGTGAGTGGAACATTGCGACCAATATGGATCTCCCTCTCCAACTTCTGATGTGCAGTGAGTCGTTTTATCCACCCTGGGCCTCAGTTTGCTTATCTGGAAAAGGGGGCTGTCCTTGGTAATGGTTCTCAAGACATTGATTACTCTGGGCTAGCTGCTTTATTCACTTGATCTTGTGTGTCTGATGCTCACAGCTGCCCTGCAAAGTAAGGAATGAGACCCTGCAGTTGACCAGGCTGAACTGCCTCCAGGCTTCTGCCCTGGACTCCCTTTACCTGGAACACCTCCCCCCATCCCCTGTATGCAGACTCCAGTCGTTATCCAGGTCTCAGCTCAAATGTCACCTCCTTGGAGAGACCTCCCCTCATCTCCTGGCTTAAGTAGCCTCCTGTCATTTTCTGTCTCCTGCCCCTACTGGATTTTTCTCCCCAGCACCTGACTGTTCTCCAAAATTATCTTATTCACAGGTTTATTTGTTGTCTGTCTTCTCTACCCGCTGTGGGTTCCACTAGGGGCAAAGAGGGGTGCTGTCCTGAGTCCAGGGCAGCCACCACAGAGTCTGGCACACAGCAGGCGCCCAATAAATTCCGGTTGCCGGTGGCTGGTGGGTCTCGCTTGGGAGTGGGGGGTGGGGAGATGGAGGCGACCAGGCCCAGAGACGCCAAGGGACCTGTCTAAGGTCACACAGTAGGCGGCGCTCGGGGTGAGCGCTCGGTGGCTGTGGTCCTGGGTCCCCGGGGCCACCCCTCCTGCGTGCTGGGTGGCGGCCCCCTCGTCCCCCCGCCGAGGAACCACGGGTAACCCCGCAGGCCGGACCGACGCGTCACCCAACTGGCCAGGTCAGGCCCAGCAGGGGACGCGGAGCAAGGGTACCGCCCCTCCCCCGCCAGGGAGGCGGGAAGCCCAGAGGGGAAGGGGAGGAGGAAACAGAGGGGACAAAGGGGGAGGAGGGGCGGGGGAAGAGGAGAGGGTGAAGGGGGCGGAGGAGGAAAGGGCGAAGGGGCGGAGGGGGAGGAGGACGCGAAGAGGCGGGGGTCAAGGGCGGGGAGAGGCGGGCTTCCTGGCCTGGCAGGCGCCCAGCAACCGGGCCCAGGGGCCCTGGGTGGGTGGGAGAGGTTTGTAGGGGGAGCTGGAGGCGGGGAGGACCAGCGAGGTCGACTGAGAGGCGGGGATGGCGGGGAGGGAGCACAGTAGGAGGGAGTGTTCGAGGGGGAGGAGAGAGAGGTCTAGAAAGACCTTGAAGGACCGAGGAAGAGAGAGACCGAGACCGGAGGTACCCGGAGGCAGAGGAGGTGCAGAGATAGTCGGAGAAGGGCAGACCCCGCGAGAGCTATGCAGAGCAGAGTGCTTGGGCGTTTGGCAGGGCCTTGGGGTACAGGCAGCTCCCTCCTGCAGCCCCTAAAGCCAGAGAATACCTAAATTCCATGCAGACCTCGTCCTGGGGTCCTGCCTCTGTCTCCCCTCCAGACTGGCCCCTCTGCGACTCCAGAAGATCCTACTCATTATGGGTGTGGCCACACCCCTCCTCTGCTCCAGCACCTTCCTGGCTGTCCGACAGGACGCATCCTGCAGGGCTGGCCTAGGCCCACCCATCTGGCTGGCTCGTTTTCCATCTTCTCACTTTCTTCCTACATCTTCCCTGAACACCTGCTGTGCGCCAGGCAGGAGTCCAAGCCCTAGGGATTCAGAAGTGACCCAAACAGACCCAGTCCCTGTTGTTGAACTCATGTCCGGTGTGGGGAAAGGCAGAGGACAGTGAATATTTGTTGACCTAAGTTGTTCACAGCGATCAATGCTGTAAAGATAAAGCCAGCGAGCAGGAGAGAGGGGGTGGTGGTGATGGCCGGAGTGCAGTGGCTGTGGGGACAGTGTGTCCCACCATGCAAAGGGTTGCCCAGAGGTGGCACCATGATGAGTCACCCTCAGACTGGAAAAGGATGCCAATTAGAATGAAGGCCCCAAGCAAGGGGAAGGGCCAGATCTCTGCCCACCTGTGCTGGGTCCAGGCTAAGATGTGTGTCTTTAAGTATCCAGGTTCTCTGCTGTGTGCCCCTACTTGACGCCACAGTAGGGGCGTCATTTGACGCCTCCAGCCTCAGTTTCTTATCTGTAAAATGGTCCTTCCTTTACCAGGCATGTTCAAGAATTGTTTGAGAACTGCAGCTGATGCCCTGAGCAAGGTCAGAGCATAATAGATGTTCAGTGGATGGCAGCCATCTGATTTCTGTTATCCTTATGGTCTGCATTGCTTTCCTGATTATTTCTGGTCCTGCCTAGTGGGGCCGAGAGCTCTGCAAACCAGCCAGCAAAGGGCAGGAGATTGGCTGTGGCCCTGCCTCATCTTGTGACTTTTGACAACTTCTTGCCCTTCCTCGGGGCTTCTCTGGTGGCTCAGACGGTAAAGCGTCTGCCTGCAATGCAGGAGACCCAGGTTCGTTTCCTGGCTCAGGAAGATCCCCTGGAGAAGGAAATGGCAATCCACATGGACAGAGGAGCCTGGTAGGCTACAGTCCATGGGGTCGCAAAGAGTCAGACATGACTGAGCGACTTCACTTTCACTTTTTGCCCTTCCTCAGGCCTCAGTTTTCCTGTCTGTACAATGGGGTGAGCGTGTGGGGTGGTCATACCAAGGTCCCTGATTCCACATCACTGCAGGTGCTTTTTGTTTCTCCTCCAAGTCTAATCTCAGTTCAAGGTGCAAACTCCCAGACTCTGGAAGGAGGAAGGCTACATAAATATTTCAGGCAGCAGATGTACCTGGCCAGCCTGGAATGTGAATGTTTAATGTCACATCCTCATTTACAGGATGCTTTTTTTCCTGGCTGGCTGGAAAATCTGTTAGCCCTTGACCCTTCCTCAGCTTGGGAGGCCAAATCAGGAGGAGGAGGTGAGCCTGGCTCTGGAGGACTGCAGTGCAGGAGGGTGCTGGGTCACCCTCTTGCCACTGGGGCCTGTGGGAGGACATGATTGTATGCACAGGAACATCTTGGCTTAGAGAAAGTCAGGGACCTGCATACCCTGAAGCACAGGGATCCTCGATGCCGGAAAGACCCTTAAAAAGGGGGAGAGGGTAGAAGAGGGCCCCAGAAGGGCCCAGGGTCTGGGAGGGGGGTGGGGTAGTCAGAACAGTTGGGTTCACCAAGACCTGTGCCCCTGCAGCCCCCTCTGGGGTCTCTCTGCCCCTCCCCCTTGCCTCCCTCCCCCCATTCTATTGCTCCTTCACTCCCTGCCTTCCTCCCCTCCCCCACATCCCCCCTTCTTTCTTTCTCCCTCCTTTCCCTAACCCCCTTCTTCCTCCTGCCTCTCCCTTCTCTCCCCTTACCCCCCTTCTCTTCATCCTCCCTCTCCCCCTCCTCCTCTCCCCCTTCCTTCTTCCCTCCTCTCCCCCTCCTCCCCTCCACCCTCCCCACCGCCCCCTCCTCCTCTTCCTCCCGCCTCATTAGGCGCGGCCGCGGCGCGGGGCCCATTAGCAGATCAATTAGCCGAGGTCGCCGGCGGCGCGGTCGTTAAGCGCGGGAGGCCGCGGCGGGGAGGGGGCCCTGGAGACCAAACCTCCGCCCGCCCCGGCTTCCCGGCTGCGATTGCTCCCACTCTCCCGCCCCAAGACCCTCTGGTCACGCGCCCCACAGCAGACTCCAGGGCCCTCGCTTTACCGTTCCCAGCCCTACGGGCGGGATGGGGGAGCTTCGAGGCCCAGAGGGACAGCCCAGGTTACAGCCGTGGTGTCCGTGACTGGGCAAGGCCCCTTTTTCTTTGGAGCAGAGCCGCCCCCCCACACACACCGTCACGCCCTTCATCTGCCAGCAACATCAGTAATAGTACTAATAATATCAGCTGACTTCTCTTGAGCCCTTGCAGGCTTTCTGCTAATCCTCGGAACAATTTCCCAGAAACAGATCAGACAAGTGACTTCACTTTCTGCCTCGGTTTCTATCCATACACCCACTGACCCATTTTGTATTTTCCCAACGCATGTGTCTATCTGGCCACAAGGGTGGGGACTTAAGTCTTTCCTTTTCCTTCCCTGCTGTCCCCAGGGCTCAGAGTAGGAGCTCAGTATGTTTTTGTTTTTTAAAGAAAGAATGAATGAATGGGTGAGGCTGTGCTAAAGCACTTTCTCCAGGGGTCCATGATAGGATCTTCATGACAACGGTGTGATTATACCCATTTCACAGATAGGGAAAACCAAGACCCAGAGCAGTGTGAAGCTGCTTGCTTGCTCGAATCACCTTGCTATGAGGAAGAGCCAGGATCTAAGCCCAGGCTGGAGACTCTGTGTCCAGAACCATTATGGGATGTATTAGTAACAGCTGTTGTTCCCGTCCCAGTTGAAATTTTCATGTACCAGGGAAACTTGCTTTGTGAAGGAAGGTCAGAAAAATGATTTCTCTGGGTTTGAGGGGATTAGAACCCAGGGGAGGGTGGGGGCGGAAAGTCACTGTTCCAGAACAGCATGTGCAATGGTCTCTATTCAAGGAAAGGCAAAATGTTGCAACCTGGCTTCAGCCTGCTGAGGAGGAATAATTAGAATGGTGGGTAGCAGATCCTCAGGGTGTCCTGGGCCTAGAATTTATTCCTAGGGCCACAGAGTTCAGTTCAGTCGCTCAGTCGTGTCCGATTCTTTGTGACCCCATGAATCGCAGCACGCCAGGCCTCCCTGTCCATCACCATCTCCCGGAGTTCACTCAGACTCACATCCATCGAGTCAGTGATGCCATCCAGCCATCTCATCCTCTGTCGTCCCCTTCTCCTCCTGCCCCCAATCCCTCCCAGCATCAGAGTCTTTTCCAGTGAGTCAACTTTTTGCATGAGATGGCCAAAGTACTGGAGTTTCAGCATCATTCCTTCCAAAGAAATCCCAGGGCTGATCTCCTTCAGAATGGACTGGTTGGATCTCCTTGCAGTCCAAGGGACTCTCAAGAGTCTCCTCCAACACCACAGTTCAAAAGCATCAATTCTTCGGCGCTCAGCCTCCTTCACAGTCCAACTCTCACATCCATACATGACCACAGGAAAAACCATAGCCTTAACTAGAAGGACCTTAGTCGGCAAAGTAATGTCTCTGCTAGGGCCACAGAGGCCAAAGATGATCTATTCTTTAAACATTTTTTAAAATTTTGAGAAAAAACAAAGATACCCCCCCTGCTGGGATTTACCTGGCAGTCCAGTGGTTAAGACTCCATACTCCTAATGCAGGGGTTCGATCCCCCTGCCTGGGAACTAGATCCTGCCTGCCACATGGCAAAAAGATAAAAATGGTGAAGTAGAACACACAGAAGAGTACCCAGATTATCATTTGATCACTTATCACAAAATAAATACACTCATGTAATCAGCCCCTAAGCTTCCATCATGGGTAGAAGACTGCTTGGGTAACCCCATGACATGTGAAACTATATAGGTCACTTGGGCCTGTTGTTCTTTATATAAATGGAATCACACAGCATCTTCTCTTTTGTACTTGGCTCCTTCAGTGTTCTGTGTGTGTGCTGCAGGTGTTGAGTGAGGTGGTTTCTGGTTCTTTTTCTGACTGCATAGTATTCCATAGGCAGCTGGTGTCACAGATTACCCTTCTGCCCTTTGATGGACAGCTGATAGTTTCCAGTTTGGGGCAATAATGACTTGTTACAGCTGCTCTAAACACTCTGGTGGCATGCCTGTTGCATGGATCTAACATTGAAATCCAGGGGCATTGCTGGGTGCCAAGCAGTCTTTTGGAGGCAGATGTTAACAGTTTATATTCCCCAAGTCAGAGCTGAGTTTTGGGTTTTTTTTGCTGTTGTTGTTGCAGCATGTGGGATCTAGTTACCCGACCAAGGATTGAACCCTGCCCCCTGCATTGGGAACACAGAGTCTTAACCACTGGATCACTGGGGAAGTACCTGTATTAACATATGAGGATACATGTTAACCAGGGAGTGGTCTCATTACATTGATTTTTGCACGTGATTTCACTGTAGTGGGGGAGGTGGTGGGGTGCAGGAGGGTCCTCCTGTCCCCTCTACACCTTCTTTCTCTCCTGAGGGACAGAAGACATTTTCTCTGAAGTTGGCTGTCCATCACTACCCCTTGCCTCGTTCCCTATGCCCTTGGCTACCTGGAAAGCCACTGGATCAGGCAGATAGTTGAGAATTCCTTGGTCTCCTCATGCTCCCAGTCCCTTGAGAGTGAGAGTTCTATGCCAAGAAGCCCTGGCAAAGATCTTGCAAGATGGAAGATATTGCAAAGTCTAAATGATGGCTCCCACTCTCCAACCCACTCCCTGCCCTCAGGCCCATATCCTGGGTGGGGAGACTGATGTTCTCTTGACTGAAGTGCCAGGTGCCCTAGGGAACCACCTTTCCTCCTGGCTCCCCCTCTCCAGGTGGTCCAGCTTGGACGCAGGGGCATGAAGGCAGGCTCTAAGTGGTCCTTGGAGAGTTGAGGTCCAGCCAGGAATCAGTTCTCTGATCTGGAAGAAGCCATGTGTAATGCGCGCACTGTGACTGCTCATGGTCTTAACATCTGTCTCTTATGGGTAAAGAATTTCATTTAGGAACCATCTGGCCTGAGGCTCAGAAACCAGTCCCACCACTTATGCTCAGTGACCCCTTAGCTTTTCTGAGTCCTTCTGCCTACCTGTCAAAACAGCTGACCAGACCTCAAACACCTAGTCTTTGCTGTGTGACCTCGAGCCTCCATCTGACCATCTCTGGGCTAGGGACTGCGTTCAGGAGCTAAATTATATTTACAAGCTGGACTCAGTTAGGACTGTTCATATCCAGTCCCATAACAGAGGAGGGGACTCAGGCTTGAAGGAGGCCCCCTTCCTCCCCTGGGAAGGGAGTCACCGCGGGGCAGCCCGTAACACAGAGGCAGAAACACAGCAACCAACCTTCTCACGTCTTTATTTGAAAGGCACAGCTAAGCCCACCCTCGATACAGCATTTTCACTTCTCTCCGTAGAGATCAAACGACTGAACACAACAAAAGCTGACAGTCTAAAAGGCTATATACAGACACAGGTGTGGGTGTTGCTTTTTTTTTTTTTTTACATTTTTGTCTTTTTCCTTTTTTTAATATCCCTTTTCTTAAAAGACAAGCTAGTATACTGGAAAAGGCGGGGGTGGGTGGGGAATAAAAACCAAGACAACTTGAGTACCCTCATCTTTATTCGGGGAGGGGAGAAAGGGAATTCTGAGTTGCTGGCCCCACTGTTGCCCTGGGGCTAAGCTCGCTGTCGGTGGCCCCTCTTTCTTTTGTGGGTGTGGGCATCAGGAACTCATGGAGGGTGAGTGGGTGGGAGGGGGAGACGCGGGGTGCCCAGGGTGGGGAGGGGCAGCTAGCATTGTGTTTGCATGCAGTGCCAGAATGGGAGGCTGGGGTGGGGGCCCCCTCCTGGCGGGCAGACTGTCAGTTACATGTGTGTGAAAAAGGGAAATGCAGGGGGTGTTGGACCTCTTGAGGTTTTTGCTCCCTTAGGACCTGGCCTCCCCTGTGTCTCCAGGCCTCAGCTTGCCTCATCTGTGGTATGAGTGGGTACTGACCCATTCAGTCTACAGGGAAGGAGGAGGGAGGCCAGGAATTGGGGGTAGGAGCCAAGCCAGGGTAGGGCACAGAAGCAGGGCAATAGCCCCAGCAGGCAGCTACCATAAATACTACCAGAGTTTGGCCAATCCCAAGCTATCACTGTGTCTCGCGTGCTGAACCTTCCTCTCTCTCAGTGTTTGTCTCCCCTCTGTCCCACCCCCCACCCTCCCCATCCCAGCCGCCCACTAATCCGACTTCTCGCCATCGTCCTCCTGGTGGGTGTCACCGTCATGCCCGTTTTTGTCTTCCTTGGAGAGGTGGGCCTGGGAGCCCAGCGCTGACAGCGAGAGGAGGCCGGTGCCCGCGCTGACCGCCGGCAGAGAAGGGGGCTGCAGCCCCACAGGCAGGGGGGTCAGGGGCAGGGCCAGAGCCTGCAGCTGAGACAGCTGGTGGGCTTGGAGCTGCTGCTGCAGTACACAAACAGGGGAGCATTAGCCCCCTTGAGCCCACCTGTCCCTCCCCCATCCCCCCACAAGACCCCAGACGTACTCGGATGATGGAGTTCAGCTCAGGAGCAGTGACCTGCTTAGCCCTCTCGATGGCTCCCAAGACCTGCTGCTGGTGCTGGAAAGCGGGGGGTGGGGTGGGGGATGGAGAGGTGACAGATGATTCACCCCATCTTGTTGGGATTTGTGGCACGGAGCCCAGAAGTCCCACTCCCATCTGCACTGATAGAGCCCTCCCTCTCCATGATTTCCCATCTCTCCCCTCAGGAAACTCCCCTCTCTCCAGTTGATTCCTTTCACAAAGCCTCAGTTTCTTCATCTGGAAAATGGGATACACAGAGATGCACAGAAGGCCCAAAGGGCTTGGTACCAGAATCTTAGGAAACCGTGGACTATGACCAATGCCACATGCAAAGAAGTCAAAGCTTGTAAGAGCTCAGACCAGGACTGCTAATGGAAGAGATCTGAGGTCTGCTAACCCAAGCTCCTCTTCCTCCACAGCCGTGAAGGCCCAGTGAATTCTGGCAGGGCTGGGGTATGAGTCGAGGTTCGGAGCAATCCTCAGCTTTCCCTGAAAATTTGTCCCTTTGGCTATCATATGCTAAAATCTGCCAAGCTCCTTTTGTGCCTTGGCTACCAGGGAGCCCCTGCTATGAAAGGAAACCATAAAGCTAGATTTTCAGGGTCCTAAGAATCTCCTTCTCTGGGGCTTCCATGGTGTCCTCCTGGAATTGTCACTGGGCATCATTCCCTGTGGGACCCTAAGGTACCAGCAGAGCTTAAAAAGAAAATGATGAATTATCAGCAGTAAATCTGGCAGAGAGCAGAGGGGTCTTAGGTGACCCAGATGTGTGTGTGTGTGCGTGTACAGTGGGCTTCACACCAAGAATCCCAGGAAACAGAAGAGGAAGACCTGGGTACATAGTCCCTTTGTGTGTCCATGTGCTGTGTGTCTATGTTTTGCATCTGTGCGTTTGTCTGTTGCATCTGTGTCTGTCTGTATGTCTGCCTCTGTGTGCAGAGTGCCTTCCTATACACCCGGCGGCCAGCAGGACCAGGCAGATGAATCTCAGGAAGGTGAAAGGCAGAAACAAAATTCTTGGCGCAGTGTTCGGCAGTGTAGCTGACATTTTTACGGTGCAATGACTCACACAGGCTGGGAATTCCACAGCAGGGTGAGGTCCTTCCCTTCACCCCTGGGGTTTCTCCTGCACAGACTGGCTGATGGCTGGGAGGTCCAGAGAAGGCAGGCGTGTGCCCTGGGGCACACAGATGGCTACAGAGGGGTGGGGCTGAGGGAAGTTCAGGGTCTATCTCCTCCCAGCAGACCCCCGGGGCTCTGCTCACCTCTTGGGACAGGTAGGGCAGGACCTGGGCACATATCCCATTTAGCCTCTTGACGATTTCAGCCTGGAACAGATAGACACTTCAGCCCTGGGCAGTAGCCAGCCAGGGCAGGTGCAGACCAGCCCTGGAAAGCCCAGTGGTTCTGTCTAATCCAAGAGGAGGCCGGCTCGTCCCAGGATCATATCAACTCATCAGGCCTATGGGCACCCGATCAGCAGCAAAAGTGGCCCTGGGGGCTGAGTCTCTGAGGGTAGCTAAGAGCCCAGGACAGTGCGAAATCCAGGCCCAGTGGCTTGGGGTCTGGGTGGCCCTGGAAAGATGCCTGATGCCTCATAGGTAGTGAGCATTCCATGGGAGGGAGGGAGGGAGGGAGGGAGGAAGAGGTCGGGGCAGCTGGCATCAGAATTCTCTAACACACCTGAGATAGGGTTTGGAGGGTAGGTTGGCAGGTCACATCACCCCCCTCCCCCAGGGCTGTCACAAAAGAGAGACAATGGGGTGGGGGTGGCAGGTCCTGGGAAAGCCTCTGCCCCTCCCCCTCAGGGAGAACAACCTCCCAGGGAGGCCTGAGAAAGAACAGAAGTGGGGGGGCTCCGGAGGTAACAGGATACCAAGGCAGACTTGGTGCTCAGCCAAGGGGTGGCGGGTTCCTACCTGCCTGGGCGGGGCGGGGGTGCGGAGGAAGGGGGAAGGGGGCATACCTGCTTGTGCATCTCGATGTTCAAGCCATAGGACATCTCGTAGTACTGTGTAGGGGGGGAGACAGAAATGGGGGCGGGTGAAGGATGTGGGGCTCCAGAGACAAAAGACACAGGGGAAGTGACAGAGAGACAAAGAGGGGGAGAAAGGGAGAGGTAGGGGGAGGGGAGGGCAGGCCAGAGAGATGGAGGCGGAAGCGGGGAGACACCCACACCTGGAGCTGGGGCCCAGGTGCCTGGTGAGGATGCTAGGGACGCCAGTGGGGCCCTGAGCACCCCATTTCTGGAATAATGACCTCACCCCCTACACACACACACACACACACACACACACACACACACATTCCAAGGCTCCTAATCTTTTATCTTTATGTGTCTTGTCTGCGGGTGGCCCCGGACTCCAGGGAAGTTTGTCTTCCTGGGTATAAATAATCGAGGATAAACAAATCCTGTTGGGTCTGCCTTTGGGGCCAGCGCCCTCCCCTCCTCATGCCCCACATCTGACCCTGCACCTCCCCTCTCTAAACCTTCCTATGACTCCCCATCACCCCCCAGGGAAGACAGGGGGAGAAAGCCAGGTTTGTGTGCACTCCACTCTCTGCCCAGCTGGCTCCTATCCATTCATCAGGACCCCAGCTGCAGTGCCTCCTTCTGCATGCAGGCTTTCTCCAAACGGGAGCATACCCTTCTGGAGTCCCCCAGCCCCATCCCTCTGAACCCAGAGGTTCCTTGTCCAGCTCTGCCTCCCTCATGGCCTGGGGGAAGTGGGCTCTGGGCTGGACTTAGGCAGGGGTTTTGATGCAGAAATCACCACCTGGTGCATATGAAGCGAAGCAAGTGATTCCGGCAGTGTGCAGGGGCAGGGTCTCCAATGTCAGGCCCAAGAAGGCAGTGCCACCCCCTCCCTCCCACCCACCCACCTCAAAAGTGTGTCAGCCTCTTGCCTGGGGAGGGGGCCCTCCAGGAGTCCTCCTCCGAAGCTTGGACTAGGAGGGGTTAAGCCTGGGATGCTCAGACAGTGGGGATGGGGAGGGGAGGGATCAACAACCCCCCCTCCCACCCCAGTTCCTGGCTTTCACAGCCACTGGCTCCTCCGCTGCCAAGGACAGCCGGGGACCTGGCAGGCCCAGGCCGCAACCCGGTGGCTTGGCACCTTGGCCACTGCCTGGGCCGGCAGCCAGGCCAACAAGATTAACTCAGCCCGGCCAGGGGCTGGCTGAGCGGAGAGCAGACCCTGACTTCTCGCACATCCCAGAAGAGATGGCCAAGGTTCAGACAGCAGCTGCCAGTGCTGGAGGGGGACCTGGGGTCCTCTGGCCCTGCCCACCAGACCCCCGGGCTGGCTTACCATCACGTAATGACGCTGCATTTCTGACTTCTCGCTGGCCAGCTTGTCACATTCGAGTTTCAGACTGAAGAGGAAGAGGGGGAGGGCCGGGGCTGGGATGAGGTCCCCCCCATTGTGCAAGGGAGCCCCAAACTTTGGTGGGGGTCAGAGAGAAGAGGGGGGAAGGGGACCCACAGGTGCCTTAGCTGGAAACTGGGGATGATGAAACCCACCTTGAAGATGTGGGGGTGGAGAAAGCAATGAAGATAATAAAAACAGAAGTCAGAGCAAATACCCTGACTGTAGGTCAGACAGGGATTCAAAGAAACTTTTTCCTATCGTGAAATCCAACGAGGTCAGGGCTGTTAACGTCAGTCTCCTTTATAAAGATGATGCAATGGATGCTCAGAGAGGTTGAGTGAACAGGCTCAAGGTCACACAGCCAGGAAGCTGGCTTCAAAGGCCATACTCCCACCCACTGGGCAAAACTCTCCAGCAAAGAAGGAATAGACAGACATTGCTGAAAGGTTACAAGGGCCTGGAGCCCACCGGCAGGGCTCTGGACTGAATTCAGTAAGGAATCTTCAAAGGCCCCCAGCCCCTCTTGTGACCTCTGATTTCCCTGGTTGGGGGTAGGGGTATAAATTTCTATCACTGGGTAATAGGGTTGGTGATCCCCCTCCTCTCTCGGGTTGCCCCA
The DNA here is from genome assembly GCF_014754425.2 of Oryx dammah. Classification (NCBI taxonomy): domain Eukaryota; kingdom Metazoa; phylum Chordata; class Mammalia; order Artiodactyla; family Bovidae; genus Oryx; species Oryx dammah. The sequence continues at coordinate 88,898,997 of NW_024070189.1, forward strand.
GCAAGGATGAGCTTTGGATATTTCTCAAAGGCCCCCAAGGGGGTGTCAGGGTGACAGGCAGAGAGCTGAGGCCACAAACTCAACTAGATAGCCTGGGTCCAAAGTTCAGTCCTGCCACTCTGATGCTGTGTGACTCTGGGCCAACGCCTCTACCTCTCTGGGCCAACGCCTCTACCTCTCTGGGCCTTGGTCGCTGAGTCTGCTGAGCTCCAGCCTCCGGGGTGGGGTGGTGAGGACAAGAAGAATTAAGACCAGAAATGTTCTTCATGTTGGCATACAGTTAAGTACCCAATAAATATTTCGTTGATCTTGTGGTCACCCCAGGGGACTTAAGAGTTTCGTTCCGCCAGACTGACCATGACTTGTATACCTGGGTTCACAGGTGAGCCACACTTAGTCTAATTCTCTTTTAAAATGTCCATGTGTGACCACTGTTAAAAATAAACTCAGGCAATTTCATTCCAAATTGGGCATTTCTGGCCTTTCCTGAGGGACTGGTAGATACTGTGACAGCCCCAACACAGTGGAAGCCCTCAGTGTACACCAGGAAGCCTAAGCCCAGCAAACAGAGACTTTGAAGTTCAGAGATGGGGTGTGACCTATCTGAGGTCACACAGCGCTCTGGCAACATCTCTAGAATTGGATCGGCTCCAGTGGTCACTGTGATGTGGGCATGGGCCAGGGAGGGAGAGGGGACCCTCTGGAGAGGCTCAGAAAGGCCAGACCTGTTGGGCAAAGCCCCTAAACCCTCCATATCACAGGATCAGAATCTTCAATCAACTACACCTCCAATTCCTCATCTTTGAAATGGGCACAATGATAGGACAGCAGGGAAGACGAAACAAAAGAAGTATGTTCACTTTTCAGCAAATGGGGAGAATGGGCAGTACCCTCTAAAGAACAAATATATCACTCTTTCCAATTTCTTCTTGCAGAAATCCCAGGATCCTTCAAAAAATACTTCTGTGTGGGTAAATAGATCCAGGGAGGCCCCAAACCCCACTGGTATATAGACTCCCCGTCTGATTCCCAGGCAAGAGTCTTGAGGATCTGCTTCCTTCAATCCAGAGATGGGATATAAATCTTGCTACTTTCTTGCTGTGCAACCTCAGAAAATCTCTGGGCTTAAGTTTTTCCAAGTGTAAAATGAAAAATAAATAGTTCCTTTCTCTTTAGATCAGGCATATGGCAAAACCCTTTAGCAATGTCAGATTCAATTCTGGAGGGAGACTCACCTTCCTGCTGGGTGGCAGGAACCCTTTCTCCAAAACCAGGCTACAGATTTGGGGTTGGTGGTGGAGGGCTTTGGGGAGGTGGAGAATCAATCACCAATTCTAGATGCTGGGGGTCTTTTATCCATTGGTGTGGGGGTGGGGAGAGGGGCTCTAAAACCAGACAACTGAGTCTGGGCAAATTATTAACATTTTTGATGCCTCAGATTTCTCATCTACAAAATGGGACTGTTTTAAAGACTAAATGAATGTCATATCCCTGAAGTGGTAAAGACAGCGCCTGCCACCTAAGACCTTCAAGGCCTCTATGTTTTGGAGTCTGTATATAAAGCAGAGGCCACAATCTCCGCTCCAGGCCTCAGTCTGGAGCAAGGGGCTCCATCTGAGCAAGGGGCTCCACCTTCTCCCGAGTCGGGGACCACCAGCCCCAGCTCACCTGTGGTACTGAGCCTGCAGCAGTTGAAACTCATCTTTGATGCGATCGCAGGAGTCCGAAGTAGTGAATTTGAGTTGCTGGGGGAGGTGCGACGAGCCCTGTGGGGAGGGGGCGGCGGCCCGGGTCAGGACCCCACAGGGCAGACATCCACCACTCCCCCGCCACAGAGGCCCCAAGGCGGCGGCAGGCGCAGCTGCAGCGCCCCCCCCCCACCCCTGCCCCACTTCCCGGGCCCGTGTTTACAGCTCCTGGCGCGGCCCCCGCCCTCGCTTCCTGCCCCCGCCTCTCCCAGCGAGTGGAGGGGGGTGGGTGCGCCCGGAGTGTCTCGTCCCCCGCCACCCCCAGGCTGTGGGGGTGCGTCTGAAGGCCCGCCCTTGGTGGGGGGCAGGGTGCGCCCTCTACCGCGCCTCCAAAGAGCCGGGAGGGGGTGCACTCTGAGCGCCCAGTTGCCTCTGGGGGAAGGAGAACGTGTCCTAGAGAGACCCCCCAAGTTGGGGGGGAATGAGGTTTCCTAGCCTAGTCCCCTTGGGGGAGGGGCCTCTCTCACCGCCTGAAATTTCCGAGTGGGGACACCCCTGATTCTGAGCGCCCTTCCTCTGGGCCGCGCTCTTCCGGGAGGGGTGCGCCTTGGGTCTCCCCCCACTCCCGGACCCCGAAAGCACCCTCAGCCTTAGAGGTGCCTGGTGGGGCTTCCGGGGCGCCCTAGGCCTGAGGCCAAGGCCGCCGAGGCCCATCCTGGCTTGGGGGGGTTGGGGGCAGGGCCCGGGCTGGCGCGGGGTCGGGGGATCTAAGCTGGGAGCTGGAGGGGACCTGGCTTGGAACCTAGCGGGGTACTCTGGTCCCGGAAGCCGGGAGGGGGGCCGGGAGCTACGGGGGATGGGAGGGAGTCCGGGAGCTGGCGGCGGGGGTGGGGAGTAGCTCTGGGCCCAGAGCTAGAGGGGACTGGGCCCAGGAGTTGGGGGGGGGGGATGGCCAAGGGGGAGGGGGGGGGGGGCGGGAGCCTGAGGGGGGGAATGGTTCGGCTGGGACCTGGGGGGACCGGGCCGGGACCTTGGGGGACGCAGGGCCCAGAGCTTGGGGGATGGCCCAGCCAGGAACTGGGGGTTGCCGGGCCCGGATGGGGTGGGCGCCGGGCCGGCGGGCCCCGCTTACCGAATGCCTGCTTTGTGGAAACATCATGTCAGTCGCGGCGGGGGGCGCGGGCTGCGCCCCGGCTGTGCGCCCCGGCTCGGGCTGCTCGGGGCGCCGGCGGCCGCGCCTTTGTCCCGGCGCCGATCGGCAGCTCCCGGGGCCGCCGCCGCCGCCTCCCGCGCCCGGCCTCGCCCGCTTCCTGCGCCCCCTCCCCGCGCGCC
>NW_024070189.1:88902416-88925623 GCF_014754425.2 Oryx dammah
CCGCAGCTTCTGTAGCTGGTGATAGGGAGGGACGGATGCTGCAGGGCCTGGGGGGCGCTGGGGACGACGTGGGCTTTTACTCTGAAGAGTGCTGGGAGCCCTGGAGGGCTGTGGGCATAGGAGGGGCCCGGCCTGACTCAGACCTGGAAGAAGCTATTGAAATAATGCATGGTGAACCCAGTGCAAGTGCTAAAATACACAGGCTTTTAATAATCATCATCACCAGCATCATCAACTGTGCACCTACCTCCTGGATGAGTTTGACTTCTTTGGGCCTTGAGTTTTCCCATCTGTAAAATGGAGTTAGGACCCTTGTCACCTTTCCTGGGCAGATGAGGGGTTAGGACTAGGTGGAGATGAATAAGCAAAACTGAAGACTCTTCTGCCCCCAAAGCACTTGAAGATAAAAGAGCACTTTAACACCATATTTTTTCAGTTCAGTTGCTCAGTTGTGTCCAATTCTTTGCAACCCCATGGACTGCAGCACACCAGGCTTTCCTGTTCATCACCAGCTCCCAGAATTTGTTCAAACTCATGTCCATCGACTCGTTGATGCCATCCAACTATCTCATCCTCTGTTGTCCCCTTCTCCTGCCTTCAATCTTTCCCAGCATCATATTTTTAATTTCTTTCCTTAGTTTTCAATTCAATTCAGTCACTCAGCCATGTCCGACTCTTTGCAACCCCATGGACTGCAGCACGCCAGGCTTCCCTGTGCATCACCAACCATTTTTAGTTTAGTTCTTTTTGGTTTTTCCCTGGCTATACCATGGAGCTTGTGGGATCTCAGTTGTCTGACCAGGGATTGAACCTGGGCCACGTCAGTGAAAGCCCATAACACCATATTTTTTTAAATAAAAATTAATGCCAAAAAATTCACCATGAAAAAATATCAATATATTAAATAAGGTAGGATTCAATGGGACCAGAGATGAATTAGTAAAATGTGGGATTTCCTTAATTCCGTTGCTGGAAGAGGAAAGTCGCAAATTTTTAGTAAGTTTACTGTTCCTGGACTAGTAACCCTGGCAGTCCAGTGGTTAGGACTCATTGCTTCCACTGCTTTGGTTGAGGAACCAAGTGGCATGGTTGGGGAAGTGAGTGGCATGGACAAAAAAAAAAAAAAAAATTATAGAAAGTTTTCTGTTCCTAACCGTCCTCGTCCTGGAATATGTGTACCCCACAAATTGTATTGGAATCCTAGATGGGAATGGGCTACAGAGTTTTCATGGCTCTGAACAAAATGAACACGGAGGGCCTCTGATTCAGAAAAGATCAGGAATTTCAGGATGGTGACAACATAGCATCAAACTAAGTACAAGTCCTTTCCTTTGTTGTTGTTGTTGTTGTTTTTTTAAAGGTTTATTTGGCTGCATTCGTTGGGCTGGTCATGTGGGTGCCCCGAGGCATGTAGGAGCTTAGTTCCCCAACCAGGGATTGAACCCTAGTCCCCTGTATTACAAGGCAGATTCTTAACCACTGAACCACCAGGGAAACCCTAGGCCTTCCTTTGAAGGCAGAGTCCTGTAGGGCTGCCTGAGTCACAGGGCCAAGAAACCAGCCTTGCTGCCAGTCCTCCCCACCCTCTGTGGGGACCAGATGCCCTTTCTCCTGGGAGACCACCTGCATCCAGGCAGGCAGTTCCCTGTACTCAGGTGTTTGGTGACCATTTTAGCAGACCAGACTTGGAGCTGGTCAGACACCTCAGGACAGTGGGGTAAGGGCTGGGCCTTTCAGCATGTAGAGAAGCCCAGAATTGCAACCCAGACTGTGAATAAACCAACCCACCTGTTTTAAGTTTTTACCAGTCTCTGTTTTAGCATTTTAACCCTGCCATTATACCCATTTTAAGAGTGAAGAAATGAAGGCACCAAGAGGTTAAGAGACTTGGGCAAAATCACATAGATGGTGGGTGGCAGTGCCAGGAGGTCAACCCAGGTCCCTGGGCCCTTGATGTCTATGTGATCCTGACCCTCTGTTCATTGTTCAGTTGCTAAGTCATGTCAGACTCTTCATGGCCCCATGGACTACAGCATGCCAGGCTTCCCTGTCCTCCACTATCTCCTGCAGTTTGCTCAAACTCATGTCCATTGAATTGGTGATACCATCCAATCATCTCAACTTCTGTCACCCTCTTCTCCTCCTGCCCTCAATCTTTCGCAGCATCAGGGTCTCTTCCACTGAGTCAGCTCTTCGCATCAGGTGGCCAAAATATTGGAGCTTCAGCTTCGGCATCAGTCTTCCAATGAGTGTTCAGGATTGATTTCCTTTAGGATTGACTGGTTTGATCTTGCTGTCCAAGGGACTCTCAAGAGTCTTCTCCAACAATACAATTCGAAAGTATCTTTGGCACTCAGAAGAACCTCATGGACAGTATGAAAAGGTTTTTTAGGTGGGGCATAAAGGCGAAGCATGGTAGGGAGACTAACTGGAGAGGGCCAGGACTCTAGATGATGAAGGACCCTGAGTTCTGATCTGAGGAGTTGTGGTAGTACCTGGAGGGCACTTGGGAGCTGTGGAAGACTTGAGAGCAGGGTTTGTCAGTTACCACTCTTAACATTCTGGCCTGGATCATTCTCTGGGGTTGGCTGTCCTGGGCACTGTGGGGTGCGGAGCAGCATCCCTGGCCCCCACCTATTCAGTGCCAGGAACCGCCAGCCCCAAATCCCTGGGGCAAAATCGCCCCCAGCTGAGGAGCACTGACATAAAGCAGCAGAGAGAGACCACCACGGCTGGTGGCAGAAGATGCTTGCTGGTAGTGGGAATGGATATAGGCAAGTTAGGAAGCCAGGAGACCAGAGGGAATACCTAAACTAAGGTTCAGGAGAGGCCCAGGCTGGCCCAGGCCCGCTGTCTGGAGGAGCTTTGGGGGTAGAAAGAACAGAATGCTAGGGACTTCCCTGGTGGTCCAAAGGCTAAGATTCCATATTTCCAATCCAGAGGGCCCAGGTTCAATCTAGTAGTGAGTCTTGACCTAGAGAAAGCAACTATGGGGGTTCATTGTCATCGTCTTACAACTTCTGTAGGCCTGAAATATTTTCAAAGTCAAAAGATGAGTGAAGAAAATGTGGATTTCCTAACTTGATGGTCAGATGCTGGTCTCTAAATGTCAAGAAGAAGCAGGGGGACTTCCTTGGTGGCTCAATGGATAAGACTTTACGTTCCCAATGCAGGGGCCCCAGTTTCCATCCCTGATCAGCGACTAGATCCCTTGTGCCACAGCTAAGACCCTGCGCAGCCAAATAAATAAATAGTTAAAAAAAAAAAAAAAGGACAGTATGCCAGTGGGTGGGGGAAAGACAGGGCAGAAGGGAACAGTCTTCATCATATAATTAATTTGGGGAGGGGGGAGGAAACTGGGGCTTTTGAAGACCTTACTGTCAGAGTAGCTGTCATCCATACCCCTAAGCTCCTACCCATCCCCGTCCTTTCCCTTTCCTCTCCCTCGGGTTCTCTGGCCACATCTGGGGCCAAGATGGGGCGGGGATCTGTCTCGTGTATCCAACAGCCTGAGACCAGCCTCTCGGCCTGCTTACAAATGAGCACTGGGCCCCGAGGCCTCAGGGCAGAGCCAGGCGCTGGCTGGCCTTTGATGGATGGGGCTGCGGGGCCATTAATCAGAGGCGGGGGAGGAAACAGGTGGCCGCTGGGCAGGCACGGGGGACCTCCCTGTGATAGGCCTGGTGGAGCAGGGGCCTCAGCTGTCCGGCCTAGGCTTGAGACCCTGGCTGCAGGAACCTGGCTAGGTGACCCTGGGACAGTATAACTTTACTGCTCTGTGCCCTAGTCCCCCCTCCCCAAATGGAGCTGTTATTCATTCATTCCCTCGGTCAACATTGATCACACCTCCTGTGTGCCTAGCATGGTTGTGAGTGGAAGTTTACAGCAGTGATTAAGGAGGACGAAAGTCCTTTCCCTTGCAGAGCAGACGGGCTTTAAAAACTTGACTCAGGTCCCGCCCCTCCTCTGCTCACAGCCCTCCAGGGCTCCCACCTCCCTCGGGATAAAAGCCAAGACCTCTCTCCAGCCCACAAGGCCCCACTTGACCTGCCCAATCCCCTCCCTGCCCTGCCCTCCTCCCTCTCTCGTCCTTGCTCACTCTGCTCCAGACACAAGGGCCTCCTCCTCCTCCTCAGTGTTCCTCCAACATGCCAGGCACGGTCCTGCCCAGGGCCTTTACACTGACTGTTTGCCCTATCTGAAAAGCTCATCCCCGCATCCCACTTTGGCTAATTCCTTTGTCTCCTTCCAATCTTGACTTAAATGTCACCTTCTCAATGGGGCTGTGTTGTGACTTTTTTGTTTAATTCTGGTAGGGCTGGTGGAGGATGTGTAGGGAGACATTTTCTTCAAGCATAAAACTTAAGAGGGCACCAAATCTCAGTCAACAAGAGACTTACTATTTTAACGCAATTAGTACAATTTTAAAATTGTGGTAAAATACACATAAGATTAGGGCTTCCCGGGTGGCTCAGTGGTAAAGAATATGCCTGCAATGCAAGAGACCTGAGTTCGATCCCTGGGTTGGGAACATCCCCTAGAAGGGACTGGCAACCCACTCCAGTATTTTGCCTTGTAAATCCCCTGGACAGAGGGCTACAGTCCACAGGGTGGCAAAGAGTCAGACCCGACTATGCATGAGCCACCATATAAAGGTATTATTTTATTTCCCTTGGGTGTATACCCAGAAATGGAATTGCTGAATCAGAGGGTAAGCTTATGTTTAATTTTGGAGGAATCGCCAAACTATTTTCTACAGGGGCTGTACCATTTTACATTCCCAATTGCAATGTACAAGGATTCTAGTTTTTCCACATCTTTGCTAATAATTGTTATTGTCCTTTAAAATATATATAAATATATATTTTATACATATATATGTGTTTTATCCACCCATTCTAGGAGATGTGGTTATATCTCAATGTGGTTGTGATTTGCATAAGGCAATATTTGAACAAATCAAAAGTAAATGACAACATTTTCATGATGAACACAATTTCAAAATTTTAAGTAAAAACAGGATGCAGAGACTTCCCTGGTGGTCCAATGACTAAGAGTTTGTACTCCCAATGCAGGGGGCCTAGGCTTGATCCCTGGTCAGGGAACTAGATCCCACGTGCCACCACTAAAGATCCTGTGTGCTACAACCAAGACCTGGAGCAGACAAATAAATATTAACAAACAAACAAACTGGACCCAGCTCTGCACTTGCCTATCACCCACTTTACTTGATTTCCTCTTCCCAGTGGCAGCTGCTGCTTGTCCTTCATCCTCCCTAATCCAGTAATGAGGTTAATGTTCCCCCACCCCTCCCCATGCAGCATGCAAGATCTTAGTTCCCCAACCAGGGATCAAACCCATGTCCCCTGCAATGGAAGCTTGGAGCCCTAGCCACTGGACTGCCAGGGGAGTCCTGAGGTCAATGCTTTCTTTACTGCATATGACTTACCACCATCTGATATATGATGTCTTTATGTATTTATTTGTTGGTTTTCTCCACCACTAGAATGTTAGTTTCAGAAGGGAGGGATTTTTAAAAAGTAATTATTATAGTTGATTCCCAACATTGTGTTAATTTCTGTTGTGCCTGCCTGTTAAGTCACTTGAGTCGAGTCTGACTCTTTGCAACCCTACGGACTGTAGCCCACCAGACTCCTCTGTCCGTGGGATTCTCCAGGCAAGGGTACTAGAGTGGGTTGTCATTTCCTTTTCCAGGGGATCTTTCCAGCCCAGAGATGGAACCTGTGCCTCCTCCATCTTGTGCATTGGCAGGTGGGTTCTTTACTACTAACACCACCTGGGAAGCCCCAATTTCTATTGTACAGAAAAGTAAATGTTATACATACATATATTTTTTCATATTCTTTTTCATTATGGTTTATCACAGGATATGAATATATTTCCCTGTGCTATGCAATAAGACTTTTTGTTTATCCATATTATATATAATAATTTGCATCTGCTTATACCAAACTTCTGATCATTCTCTCAGAAAAAAGAAATTTTTGTCTGCCTCAGATATAGTTGTACCTCCAGCACATAGAACAGTGACTGGCTCATTGTAAATACTGAATAAATGATGAAGGTGTGTGTTGTTAGGATCCACTGGGTTGTTGGAAAATGAAATAAGATAGGTCCCAGAAAGCATTTAGCACTCATGGCTGATACATGACATCTGGGACTCAAGGTTTATGGCCTGATAGAATCCTCTGATTGGCCAGGCTTGGGTCACATGATTGCCATAATTCAATATTTATTGTGTGAATAGGTGCTCTGATTGGCCAGATTTACTTCACATGACTTTTCCAAATCCATTAAAAGAGGAAATGAGTGACTATTATTACAAATTACCATTTTCCTTCTCCCACCTTCCTTTGTTTAGCAAATATCTCCTATTAAAGCAGAGACATTACTTTGAAGACTAAGGTCCGTCTAGTCAAGGCTATGGTTTTTCCAGTGGTCATGTATGGATGTGAGAGTTGGACTGTGAAGAAGGCTGAGCGCCGAAGAATTGAACTGTGCTTTTGAACTGTGGTGTTGGAGAAGACTCTTGAGTTCCTTGGACTGCAAGGAGATCCAACCAGTCCATTCTGAAGGAGATCAACCCTAGGATTTCTTTGGAAGGAATGATGCTAAAGCTAAAGCTCCAGTACTTTGGCCACCTCATGCGAAGAGTTGACTCATTGGAAAAGACTCTGATGCTGGGAGGGATCAGGGGCAGGAGGAGAAGGGGACGACTGAGGATGAGATGGCTGGATGTTATCACGGACTCAATGGACGTGAGTCTGAGTAAACACCGGGAGATGGTGATGGACAGGGAGGCCTGGCGTGCTGCGATTCATGGGGTCTCAAAGAGTCGGACACGACTGCGCGACTGAACTGACTGAACTGCTGTGAGAAAAGGGTAGGGAATAAACTGACATTAATCAGGCCAACAACAACAAAAAAGATGACTTTATTCTTTATTATATAGCTCCCATAGAACTTGACAGGGAAGGCCTCTTTGAGGAACGGCTGTTTAAGCTGACAAAAAGGATTGAGTCCATGGGAAGATCTCAGGAAGGGCATTCTAAGCAGAGGGGACAGCAAGTGCAAAGGCTCTGAGGTCAGACTGACCTTCCTTCCATGTTTATGTGCTTTGCACTGTAATGTTCATGCATGCGTGCGTGCTCGTGTCCGACTCTTTGTAACCCCATGGACTGTAACCCCCCCCAGGCTCCTCTGTCCATGAAATTCTCCAGGCAAGAGTACTGGAGTCAGTTGCCATTTCCTCCTTCAGATTCTTCAGCTGTCAACATCATTTTCCTCAGTTCTGAGTGCAAGTGACCAAAAAAGAACAAAAAGTGAAATGGCTTATTTATTGATTTTATTTTTGGCTGCACTGGGTCTTCTTTGTTGCACGTGGGCTTTCTCTAGTTGCAACGAGTTGTGGCTACTCTGTAGTTGTGGTGTCTGGGCTTCTCATTGCAATGGCTTCTCTTGTAGTGGAGCACTGGCTCTAGAGTACTCAGGCTCAGAAGCTGTGGCACACGCACTTAGTCACCCAGTGGCACGTGGGATCTTCCCAGACCATGGATTGAACCTGTGTCCCTTGCATTGGCAGGCGGATTCTTAACCACTGGACCAGCAGGGAGGTCCCAAATGTGACTTTTGAAGGAGATAAATCCCTCACTCCTGTCTCCCGAGTCCAGCCCTGCAGACAGCATGTTCTGTCCACAACTCATAAAACCCAGGAAAGAAAAACAGACAACAGTATTGATGCTGTGGATGGCCCAGGCCTCCTGCAGGCTGGGAACCTATCTAAATCTTTGCATGTTCGTTTACTAGTAATCCATTTTGCAAATGGGGACAAGAGAGGCTCAGTGAGAGCGCGGCCCACCTGGAGGTCACTCAGCCTGGCAGGGGCTGGGAATCCAGGCCTCTAGGCCTTGACACCGCACCCCCAGGGCCCAGCTTGACAATGAGTGTGTTTTGTTTCTATGCTTTTCCTTCTCCCTGGAGTTTCTGATTGCACCCTTGGGAGCCTGGCGTTGGCAGGTGTGGGAGCGGCTGTTGGGGTGTTTAAAGACCTTTAAAAGGTCTTTCTCAGCCTTTCCCTGGGGCTGGGTAGTAATTAGGTGCTGAGATTAGGGGCTACCCCCAATGGGTGTGTCTCTGGGGACACCTGGGGACATTTGGGGGTTATGGGGAGCAGGGAGGTGTGGCTGCCTACCTGGCCTGCCCTTCAGAAGGCCCCACAGCCTCTCCTGAGACACCTAATGGCCAAGTGCCAGCAGCTGCTTTGCAGCCGGTGGGCTGTGTGACTCTGGGCAACTCTCTATCCCTCTCTGGGCCTCTGCTGTCCCATCTATGTCGTGGTTGAGGGTAAGTGCAGACCCCATAGGACCTGTACTGCTGTACTCTAGAGCCCTCCACCCTCCCCTTAACAAAATCAATGGCCCCTTCATTGGAAGAGGCCAGGGTCTACCAAGCTCTCGCTTAACCCCAGTGCTGTTCTGAGCACTTGAGGTGGGCAGGACGATCACTCCTGCTTGACTGCTGACGAAAGTGAGGCCCAGAGAATTTGAGAAACAGACCCAGGAGCACACAGCCTGTGAATGGAAGAGCCACGATTTGAACCTCAGTCACCATCCCAGGCTTCTTTGGTGGCTCAGATGGTAAAGAATTTGCCTGCAATGCAAGAGACCCAGCTTCGATCCCTGGGTCGGGAAGACCCCCTGGAAAAGGGAATGGCAACCCACTCCAGTATTCTTGCCTGGGAAATCCCGTGGACAGAGGAGCCTGGTAGGCTATAGTCCATGGGGTCGCAAAGAGTCAGACATGACTGAGTGACTAACACTTTCGCTTCACCATTCTAAGACCGCTGCTGCTAAGTCACTTCAGTCGTGTCCGACTCTATGCAACCCCATAGACGGCAGCCCACCAGGCTCCCCCATCCCTGGGATTCTCCAGGCAAGAACACTGGAGTGGGTTGCCATTTCCTTCTCCAATGCATAAAAGTGAAAAGTGAAAGTGAAGTCGCTCAGTCGTGTTTGCCTCTTAGCGACCCCATGGACTGTAGCCTACCAGGCTCCTCCGTCCATGGGATTTTCCAGGCAAGAGTACTGGAGTGGGGTGCCATTGCCTTCTCAGACTACCAGCAAATATTTCCCGACATGCTACTGAATGTGGGCAACACTTTTAGTGTTTTGCATGAGTGCTGTGGAATAAATGGTGTCCACCCACCCCCTGCCACATTACAGGCTTGCGATGAAGCCCTAACTCTCAGTGGGAGAGTATTTGGAGGTGGGGTCTCTGGGAGGGGGTTCAGGTTAGATGAGGTCTTGAAGGTGGGGCCCTCATGGTGGGATTAATGCCCTTCTAAGAAAAGGAGGAGGGGTGAATTCCCTGAGAGTCCAGTGGTTAGGAGTCCGTGCTTTCATTCCTGAGGGCCCAGGTTCAATCTTTGGTTGGGGAACTAAGCCTCCCACAGACTGCTCCACCCTCCCCCCCAAAAAAGAGGAGACCAAAGCTCACTCTCTCTCTCTCTCTCTGCTATGAGAACACAGCAAGAGGTGTCTATCTGCTGTCCAAGGAGAGACCTATCACCAGACTCTGACTGTACTGTCACCTTGATCTAGACTTCTGGTCTCCAGAATGGTGAGAAACTAAACTTCAATTGTTTAAATCACTCAATCTATGCGATGGTACCCAAGCAGACTAAGGCAATGAGTTACATAATTTAATCCACAGAATAATCCCAGGAGGAAATGGTTATAGCCAAGGAGACCCAGAGGCTAGAGAGAGCAAGACACACCTCTAAGGTCACACAGCCAGGAATCCACTGACAGAGATGAGATTACAACTCTAGTCTGGCTAGTTTTCAGTCCCACATATGTCTCCCTAAACTTTCCTGTTGTTGTTCAGTCAATAAGTCATGTCTGACTCTTTGCAGCCCCATCAGTTCAGTTCAGTTCAGTTGCTCAGTTGTGTCCAACTCTTTGCGACCCCATGAATCGCAGGACACCAGGCCTCCCTGTTCATCACCAACTCCTGGAGTTCACTCAGACTCACGTCCATTGAGTCAGTGATGCCATCCAGCCATCTCATCCTCGGTCGTCCCCTTCTCTTCCTGCCCCCAATCCCTCCCAGCATCAGAGTCTTTTCCAATGAGTCAACTCTTTGCATGAGGTAGCCAAAGTATTGGAGTTTCAGCTTTAGCATCATTCCTTCCAAAGAAATCCCAGGGCTGATCTCCTTCAGAATGGACTGGTTGGATCTCCTTGCAGTCCAAGGAACTCTCAAGAGTCTTCTCCAACACCACAGTTCAAAAGCATCAATTCTTCGGCACTCAGCTTTCTTCACTGTCCAACTCTCACATCCATACATGACCACTGGAAAAACCATAGCCTTGACTAGACGGACCTTTGTTGGAAAAGTAATGTCTCTGCTTTTGAATATGCTATCTAGATTGGTCATAACTTTTCTTCCAAGGAGTAAGTGTCTTTTAATTTCATGGCTGCAGTCACCATCTGCAGTGATTTTGGAGCCCCCCAAAATAAAGTCTGACACTGTTTCCACTGTTTCCCCATCTATTTCCCATGAAGTGATGGGACCAGATGCCATGATCTTTGTTTTCTAAATGTTGAGCTTTAAGCCAATTTTTCACTCTCCTCTTTCACTTTCATCAAGAGGCTTTTTAGTTCCTCTTCACTTTCTGCCATAATGGTGGTGTCATCTGCATATCTGAGGTTATTGATATTTCTCCTGGCAATCTTGATTCCAGCTTGTGCTTCTTCCAGCCCAGCGTTTCTCATGATGTACTCTGCATATAAGTTAAATAAGCAGGGTGACAATATACAGCCTTGACATACTCCTTTTCCTATTTGGAACCAGTCTGTTGTTCCATGTCCAGTTCTAACTGTTGCTTCCTGACCTGCATATAGGTTTCTCAAGAGGCAGGTCAGGTTGTCTGGTATTCCCATCTCTTTCAGAATTTTCCACAGTTTATTAGACTACAGTATATGCCAAGCTTCTGGTTCCACTGAGCGCTTGATAGACAATAATTTTTTTCTTTGGTATGCAGTGGGTTTTCCTTGTGGCATGTGGGCTCCCTGTGTGGGTTTAGCTGTCTGGCAGCATGTGGGATCTTAGTTCCCCAACCAGGGATCAAACCCCATGCCCCTTGCATTGGAAGGTGGATTCTTAATCACTGGACCACTAGGGAAGTCCCAATAATTTCTTTTAAAAGTTCATAAATTCAAACACATTCACCAGTTCACCAATGTGGAGACACACAACATGCACAGATACACATACTCACACACACCAGGACCCCATCTGCTCATAAGTGGATAAGTAGCTTGTTTCTCTACCAACTGGACTGCCCACCTTGGTCAGCACAGAACTCCCATCCGTTTTTGCATTAAATGTAAATTAATTGAAAGGAAAATTTAAAATTGAGTCCCTCAGTTGCACAGGCCACGCTTCAGGTCCTCATCAGTCACTGGGGGCTGCTGGCCACCACACTGGAAAGTGCAGGTGGCTGTCATCAATCACCATGGTGGGACATTCTATGGAGAGCATTCAAAAGCAGTGGTTTTCATCTGGGGGTGATTCTGTCCCTAGGGGACACTGGGTGATGTCTGGGGACATTTGTAGTTGTCAAGAATTAAGGGGATCCTGGCATCGAGTGTGAGGGGAGCAGGGAGGCTGCTCCACACCCCACGTGACCCAGGACAGTCCCCAACAGGAAATGACCCAGACCCATGTCAGCAGTTCTTGGCGGACCTTGGGATAGGGCAATGAATCTCAAACAGGTCCCCAGACCAGCATCCCCTGGGAGCTTGGAGGAAAGTCAAAAATCTCCAGCCCCTTCCCCCAGCCAAGACTACGCTCACACCCTGCAATGCACAGGACAGCCGCCATGGACTAGACCTAGTGTTGAGTGTTGTTCTCAGTCATGTCCGGCTCTTTGCATCCCTGTGTACTATAGCCCACTAGGCTTCTCTGTCCATGGAATTTTCCAGGCAAAAATACTGGAATGGGTTGCCATTTCCTACTCCAGAGGACCTTCCCCACCCAGGAATGGAAACAGCGTCTCCTGCTATAAAGTGAAGTGAAGTGAAGTCACTCAATCGTGTCTGACCCTTTGCGACCCCATGGACTGTAGCCTGCCAGGCTCCTCCATTCGTGGCATTTCCCAGGCAAGAATACTGGAGTGGGTGTCATTTCCTTCTCCAAGGGATTTTCCTGACCCAGGGATCGAACCTGGGACTCCTGAATTGCAGGCGGATTCTTTACCGTCTGAGCCACCAGGGGCCCCTAATCTTACACGGTTATATACTTTTACACTGAAACTGATGGAAATGAAGTGAAAGACGCCATGTCCCCAGTTGCCCTGGTCACATCTCAGGGGCTCAGTGGCCACAGCGACGAGCATGTCGGGCAACACCAAATGAACACTGCCATCCTGGACGGGAAGTACTGGTGGGCAGCGCCGCGTGAGACCCTCCTCAAAGTCAGTCCAGGCTGCCAGCGCGCGCTCCAGCCCCATGACTAGGGCGCGGAGGCTGCGATTTCACGGCTGTCCACAGGGGGGCAGCGTGTCCCAGGACCCGCGCCCGGGGCTGAGGCAGAGCTGGGCGCTGGCAGCCCTCAGCTTGCACAAGCTTGGGGAGCGTCCACCGTGAGCCAGGCTCTGTGCTGAACACGGCGCTGCACACTACACAACCTAGTCCAGGTTACCCCTCTACGCTTGGAAACTGGTGCCAGGGCTGCCCTGGGCCCTATGGGGTGTGGAGCAGCACCCCTGACCCCACCCAGGCAATGCCAGGATCCCCCCAGTCGTAATGACCACAGATGTCCAGTTACTTCCCAGTGTCCCCTGGAGGGCAGAACTGCCCGGAGAGGATCCCCTGGACTAGGGGATTCCATGACCCCCCAGGAGACTGGGTCCCGTGGCCATCTGACCTCTGAGGTCCTGGGATGATGCACACATTTATTATTATTATTATTTATTTTATTTTATTTTATTTTATTGGCTGTGCTGGGTTTTCATTGCCGTGCTTCCTCTTCTCCCATTGCAGTGGCTTCTCTTGTTGCAGAGCAGAGGCTCTAGGATATATGGGCTTCACTAGCTGCAGCACACAGGCTCAGTGGTTGTGGCCTTAATTGCTCTGGCGTGTGGAATCTTCCTGGACTAGGGATCAAACCCAAGTCCTCTGCATTGGAAGGCAGATTCTTATCCACTGCACCACCAGGGACGTCTGAGACACTGCTCACATTTAAATACACACCTTAGTGGGAGGGAGGGGAGGTGACTCACACATGCTGGGGGTCACCATGGTTTACACCATCTGACCATTGGGAATTTATTCTGGTGTCTAAAGTGAGGGAGGGATCAAATTTATTTTTCCATCAAATAATTACAGAATCCCTTCCCCCCTCTAGGACACTTGAGTCAGTCTCTGTGGGGGGCCATTCTGGGAACTGTGGGGTGTGGAGCAGCACTGAGGCCCCACCTACTCAATACCAAAAGCCCCCCACGTGTGATGACCACAGATCTCCCCCAACATCACCCGGTATCCCCCGTGTGCAGAATCACCCCTAGTTGTGACCATCAGAAATGTCCCTGACATTGCTGGCCATTTCTCAGTGGGGCAAAATTACCCCCCACTGGGAATCACCATTCCAGTGAATGGACTCATCACACACATCAATATACTTTTTAAATACTTATTTATTTATTTGACTGCACCAGGTCTTAGCTGTGTCTCTCAGGATCTTGTTTGAATCTTTTTTTTTTTTTTTTTTTTAGTTGCAATGTGGGAACTCTTAGTTGCAGCATGTGGGATCCAGTTCCCTGACCAGGGATCAAACTGGGCCCCCCTGCACTGGGAGTGCAGAGTCCTAGCTAGTGGACCACCCAGGATGTCCCACACACATCAGTATTTAAATTATGAACTAACATAGAGTCTAGGGAGTTCTCTGGTAGCCTAGTGGTCGGGATTTCAGGCTTTCACTGTTGCAGCCCAGGTTCAATACCTGCTCAGGGAGCATCCCGCAAGCCGCATGGTACAGACAAAAAAAAGTAGTAAAAGAAGGAGATGAACAAAAAAGATGCAGTCTATAAGGATTGAGGAAGGACTTCAAACTTCTTTTGACCATGATATCTTCACTCAGTAAAACTAAATTAATTAATTAGAAAATATTTATATACATGCTCAGGACAGATATTTTTAAAGTATTTTTTAAAAATTATTTATTTGGCTGCACTGGGCCTTAGTTGTGGCATATGGGATCTAGTTCTCTGACCAGGAATCAAACCTTGGCCCCCTGCATTGGGAGTCGGAGTCTTAGGCACTGGACCACCAGGGAAGTCCCAGGACACATTTAAATACATACAGCACTCCGATAAAAGTTGTCCAAGATAACACTTCTCCTTGCCCAGCACGATGCATTATACTTCTTATTCTGTATCACTGAAAATAAAAATGTGGGTCATGACCCACTAAAATGATTTCTTGACCTGCAGATGGCCAAAAACAATGATTAGAGTCCAAGCTGGGAAGGGCACAAGTCAGGAACTCAGATCGTAAAGCCTGTGGACCTCAAGCAAGATATTCTTATGCTAGGGTCGCTGCACTGAAAATGGCCAGTGGCTACTTTCACTACCTCGACACATCTGGCAGACACAACGTGGCTGGAGGGCAGGCATGAAGAGCTAGTAGCCCGGCTCCACATACATGAAGTTCAAGAGCAGGTCACACTAACTCAGTAAAGACATGGACAAAGGACTTGAGTAGACTTTTCTACAAAGAAGATACACAAATGGCCCAGAAGCGCATGAGAGGGAAGTTTAACATCATTAGTCATCAGGGAAATGCAAATCAAAACCACAAGGAGATACCACTTCACACCCATTAGGATGTCAATGAAAAAAAAAAAAGCAAAACTTTTTTTAAAAAAATCATGAAACCTAGAAAGTAACTAATGTTGGCGAGGATGTGGAGAAATCAGAACCATCATGTTTGGTTGGTAGGAATGGAAAGTTGGTGCAGCTGCTGTGGAAAAGTCTGGTAGTTCTTCTAACTGCATCTCCTGTGTTGGAAGACAGATTCTTTACCACTGAGCCATCTGGGAAGCCCTGGATATGACATTGGGTACGTGCCCACTGGTTGTGCCCACTCTCCCGGGATTCTAGGCTTTAAGAACATGCATCAAAGAATTGTACCCCTTTCCTGTGTAAATGTGTTTAGACACGAAACTGCTAAGCACAGAGCCTGGCAGGAAGAGAGCATTCAGAAACGGTTAGCTGTTCCTCCCTCCCGGGCACAGGGCAGTTGGCTGGCTCACACTGCCCACGTGTCTGCTGTTATCTGCTCTCGCCCCTGCCTGCTGGGGAGCCTTGGCGATTTTTATTACTGGGCACAGATAAGGAGCAATAAGGGAATCGAGATGGGAAGAGTTCCAGATAAAACTCAGAATCGAAAGCCTCTGCAGCCACTTGGGTCTGAAGCTCCTTGTGCCATCAGGTTGGCTGGGGCAAGACTCTGGACCAATCGCACCCCCAGAGCCTCAATTTCCATCTCTGAAGTTAAGGGTGGGGACATTTCCTAAAGGCATACCTCATGGCACTGATTGTTCCATGGTGATGGTTTTGTTTCTGTTTTTGTGTTTGAAGTTTTTTGTTTGTTGTTTATTTTGGCTGTGCTGGGTCCTCTAGTTCCTAAGCAGGGATCAAACCCGCGTCCTCTGCACTGGCAGGCAGATTCTTAACCACTGGACCACTGGGAGTCCCTAAAAAGGCAGTTTCGATTTTATTTATTTTGCAGCACCAAAGAGCATACGGGATCCCAGCGCCGTGAGCAGGGATTGAACCCGTGCCCCTGCAGTGGAAGTGTGCAGTCTTAACCACTGAACTGCCAGGGAAATCCCAAGTTTTGATTTTAATGTATATGGTGGTGGAAGCTTATTGAACTGTTGTTTGGGGTTGTAATCTAGACTCTAGATTCTAGAGTGAGGCAACGTGAATGTAGGGTCCCTGCTTCTTATTCACAGAAGTTCTGTGCTACATGTGCTGCGAACGCTGAATTAGTGAACACTGCATCGCTGCTCCCAGGGATACGCAGGGTTAGGCTTCTGTGAGCCTCTGGTCACTGCACTTTTGTCAACTGATCAACACATAGCCTTCTGCCATGTGTGTTTCTGCTTAGAGACACCTTATTTAATAAAAGCTGGATTCATTAACACTGGGCTCACAGCACACAGGGCGGTAACTCACACCTGAACGAAGCTCATTTGACACACACGTACTTGATCCATGAGGCCCGTCGCCGCCCTCCTGAGCTTAGGAGACTAGACAACATTTCAGTTCTACCTCCATCTGGGTCCAGTCCTCCTCATCGCTCACTTGGACCAGCACAATTCAGTTCAGTTGACTCTTTGCGACCCCATGAATCGCAGCACGCCAGGCCTCCCTGTCCATCACCAACTCCAGGAGTTTACCCAAACGCATGGCCATCAAGTCAGTGATGCCATCCAGCCATCTCATCCTCTGTCGTCCCCTTCTCCTCCTGCCCCCAATCCCTCCCAGCATCAGGGTCTTTTCCAATGAGTCAACTCTTCGCATGAGGTGGCCAAAGTATTGGAGTTTCAGCTTCAACATCAGTCCTTCCAATGAACACCCAGGACTGATCTCCTTTAGGAGGGACTGGTTGGATCTCCTTGCAGTCCAAGGGACTCTCAAGAGTCTCCTCCAACACCACAGTTCAAAAGCATCAATTCTTCGGCACTCAGCTTTCTTCACTGTCCAACTCTCACATCCATACATGACCACAGGAAAAACCATAGCCTTGATTAGACGGACCTTTGTTGGAAAAGTAATGTCTCTGCTTTTGAATATGCTATCTAGGTTGGTCATAACTTTCCTTCCAAGGAGTAAGCGTCTTTTAATTTCATGGCTGCAGTCACCATCTGCAGTGATTTTGGAGCCCCCCAAAATAAAGTCTGACACTGTTTCCACTGTTTCCCCATCTATTTTCCATGAATTGATGGGATCAGGTCACGATCTTCATTTTCTGAATGTTGAGCCTTAAGCCAACTTTTTCACTCTCCTCTTTCACTTTCATCAAGAGGCTTTTTAGTTCCTCTTCACTTTCTGCCATAACGGTGGTGTCATCTGCATATCTGAGGTTATTGATATTTCTCCTGGCAATCTTGATTCCAGCTTGTGCTTCTTCCAGCCCAGGGTTTCTCATGATGTACTCTGCATACAAGTTAAATAAGCAGGGTGACAATATACAGCCTTGACATACTCCTTTTCCTATTTGGAACCAGTCTGTTGTTCCATGTCCAGTTCTAACTGTTGCTTCCTGACCTGTATTTTGTACCCGACTCCACCCCCTGCCTCCAGTCGGTCTTCCTGGGAGCAGTCAGCAGAGGGCGCCCGTGAGCACCTGAGTCAGACCCCGCCCCTCCTCTGTCCATAGCCCTCCAGGTTCCTACCTCCCCGTTGGTAAAAGCCCAGAGTCCTCCCTGAGTCCCATTGTGGTTCTGATTTTCATTTCCCTGATGACTAATGATATTGAACTTTTTTTTTTTTATTCACACAAACCAACAGTCCTTGAGTGTCTATTATGTGCAGAGCGTATTTTCATGTGCTTAGTGGTTACCTGGAGGATTCATATCATCACCTTCGTTTTAACAGATGAAGAAATGGAAGTTCAGAGAGGGCTGGCCACTTCTTGAAAGACACATAGCCTGCAGGGGTGGGTGTGCATGGAGGATGGAGACCAGACAGTCTGATTCTTACCTACTGGCTTAAAATGAGACTGCTGTGAGCATCCGTGTACAAATCTTTGTATGCTTTTGTTACGGTTGGGCAAATACTTAGGGGTGGAATGGCTAGACCCCCTGATAGGTGTATGATTTTAAGAACTTTTTGAGAACCCACCACACTGCTTTCAGCAGAGGCTGCCCCATTTTGCTCTCCCACTAGCCATTGTGGATGAGAATCCCAGTTGCCCTCTTCTCGTCAGCACTTAGTATGCTCAGACTTTCCCATCTTAGCCACTCTGGTGGGTGGCATCTCACTGAGGTCCTCCTGGACTTTTTCCTAACATTCTTATTGACCACCTGCATGCATTTTGTTGTTGTTGTTAGAGTAAAAGTTAATATTTATGGAGCTGTGCAATAAACATGCATTGCTAGGTAGGACATGGAAGCAACCTAGATGTCCATCAACAGAGAAATACATAGATATATATGCATGTACATATATACAACGGAATGTTGTTGCTGTTGTGTAGTTGGTAAGTCATGTCCGACTCTTTGCAACCTCATGGACTGTAGCATGCCGGGCTTCCCTGTCCTTCACTATCTCCCAGAGTTTGCTCAAATTCATGTCCTCTGAGTTGGTTGTGGGTTATCACTCATCCATAAAAAGGAACAAAATGGGGTCATTTGTAGGGACATAGATGGACCTAGAGACGGTCATACAGAATGAAGTTAGTCAGAAAGAAAAAACAAACACCATATATTAACACATATGTGTGGAATCTGAAAAAATTGGTATAGATTTTCTTATTTACAAAGCAGAAATAGAGACACAGATGCAGACAACAAACCTATGGATACGGAGCAGGGAAAGGGGAGTTAGCTGGGTTGGGAGATTGGGACTGACACACTATTGATCCGATGAGCTCAGTCTCTCAGTCACGTTGTACTCTTTGTGACACCATGGACTCCAGCACAGCAAGCTCCTCTGTCCATGGAATTTGCCAGGTAAGAACACTGGGGTGGGTTGCCATTTCCTCCTCCAGGGCATCTTTCTGACTCAGGGATCGAACCCACGTTTCCTGCATTGCAGGTGGATTCTTTACTGCTGAGCCACGGAGGAAGCCCTGATATTATGAGTATCTACTGAAAACACAGGGAATTCTACCTAATGCTCTGTGTTGACCTAAATGGGAAGTAAATCCAAAAACAGGGGATATATATGTTCATATAGCTGATTCATTTTGCTGTACAGCAGAAACTAACACAATATTTTAAAGCAATTATACTCCAATAAAAAATAAAGAGAAAAAAAAAAAAAGAGCATTCATTGCGTGTTTGCTGTAGGCCAGGCCAGGTCAGACAGACACTGACTCCTCACTCTGATCTTTTTGGGTGGCAAGAAAAGGGAAAAAAGAACAAATAGAGACCCTCTGGGATTGCAGCTTGGGGTGTAAGGCAGGATAATGATGCGACCCCCTTCTGGTTCCTCTGATGCTGAGTGTCCATGAGACATGGGTATGAACACCCTGTTTTCAGCTGTGAGGACTGGAGAAGGGCAGGGGCTTGTACACAGTGGAATCTGCCCCCAATTCCAGGGCTGTGCTCTAGCCTCTGATTTCCCCCCCACCCTGGCCCCCCCTTCTCTGATCCCTGCCCTGTGTGCCCCCAGCCTGGCCATATTCACCTTTGCTCCTGTTCTCAGCTCTGTGCCAAGAAATGGCCTTGCTCCCTGGCCGCTGGACCCCCTCATAAAATCGAACCCTTCAGGGCATGGCAGACCAACTTCCAATGATGGAGGAGGGGAGGAGGCAGTGGGGACAGGAGGACGGGCCTCCGAGCCATCGAGGCGTGCAGCCCTGGACTTTGTCTCTCTGGGCCTCTGGGTGGAGCAGCCAGAGTTAGTAATTAGTCACTAGCTGGGCCCTGGGACCAGCTAACCATCCCTCCGTTGGCCTCCTCTCCCCATCATTTCCCCACCTGGTCCCCACCCAGGTCCGGCACAGGGAAGATGATAGTGAATCGCTGAGAATGACAAGCCACCCTCTGTGGATTCTGCTCCCTGTTTCAGTATCCTTTAAGACATTTAAGCACTTATTAAGTACCTACTGTGTACTTTACAGGGCTTCCCAGCTGGCACAGGGGTAAAGAATCTGCCTGCCAGTGCAGGAGATGCGGCAGACATGGGTTTGATCTCTGGGTCGGGAAGATCCCCCGGAGGAGGAAATGGCAGCCTACTCCATTATTCTTGCCTGGAGACTCCCATGGACAGAGGAGCCTGGCAGGCCACAGTCCATAGGGTCCCAAAGAGTTGGACACAACTGAGTGAATGAGCAAGCATACACGTGTACTTTATGGCTACCACCTCCTTGGACACCTCTTATTTTGGCAGCTTTATGAAGGTGTAATTTACATGCCACGAACCACCTGTGTTTAAAATGTACATCTTGATGAGTTTTGTTATATGTCCACTCCCATGTAACCATCGGCACAATCAAGACAGTGAACAGGGGGCATGCGTTCAATTCTTGGTCGGGGAACTAAGATTCCACATGCTGCATGGCACAGTCAAAAAAAAGAAAAGAACCCAACTATTCCTCCCTTCAGTACTTACTGAGTACCTACTGTGTACCAGGTTTGGGTCTAGAAGCAGCAGTGATCAAAGCAGAGACACCCTATAGTATGGTGGGAGGAGGACAGGAAAGGAAGAGAAAAGATGATCCCACCTGGGAGAAGGGCTCTGGGGAGCCCAGCAGGGTGGTGCTGGGGTGGGGGTGTCGCTGGAAAGTGTGATCAGGGAAGGCCTGAGTCAAGGTGCCTGGAACCAAGTTTTTGTTCGGGTTCTCTGGTTGTTGGGTCTTTGTTCAAGTGGAGCTTTCCTCTATTGTGGGGCTGGGGGGTGGGGAGGCCCTGGGGGCCCCTACCCTGGCTGCGTGTCCAGCAGGGGTGCCCCCAAGATGAACATCTCAAAGAATCAACCTTTCCTCAGTCCAAATCAACTAATAAATGGAGACTTTGACCTTTCTCTCTCCAATTATCTCAAGACAGGCGAGCCCAGTGTGTCAAGGTACAGCTTGGAAGGTGTGTGATGGGATCTGGGCAGGGTCAGGTGGGGAGAGAGTGGGGGTTCTGACCAGGTCAGGGCTGGGACAGGTGTCATCAGGGAACCATGCAGAAGGGCACCTCGGGTTCCTCATCTGTGAGATGGGTCACCACTTCAGGTGTTCCCCCCTCCCCTTTTCCATCATTCAAAACACATGGATCAAAAATGTCTAAGATGTTACATTACATTATGATATGCAATGGGATGGCCCTCCAGGTTCCTGTGTCCATGGGATTTCCCAGGCAAGAATACTGGAGTGGGTAGCTGTTCCCTTCTCCAGGGGATCTTCCCAACTCGGGGATCAAACCTGGGTCTCCTGCATTGCAGGTGAATTCTTTACTGCCTGAGCCTCCAGGGAAGCCCAAAGGGGTTACAGGGTGAAACCAAATAAGAACAAACTTTACAAAAAGGCATATCCTAATATGCGTATATGGCAGTGAAAATATGTCCCTTTTTGCAACTAACCTTAAAAACCTTTAGAAGTACCTTCTTGATGCTCAAGTTACTAAGGTTCTGAGCTCCCAATGCAGGGGGTTGTGATTTTGATCCCTGGTCAGGGAACTAGATCCCACATGCTACAGCTAAGAATTTGCATGCCTGAACTAAAAAAAAAAAACAAAACAGAGAAGATCCTGCACACTGCAACTAAAAAACCTGCATGCTTCGATAAAGACTGAACATCTCACCTGCTACAACTAAGATCTGGTGCAGCCAAACAAACAAAACCCTATAGGAGGGTTAGACACATCGGCGCAGCCACCTTAGAGTAAAGGTAGCATTTGAGAAGTAGTTGCAGTGTAGCACCCAGTTTTGAGGGAGTTCATTTGCATTGATCAGTTAGTAGTCCTAACTGAATGCCAATTGTTTGCTGAATATTGTCAAGAAAAAAACTCTGTCAGATAAAAAACATGTGAGAGCTGCCAGTGTCTTTATTTATAGTATTTTTTTTGTTTATGAATTTTTTTAACAATTCCAAGAATGAATTTTCTATCTGATGCTGTAACTATGTCTTTCCCATTTGTGTGATTTCCAGATCCCTGTTGCTGACAGCAATGTCATATTTAATTTGAATCTCATTATTTTATTTTTCAATTTGTTCACATCCTTTTTTCTTTCTAATTACCTATTAGCCTGATATATAGTAGATGTTCAATAAATGAGAATAAATAAACTAAAAAACCCAAAAACCATGGATTGAGCACCTATTGTCTGTTTAGGCCCCGTCTTAGATCTCTTTTCCGAGGATGCCAGATAGCAAATATTTTAGTGATGCTGCAAAATCTCAACTCTGCCCTGGTGCAGGGTGAAAGCGGCCAACCTCCGTAAATGAATGGGTGTGGCAATGCTCTCATGAAAATCAACCCTGCAGTACTTGCTCCCTGCCTGGAATACAGCAGGCAACTCACTAATTCCTGATATTCAGCAAGTGTTGTATTAATGCATGGTGTGTGCATAGCTTTCAGTAGGCATCACACTGCTTTCTGCCTGGTAATCCTTAGTTACACAGTTGCTGTTCAGTTTTGTCTGGCTTTTTACGACCCCATGGACTGCAGCAAGCCACACAGTAGACACTATATGAAAAACTGGTCCATGCCTGGTATACAGTAGGTACTGCATAAATGGCTGGTAAATGCTTGGTATACAGCGGGTACTCCGTTAATGCTCGCTCCACACCTGGCATATTAGCAGGTTCTGTATTAATGCTAAGCCCAAGCCTGGTATACAGGTGGCGTTCCATTAATGCTTGTTCCAAGAACGGATGAGAGGAAGTTTTGTTTCCGGTCAGACAATGCCAGGGCGCCCCGGGAGGCCCTGAGGGCTAGTATCCGAGTGCCTCACGTGGGGCCTGGCTCGGTCAGCCCTGCGACCGCAGCGACCGGTCGGAGCCCCATGCTCCTGGGCCAAGCGGGCCGCCGGTCGGGGCAGAGCCGAGCGGAGCCGAGCGCAGCCGAGCCGGCCACCCGAGTCGGCCCAGCCGAGTCCGCCACATTCCCAGAATCCCGGGCGGCCCCGCCCAGCTCCCGGCTGCGCGTCCCCCTTCCCACGTCGGCGCAACCTAACCCGCGGGCGCGCCCGCCTCGCCCCGCCCCTCCCCGCCTGCGCGACGCCCCGCCCAGCCCGACCGCTAGTCCCACCCCCGCGGCGGGCGCGCGGGCCGCCGCCCACTCCCATTGGCCGCACTGGCCGCCCGTCGGCGCTGTCCGCTCGCGGGTTAGGTTGTGAGGCGCTGTCGCTCGGTCGCGGCGGCTGCGGTTGGCGGCGGCGGCGGCGGCGGCGGTAGTGGCGGTGGCGGCGCGGGTGGAGGGCGCCCGGGCGGGACCAGCGGCCGAAGAGGACCGGCGCTCGG
>NW_024070189.1:88926023-88926395 GCF_014754425.2 Oryx dammah
GGGCCGGCCGGGGGGCGGCGGCGGGGGCGGCCGGCGAGCGGCCGGGGCCGGGAGGATGACTCTGGAGTCCATGATGGCGTGTTGCCTGAGCGATGAGGTGAAGGAGTCCAAGCGGATCAACGCCGAGATCGAGAAGCAGCTTCGGCGGGACAAGCGCGACGCCCGGCGCGAGCTCAAGCTGCTGCTGCTCGGTGAGTGGGGCCAGGGCCTGCGGGGTCCCGGCCGGCGATGCGCGTGCTGGCGGGCAGGCGGGCGGGCGGGGCGGCCCTGCGTGCTGTCTAGGGCGGGGTCGACCCCCGCGGGGTCAGCGCCTACCCACCTGTGTAGTCCTCTGCAGGGCCCGGGTCTGGGGTCAGCGCCTACCCACCTGTG
>NW_024070189.1:88926405-89093611 GCF_014754425.2 Oryx dammah
AGTCCTCTGCAGGGCCCGGGTCTGGGGTCAGCGCCTACCCACCTGTGCAGTCCTCTGCAGGGCCCGGGTCTAGGGTCAGCCCCTACCTACCTGTGCTGTCCGCTGCGATCCCGGATCTGGGGTCAGCGCCTACTCACCTGTGCTGTCTGTTATGGGCCGGGTCTGGGGTCAGCGCCTACCCACCTGTGCTTTCTGCTGCTGGTCCGGGCCTGGCGTCAGCGCCTACCCACCTGTGCAGGGCCCGAGTCTGGGGTCAGACCCTACTTACCTGTGCTGTCCGTCTCTGGGCCACCCCATCCCTTCCACATGTGTCTAGTTGAGCCCCTGACATCAGAGGGGCCTGCTTCTGCCTCTCCTGTCTACATCAACGCCCTGGACCCTCAGGGTGTGCCTGTGCCAGTGCTGCCCATGGTAGGTCCCAGTCCCTGCAAGGCCAGCCCCTGCCTCAACTACCCAGCTGGGGTCCCTTGGGCCCTTTGGGATCAGTTTTGTCCTGGCTGTCCACCCCCGATCCCTGCAGGGACAGCTTCTGCTTCCAGGCCTGGCCCCCAGAACTATCGAGGGTCTGCCCCTTCTCATGAGACCAGCCCCCTCCCTGCACTGGGCTGGCCCCGGTCTCTACCCCGCCAGGTGTGCCCCCTTGCTGACCCTAGCATCTGTTTGGGACCAGACCTTTGGGCTGTAATCCATCAGACGCACCCTTGCTTCCTGGGATCCCTTCTCGTCTCTTCCCACCAGGTGGAGCCCTGTTCCCTGCACACAGGGCCTGTCCTCCTCCACAAACACACACATCACCATCCCCCCCGCCCCCCACTTGCCCTCAGGTGGGTCCCCACCTCCCTTCCCTCTGCCAGGAAGACCTGTGTCCCTTCCTTTCCCAGTGGAGTATAGCCCGAAGGGGAAAAGACAACCTTTCCTCTCTTCTTGGGGCTGGGGTGGGTGGAGCCCCTGAAGGAACCTGGGCAGCTTTTCAGAACTGGATGACTCCTTGACCCCTCTCCTTAGTCCTAGTGAGAGCCTTGGTCCTCCTCCCCGTCCTGAGGGAGACCCCTCTTCCAGTCTCCGTCTCCCCATGGCACACCTGTTGCAGGGACCTGGTCGGTCTGGTGGTTGACACAGTGTTGTCACCCCAAATAAGGGCTGTTGGAGGACTTACCTCTGCAATCAAAAGTAAGAAGTGGCACCTGCGAGGACAGCGTGGTGCAGGCTGGCTTTTGCCAGTAGAGTAGACCTTATTCAGAGGTGTGTTTGGAAGTTACAGCACGTTACCATTACCAGGCCGAGGACCTTACTTGGGGGCTCCGTGAGTTTCCGCCTGCCCTGTGTGCACCCAGGCTCTGAAGTGACCTGGGGTTCCAGGATGTGGGTTGGTGGCCTATACTCCTTGCACCCTCGCTGGGCCTGGGCCGAGGAGCCTTGAAGCGGATCAGAGTGTGTCCAGGGTCAGGACGGGGTGTCTGCACCCGCCCGGGAAGCTGTTAAGTCCTAGGCACGGGGGCAGATAGGAAGATGAGTGCCTGCAGGTCCAAGGTGAAGGTTAATGACCCCAGGAGGGCGGCTGTAAATGTGGGGCAGAAGTCCAGGGAACGTGCTGCGAGGGGTGGGGTGGGGGGTGGTGATGCTGAACAGCAGCCCCGCCCACTCGACACCAGAAGCACCCCAGGTCCTGACAACCACAGAGGTCCCTGGACGTTGACCCCGTGTCGCCTGAGCGCAGGGTCACCCCCGTTTGTGTTATTGGAATCAGCTCTGCGCTGTGTCAGTACACAGAGTACAGTGTGTGTGACAGAGCCGGTAGTGATCGGTGTAGGTTGTTTCGTCATGTGTCGGGATGCTTAAAAAGTGACTGTTCTTGTTTGTATGATCCAAAGCCACATATGTGCTTGCACTCAACACTCAGTATGTCTGCAAATGTGGGTGATGATTCGGTTTGGTTGGTCTTGTTACTCCTGGCCGTGTCCTTGTGGACAGTTTGTCTGTGGTGGGGACCAGGTGACCCCCAGGTGTCGGGGGGAACTGCAGAGGGTAGACTGAGGTCCCTGTGGCTCAGCGTCGCTCTCCTGCTTTGCAAGAGAGACCCGAGGCCCAGGTAGAAGCTCCTGGCGGGGGTCCCAGGCAGGCTGGCCGGCTTTCACTTCCTGGGACCCCTCTTGGGGCAAATGAGGAGACCCATGGAGGAGACCCCTTAGGCCAGGTTTCTGCTCCTCAGAGCAGGTTTCCCTAGAGAGCTGAGGCCTGCTGCGGGAAGCGCCGCTCTGGGAGCTGAGCAACAGAGCGGCTTGGGGATTTCTAAATAAAGCAGGGCGGTCAGTTCCACAGGCTTCCTGTCCGGCCCGCGGCGGTGGAAAGGCCCGGAATCCGGCCTGGGGTGTGGTGGCCCCAGCGGGAAGGGTGTGCCTGCCCCGCTTTGAGGCACGAGTGGAACGTGGCCGTGGCTGTTGGTGGTGGCCTTGTGTGTCCTCCATGGACCCCGAGAGCTGGAAGCCTCTGGGGCCTCTGGGCCACTCCTTGCAGCCACCCCTCGCAACCCACCCCAGAGTGTGTCTTAGGGGCTTAAGAGCTAGGTAGGCGCCGTCCCTGGAGGCACAGAAGCCTGGACCCGCTTTCAGGACGCCTTTCGGTGCCCTGTGTGCTGCGTGGGAGGACGGGACTCTCCCTTCCCAGGGGCCCCAAGCTGTCTCCAGGCTTGTCCCTGGGCCCCGACTCCTGCACACATATGCGTCCCAGCCTCCAGGAGCCTCGGTGGAGCTGCTGAGAGCCCCGAGGAAGTGCTCCGTTCGGATGTTTAACCACAGGAGGTTTCACTTTCTGATTTTTGTGGTGGAGCCCTGCTCCCTGCTGCTCCCCGTGGTCACTGCTGCTCCGGAGCTGGGGGCTGGGCATTTGGAAGTGGCTGCAGTAGGGACCCCTGGCAGGAGGGAGGGGAGCCCACTTATCCCTCCTCTGCCCCACTCGGTCTTGGGGGCAAAGTCCAGCCCTAGGTGGGCGGGTCTGTTCTGGGCTGAGCCTGGACGCATGTGCGGAGCCCAGGGCAGTGGCATCTTTGGTCCCCGCAGGGCTCCTCTCCTATCAGGACAGGGAGCCATCGGCCTGTTGGCCTGGTGTCCGTGGTGGGACACCATGGTGTCCAGGGCGTCTCCTTGGGTTTTGGAGGTGCCCACGTGCAGGGGTATTGTTTTGGTGGAACTCCAGCTTCTCAGCACTGGGACCCCGGCCTCAGGCTTGCCGGCTGTAGGAATTTGTGCCCCCATGCCCCAGCCCCTTGTCTCCCAGGTGGCCGCTGTCTCTCCTCTGCAGGGCACCTGGCCAGTTGCTGCCAAGGTGTCCCCATTGTTCCCCTCACGACGTGCCCCCTCTAGGAGCTGCTACCCCTCAGCCAGCACAGAGCCCTGCAGGCCTCTGAGACATTTGCTGGGTGACTCTGCTCAATTGAACACAGTTCCTCCAGGCAGGTGGAATGGGGATGCCTGGGTGCCCCGGCTTGGGCGTTCTCACATCTCTCCTGCATGTGAGGCTTCCTGCTCAGAGGGCCCATTGCCCTCTGCCCCAGGGCATGGACAGACAGTGACTCAGGACAGCTCACAGTTCCTACCTGCCTGAGGCCTCCTGCGAGCGGGTGTGGAGGGCCTCCTGCGACACCCGTCTGTTGGGGGCTAAGGCTGTGATGCCTGCGAGGTGCTTGGTGCACAGTGGTGCTGAGCCAGTGCTAGGCGCTGTCTTCTCCTTACCTGACGCTTTGCCCAAGTGCCCCTGGGAGGGGGTTTGGTCCCCGGTGCCTCCTGAGCCTCGGTTTCTCTTCTGTGAAAGGCTGTGTCCCACTGACTGCAGGGCTATGGGGGGTTCAGGTGGAGCGATATGTCGGATGGGAAGCACCCTCTGCGCCCATTTCCATCCACAGTGTTGCACTGGCCGGTGTCCCGCTGCTGCTGTGCAGGCCTTGCTACCCCTCAGGGAGGTCTCTGGAGCTTGGCCCTCAGAGCCAGGCCCTGTTCTGATCCCAGCCCCCACCATGGAGGTTTGCTCGTGGACCTTGATCAGGCCCAGAGCTGGAAGGTCAGAGCCCTCACAAGGCCTGAGGAGGGGGAAGTTTGAATGGGAGGTGGGTCGCCCCGTCGCTCCTGAGCCGCAGTGGGTATGCGGGGTGGGGGAACTCACAGCCGTTCTCCTGACTCCTGAGAGTCAGACTTCAGAGAGGGCTGTACTGGGCCCCAGCCTGTGGGGACGAGTAGGGCTGGCCTGGAGGGCTCTGGTGTCCTGCATCTGGAGCCACCTGGGCAGGACAGGGCCCTGCCGGCTTGGCAGCCACTGTGTGGAGGTCAGATAAAGGGGTGAGTCCCAAGGCCCATCCCATGTCCTCCCTCTGGCCCTTGTCTGCCTCAAAACCACAGCTGTGGTGTCTTCAAGGCCCTGCGACTGTCCTCCTGGTGCTCCTGCATTCTCTCTCTTCCCTGGGTGGCCGACACACGGACCACGGGGAGACAGACTGACATGAAGCCGGAAGCTCTGAGCCTGTTGAGGTCTGACAGTTACCAGCTGTGTGACCTCAGTGAAGCTTCGTGACCTCTCTATGCCTGGGAGGTGGGGTGATAGACCTACCAGTGAATGAATGAATGAATGAATAGGCCAGTGGGGACAAGGGGAGCATGCAGGTGCTGTCCTTGACTACATATATGAGGAGTCTGCGCTTTTTTGTCCTGGCATGAAGTTGGAGTCCTTCTTTGATCTTAGACCTGTTGACACAGGATTTCTGGCTGTGTCTTCAGGAGCCCAGATATCCGGCAGTGTTCTCGCCAGGGCTCCTGGGCTTCCTGGCTTCACTGCCCATGTCCAGGGGTTAGGGACGGCCAGGCGGCAGCCCTGAACCCCAGCTTCTGACGCTGATGTTCTCTTGCTGGATAGTGGCCACCTGCTGCACACAAGAGGCCCCAGCGATGAGGTCAGCCCAGCGCCTCCTTTCTGCCCTCCAAGCCCTGGCCCTGCCCCCAGCTTTCCCATCTCAGAGTGGCGGCTGCGGGCTCAGACCCACTTCCTCCTAATCCGAGGTCTTAGATCTCGGCCGACCTGGCAGGCAGGCTGTGGCTTTCTCCCTCCCTCGTAGGACAGGCTGCTCTTCTTCCTCTTCTCCAGGCAGTCTTGACTGGGCGGCTGATGATGCCGCTGAGCGCCCAGAGGGCGTCCTGCAGGCTCTGGGCCCGCTGCGTCAGGCTGACCCTGCCAGGCCCCACAGCCAGGACCTCCCTCGCCTGGGCTGACCTGTTCTTGGGGTAGCCACTGGGGATGCAGAGGGCTCGGGGTGGGGGCTCGGGGGTGGGGTGTGTGTGACAGAGCCGAGACCGCGGGTGGAGCCAAGTTCTTTTGGTTCATTCAGAGAAAATTTGTGTGGTGCCTTCTGTGGGCCAGGCCTGGGCTGGGGCGTGGGGTGCGGGGCTGCAGGCAGACCCCCGCCTTCAGGGAGCCGGCTTCAGCTGGTGGGATGTTGGGGGTGCTGGAGTGCTTCTTGGAAAACATGAATTGGGGTTTCTGTGCAGAGATTTGGGGCAGTGTTTGGGTGGGGGAGGGCCCGATGGGTGGTCGAGTCCTCATGTAACGTTGGGCCTGTCCTGTTGGCGGGGGCCAGGGATGCACAGATGCAAGCCTGGGGTCTGAGCATGGCCAGGAGGGGAGGGTTGTGGCCGTGGGTGCCCTGTGTGTCCCCTGTGCAGGTGTAGGGCTGGAACAAGGCCAGCACAGGTTCTCCACCGTCTTGCTTGTGAGGCCTTGCTCTTCCCCCTGCAGACAGCCGTTGAAGGGTCTTTAGCTGAAGGGCACAAGTGACCAGATCTTCTGGAGAGACTGACAAAGAGCTGGGGTGAGCTGGAGCTGCCTGGGACACCTGGGCATCAGCCCCAGCAGACGGGTCCAGCTGTGAGGGCCAGGCGGGCCTTGTACCCAGAGACTTCTCTGCGCAGATAGACGTTGGGTTGGGTGCACTGGGGCCTGGCTGTTGGTAGCACGTGGGCTGAGTTGGCCCAGGAGACGGGCGTCTGGAGGGGACGCCCAGACCCTTTCCTCCCTCCCTCTCCCGGGCACAGTTGTGGCCAAGCTCAGGCCTGTGGGCTCCCGCCCGTCACGCTGCTGCCTTGCTGCGGAGGCTCCCGCAGGGGCTGGCCCCGAGCACGGCTGACACAACCCTTAACTGGTGGGGCTGTCCCTGGGGGCCTCTGTGGCGACCAGCTCCCCCCGCCCCCTTGCTTTTCTCTGTTCTTCCTGGCAAAGTGACGCTGCCACGTCCCACTCTGGTCCCGCGGTGTCCCTTTTGCTGTGTTCTACCTGGTTTAATTGAGATGCGCCCTGAACTGTGTTGGACTCGGCACAGGCACTGTGACGTGATTGCCAGTCAAGGCCATCTCGCCCTGTCACCTCACCAGTGCCTTTTGCTCCTGGCCTGGATCACGGCTCTGTCTTCACAGCGGCTTCTCTGTGCTAGCAGGGTTTGGGCCATGTGCCCTATCCAGGACCCCTGTGTCTCCAGGGTTGATCGTGTTTCCAGCTTCCTTGGGGTCCATCTTCCGTTTTTCGGTTGGGGCGTGTCCCACTGGCAGTGTCTGTGTCAGGCCCTTGGCCATCCCTGTTGTCCTCGGTTGCTCTCTGGCCTGCATTCAGGGCTCCTGAGTGGTCACTCCCTGCCCATGGTCCCTGGCTGTGGGTGCAGGCCATGTGCTGGTGTGTGTGAGCCTTGGTGCTTGGCACTGCCTTTGGGGGGCACTATGGGGCTGCTCACCCCTCTGGTGCCGGTTCTGAAGATGCTGGCTATGTCTGCCTCAGAGGCAGTGCTCTCTGGTCTCCTGGCACCCTCGCACTCACGTGGCTCACTTGTCTGTCCTGCAGTTGAGGGGCCTCAACACAAGAGGCCGCCCTCTCCACCTTGGCTGACCTGCGGCCTGCAGGGGCTTGGGCTTGAGTGGCCACCGTCTGGTGTTTCCAGTGAGAAACCCGTCCAGACGACCAGCAGGGCATGTATCTTTTTACAGTAGAATTTTATCAAAACCAGTGATTCTTACCCTGGCGATCCTGCCCCCAGAGGACCTTGGGCTCTGTTGGGGAACATCCATGGTTGTTTCATTGAGGATAGGGGCATCAAGAGGGTGGGGGCAAGGAGACTGCTCCACAGCCCATAGAACCTGTGATGAGCTCGATGGCAGTGGTGTTGGGAGGACCCTGGTCCAGAGGAGACCGCACTGGACTTGGTACTCCTGTGTGCCACCACCTCCTGCCCACCCCCACCCTACCCCGTGCAATGATGGTTCGTGGATCTCTTGGGAAGGTGTGGGGTCATCCTCTCCTGCTCCAGAACTGGGGGGCCTTTGTGGGAGTGGGCAACTGGCCCTGGTTGGTGTTGTGCAGAGATAGGAAGGCGAAGGGTGGCATAGGGGTAGTCACCACTTGGAGACAGAACCAGACAAGGACCAAGGGCCTTGATGGATATCCTAGAAGGGGCGGCTGCATGAGGCTCCCGCTTTGTCCATCTTGAGTCTCGGGTCTCCCCAGGGGGCCTCCTGCAGTCAGTTATTCAGACGCAGGTGGAGGGCCTCCTGCTGCAGGACAACGTGGTCACTGTGGGGCACTCAGAACCTGTCTCTTCTCCAGGAACCCCCCTGAGGAAGGAGGCGGGCAGCAGATACCTGAGAGAGACCCCCGCAGGCATGGTGATAGGTTCCAGCGCAGGGGGGCTCCTGCCCCCTGCCCATGGCACAGGTGGCTGTGAGCCCCACAGTGTGTGGAGAGCATGCAGCCCAGGCCCCCGAGTCGGGGTGAGGGGCACAGGCCACTCAGGGTGAGGAGGATGAGCCTGGGCAGGTGGGCTGGGGTGAGTCTGGGGGATTCTGAGTCCCCAGAAGGGGGCCCTGGGCCTTCGGTCCATGGGTGAGTGGGACCTGCATTCGTCATCCAGTAGGGATTGAGGCAGTGCGTCCTTAGGGTTTAGCGTTCTCTCTTGCTGTGCAGTAAAATCCCCCTGGAACTTAGTAGCCAGAAACCACAGGCAGGTTCTGAGGAGAGGGTTCCAGCATGGCCCCTCACACAGCTCCTGTCTATGTGGGTCCCTGCGGAGCTACCCCCCAGCCCCTGAGAGAGCCCCAGAGAGACCAGGGAGCCCAGTGCCCTCTGGGACTGTCTCGCAGTGCCAGGCTGTCCTTGGTCTGGTTCTGTGGGTTGGAAAGGGGGATCAGGCTCTGGCTCTGCGAGGGAGGTGTCACAGAGATTCCTGGACACATTGAAATGTAAAATTGCTGTGGCTATACTTGGGGGTGAATGAAAGTGGGGAGATGGGTTTGCCGCTTAGAGGCGACAGGGCAGTGAGGGGCTGAAGCAGGAGAGACCTGGGGAGCGCTGGCGCCCGTGGGGCCAGGTGGGGCTGGCGCCGGCACGCTGTGCACTGAGTAAGGAAAGGGAGGACGAAGAGGCCCCCGGGGTCCCTCTCAGGGGGGTTGCAGCTGACTCTGATCCCCAGCTCTCAGGAGGTAGAGCCTCTGCGCGCCCCTCCCTGAGGTGCACAAGATGCCAAACTCATGCCCCGAAGGAAAGCTGTTCTGGTTGGAAGTCATGGAAGAGGAGCAGCTAGGGATTGGTGGGACGCTGCCATACAGGGGTGCTTGGGACCTGGGAGTGAACCTGCAGCCACCCGCAGTTAAGCAGGTGGCGTCTGGGAGAGGCCCTTCACTGTTGCAGCCTGGGGCTCCTTGGCTGCGGCCGGAGTTAATTCACACCCCCGTTGCTGCAGGTGCAGCTGCCGCTCCCCTCCTGTCCCTGCCCCCATCATCGTCCTGACCTCCTAAGAGGCTCGGTTCCCTGGCTCCCCGTGTAGATGTGGGTGTGCAGGGGAGGGCGCCTGACTCTAGGGGCAGCAGCGGCCCGGGCCAGGCGTGTCCCCGCCTTGCCCCCACATGGGTGGGGCTCCAGGGCCGGGGCCTCACTGGGCCGTTTGCAGGCACGGGCGAGAGCGGGAAGAGCACCTTCATCAAGCAGATGCGCATCATCCACGGGGCGGGCTACTCGGAGGAGGACAAGCGGGGCTTCACCAAGCTGGTGTACCAGAACATCTTCACCGCCATGCAGGCCATGATCCGCGCCATGGAGACCCTGAAGATCCTCTACAAGTACGAGCAGAACAAGGTGAGGCCCGGTGCTGCTGTGCATCCTGCAGCCGGTCACAGCCTGTCCAGCAGGCCTTCCGCGCGCGGAATCGGACCTTTGGGACCCTAGAGAGTGGCACTTCCTCTTACTTTCTTTTGTAACAGCTTTATTGAGAACATTTACATATGAAGTCATCCACTTAAAGTGTGCATTTTACTCATTTTTAACATATTCATGGCATTGTGCAACCATTATCTCTAGTTCCAGAACACTCTTATCGTACCAGAGAGAAACCATGTCCCCATCAGCAGTCACCCCTCCGCGCCAACCCCGGCCCCAGCCCCTGACAACCAGGAACCCACCTCCGTGTCTGTGTGGATCGGCCTGTTCTGGACATTTCCCATCAGTGGAATCACACTCTGTGTGTTGTGTGTCTGCTTTTCTCACTGAGAGTCATGTTCTCAGGATCCGTCCACGTGGTAGCGAGTGCCACGGCTTCTCTTTGTGGCTGAGTCATGCTCTGTATGTGGATGGACCACAGCTGTTTATTCATCATCCGTCGAGGGACACGAGGTTGTCTCTACTTTCTGGCTCTTGGGGACATGCCACTGGGACATTCGTGTGCAAGTTTCTGTTGTGTGCGCATCCTCGTTCTCCTGGGTGTGTCCCCAGCAGTGGAGTGTGGAGTCCAGGGTCCCTGTTAGTCTGCCCTCTGGAGCAGCTGCCCCTCTGCTGACCGAGCGGTGTTCTCCTAGTTGGGCATCACAGTGGTCTCTTGCTGGCCGCCTCCCTTGGCTTTCCTTTTGTGGATCTGTTTTCAGGGACTCCTCATTCAACCCCAGGAGTTGCCCAGGCTGACAGTGGCACCAGACTCCACATATGTCCCATAGGGTTTACATACATTAATCCCTTCACTTTGAGGCTTCAGACAGCCAGTTCACTGGATGTTGGCATCTTCCTGCCTTGACGCCCGCTGTTGTCAGGGTCCCTAGAAGCCCAGTGATGGGTTGGGGGCCTGGCCGGCCTGGCTGTGGGGCCAAGTGTGGGGGCCTGCTGGAGCCTCTCACCCTCTGATTTCTAAGATCACTTCCACTCGAGGCCCCTCCAGGTCCACCTTTGGTCATGAAGTCCAGCAGAGTCTGGAACAGGGATCAGCGGATAGAGGCCTGTCTCTAAATGGCAGCTTTCTTGGCACAGGCTCTGCCTGCTCACTTACCTGTCATCCATGGCAGGGACAGTGTGGCTGCAGGAACAGACCTCTGGTCCCTGATCTCCGTGCATCCACAGTCAGGCAGGTTTTCTGGGGCTAGAGTTGCTTCTCAAGGCTTAGGCTGAGAAGTGGGAGGGGCTGAAGGACATGGCTGTAGGGGAAACTGGAGGCTGGGCGCCACGACTGGGAGGGCAAGGGTTTGGGTTCCAGAGCCCAGGCTGGGCCCCCTCGCTCCCTGTCTGTGGTCCACCCCACCGTGGCTCCTCCCCAGTCAGTCAGCTGAGTGTGACTGGACCACCCTGAGCACAGGGCTGAAGGGGAAGGGGGGTCTCCTGAGAGCCTTCTGCCCCATGTTGTGTGTGTGTGCACACCAGTGTGTACATGTGTGTATGGTGCACACATGTGTGGTTCTCTGGGCAGCAGTTCTTGAGGAGCGGGTCTCCAAGCCCTGTACTCCAGGGTCTGTGTGGAGGCTCCATCCTGGAGGTGTGAGTCATCGGGCCTCTTTGATGAACCAAGCCTCCACTCCTTGGTAGGTGGCTCTGGCCCCCAGCCCTGTCCCAGCTGCACACAGAGTACAGAGACTCTGAGGGTTTCCAGAGCCGTATGCCCAGAAACGGGGCAGATTCTTCCCAGGTCAGAGCAGCTCTCTGCCTTGGTTTCCTCTCCTGTGACCTGGGAACGTGGGAGCTCTGCGGTGTTTGTTCCGCTCTGCGGTGTTTGTTCCTCCATCCTGTTCAGAGCCTACTGTCCCCTCCTTGGGGGCACCTGGGCACTGAGGCATGTGGCATTCTTGCTTCTGGGAGCCACTTTCGTCCTGAGTTTTCGTCCTGAGTTTTGCTGGCCCTGGGGAACGGTCACTGCCTGTCACTGTGCTCTGATTTGTGTTCACGGGAAATGGAAGTCGATGGTTCTGAGTTGGTCACTGGCACTGTGTCCCCCTTGCCTACCCCTCTCCCTGCAGGCCAACGCACTCCTAATCCGGGAGGTGGATGTGGAAAAGGTGACGACCTTCGAGCACCGGTACGTGAGCGCCATCAAGACCCTATGGAACGACCCCGGCATCCAGGAGTGCTATGACCGCCGGCGCGAGTACCAGCTCTCAGACTCCGCCAAGTAGTGAGTGGGGCCGGGGTGTGCTGAAGGCTGGGAAAGGGGATGTGGGGGTGTGGATGGGGTGGGGAGTGTGAGTACCAGCTCTTGGACCTCACCAAGTAGTGAGTGGGGCTAGGGCAGTGCCTGGGGACAGCGGAGGGGAGTGGACAAGATGTTGGGTGACGCTGTCTGCACGCTGCTCTTCAGCTGAGAGAGACGCGGATGATTCGCCCAGGGAGGCGGGCATCTGTGGGGCCTTCTGTTGTCTCTGCCCCTTTTCTGTGTAGCTAAAACTGTTCCAAAGGAGTAGGCCTGGTTTTGAAAAGCTACCCCTCCAGCCCACAGTCTCTCTTGGAACCCCTGCTCCATCCCCAGCCCTGATAGCTGGCTCCCAGAGGCGACGGGGGCTCTATCCCATGCCTTCCCTGCGGCCTCATTTCATCCCTGTCCATTCTGTCCCAAGTACTTGGGCTGCTTCGGCCCCTCCCAGCCACTCAGGGGCCCAGGGCAGTCGAGGGAGACCACGGGTGGAGGGAGGCCCCTCCAGCCTGCCTGAGCCCACCCCCCACTGTGTTGCAGCTACCTGACGGACGTGGACCGCATTGCCACCTCAGGCTACCTGCCCACCCAGCAGGACGTGCTGCGGGTGCGCGTGCCCACCACGGGCATCATCGAGTACCCCTTTGACCTGGAGAACATCATCTTCAGGTGCCCGGGCCCCGGGGGGGCCACCAGCGAGGGGTTGTCATCTGCGGCTGTCCCCAGGTTTCCCAGGGAGCCAGGGCCTCGTGGCGTTCAGGGGCTGAATGGAGGTGGCCTGGGGAGTATGGCTTCAGACGGAGGAGGAAGCGGGTGCCTGCAGGTGGGTGGGGGGCTCTGGAGTCCGGGCCAGAGCAGGGGTGCTCTGGGCAGTGGAATGACCTGAAGGCCCCTCAGCAACCCTGTCCTGCAGGCCGTGTGGCCAGAGTGGACTCAGAGCCGTCCCCAAGGACAGGCCCTGCCACTCCATGAGATCATAGCTTGTCCAGAGCTGCCAAGCGTGTCTCTTGGGACAGCCATAACAGATGACCACAGATGGGCAAACTTAAACCATAGAAATGCGTCCTCTCCCAGCTCTGCAGACCAGCTGTCTGGGGTCAAGGTGGCAGCAGGGTTGGGACCCCTGAGGGTGTGGGAGTCATCTGTCCCATGCCTCCTGGCTCTGGTGGTGCTGGCTGCCTGCAGCATTCCCTGGCTCATAGCCACATTGCTCTGTCTCCCTGTCGTTATCATGTGGCTCCTTCCCATGTCTGTGCCCACATTTCCCTCTTACGGTGACACCACCAGTCCCTGGGTTCAGGGCCCTGCTCTGGGGTGACTGTGTCCTAACTGGTGATGCCTGCAGGGGACCCCACTCCCAGATGAGGCTGTACAACTGTAACCAGGGCCCAGGCTCCGGGGGCAGGGGGCAGGGGGCGAGGGGAGTCTGCTGTGGCTGCGAGCCCTCCCTCCCTGCCACCACTTCACAGGGTCCCCTCTGCTGGGCG
Source organism: Oryx dammah (assembly GCF_014754425.2). Classification (NCBI taxonomy): domain Eukaryota; kingdom Metazoa; phylum Chordata; class Mammalia; order Artiodactyla; family Bovidae; genus Oryx; species Oryx dammah. Next base: position 88,939,348 of record NW_024070189.1, read on the forward strand.
AGCCCACCTCAGGTCGGGGCCCAGAGACAACGCTGCTGGCAGATGCTGCCCTGCACCTGGAAGTGCCAGCCAACTCTGTCAGGTTAACCTTGAGGTGCCCTCTGGCTGGAGACCCAACTCTGCCCCCTGGGACCCTACTGCTCAGGCGAAGTCTCCTGGGACAGGGAGAGAACCTTGGGTCCCCCTGCCTGCCCCCTTCACCCTTTTTCACCATCAGAGCCCCTGATGGCCCTCAGAAGTTGTAGGCATCACCCCACCCATGCCTGACGGTACATTTTCTGGTGAGAGTTAAGCATTTTGGTCTGTTTCAGATTCTTGATAGAGTCTGGGATGGCAGAGCCCCACAGGGCACAGATGGGGCCTGTGGCAAGCCTCCTCCCAAACCCCACATCCCGGGTATTCATCACATCACTTCATTTTGGCCCCCACCCTGCACCTGCTGTGGCCTTTGTCTAGAGCTGCCCCTTGGCCCTTCCCCACCTTCTCAGGCCGCTGTCCTCACTGTCCGCTTTAAAAGTAGTGTTTCCTCGTCATAGAAAACTTAGGAAACTCACAAGTAGGAAGAGAGACCTGTCACCGGTCACAGCATGTCCCTGTCCCTTCGCCCCACCCCAACCCTTGCCTTCTACCCGCCAGTATCAGCATCAGTGTCCCTGAGCCTCTGCAGAGAAGCAGCAGGCTAGCTCTTGCTGTGGCTGGGAATTCCAGTGTTTGATGGTCTCTGCTGCCTGTGACAGATGACTGAGGGACGGGCTCCGATGCCATCAGGGGGTCCTTGTGGCTCTGGCCAATGCAGCCGTCCTGGGGGAGACAGGGTTTGCTGCGGGGGCAGTGTCTTCTGCAACCCAGTATTGAGCCTGTGTGCCCCGCTGTGCAGGATGGTGGATGTGGGGGGCCAGAGGTCCGAGCGGAGGAAGTGGATTCACTGCTTTGAGAACGTGACGTCCATCATGTTCCTTGTGGCCCTTAGTGAGTACGACCAAGTGCTGGTGGAGTCAGACAACGAGGTGAGGCCCGCACTGAACCTGGGGATGTGGGCCACAGGCCCTTCTGGGGGGCCTGATGCCAGCCTACCACCCTCCCCGCAGAACCGCATGGAGGAGAGCAAGGCGCTGTTCAGGACCATTGTCACCTACCCCTGGTTCCAGAACTCATCTGTCATCCTCTTCCTCAACAAGAAGGACCTGCTGGAGGACAAGATCCTCCACTCCCACCTGGTGGACTACTTCCCGGAGTTCGACGGTGAGGCGCCCCGCCAGCCATCCCTTACCCTCTCTGGGCCTCGGTGTCCTGGTCTGTGGTGCAGGGCGGTGCTTCTAGACGCCGTAGGGAGGCCACAGCAGTTAGTGTGGCTAAGCTTCGCGAGTGCCTCCTGGGACCCTGGAGGGTGGGAGACCTTGGTGTCCCCCAGGCGAGTGTCTGTGGGAGGGGGTGCCCTGCGGTCACTGCTCGCTGGTGTGTCCCCTGCCTCCCCAGGCTTGGGCACTGGGAGGTGGGGGGCCCTGGAGATGCAGGTGGACCCAGGACCATCCCCACCTCCCACCTGGAGATCCCTGGAGGTCTGGGGAGTGGCCAGAGCTCCACCACTCCCACCCTGGCTGGTGGCGGGGAAGGAAGGAGCATCACAGATGTTCCAGGACATGTCCCCCAAGATGCTGCCTATGGAGCCAGGAGGCTGGGTGGGGCCAGAAGTGTGGGCTCCGGGCTGGGGTGGGCGGTGGGTGAGCACAGGAGGCTCTGGGGTGTGGGGGCCAGGGATGTAGTTGGAGGTGCGTTATTGACACGCGCCCTAGCGTGGGGTGTGCTGTGGGCCGAATCCACAGAGGTGAGGCAGGAGTGAGGGAGGTGGGGAGAGGAGGCGGGTGGAGATGAGTGAGGGGTTAGGTGAGGGGGGGCCGACCCCAGGCCAGGACAGGGACCTTTTCCCAGAGCCTCCCCCACCCCGGCTCACCCCGCCCTGCCCCGCCCCTACCAGGCCCCCAGCGGGACGCGCAGGCCGCCCGGGAGTTCATCCTGAAGATGTTCGTGGACCTGAACCCCGACAGCGACAAGATCATCTACTCGCACTTCACCTGCGCCACCGACACGGAGAACATCCGTTTCGTCTTCGCCGCTGTCAAGGACACCATCCTGCAGCTCAACCTGAAGGAGTACAACCTGGTGTGACCGGGACTCCCGCCAGCCGCCTGCCGGTCGCCAGCCGCCCCACGAGTCGGGGTTTCATATTTTTAAACAAATGGTTTTTATTTCACAGTTATCAGGGGACGTACACCTCTCTTCCTACACACCTCGTGCACCTTCTCGTCTTTGTCAGTGGCAGAGGCCGCCTTTTTCTGGCCTTGACTTGTGGCTTGCTTTTTTCTAAAAAAAAAAAAAAAAAGGAAAAAAAAGAGAACCCACAGCAGACAGGCAGAGAGGAGACCCGGCACCAGCAGCGGCGCCGGGTCGCAGGACATGGCCGGTTTCCCCTTGATCTCGGAGCCGCGGAGACGCAGTGGCTGGGCTTCTCTTTCCTCCCGTGTTAAGTTATTGACACCCTCACCACAGTCGCCCTGTTTCTGCGCCGGACTCCAAGAAGTGGGGGTGGGTGGCGCCCCCCGCTGCCCGCCCTGGGAAGTGCCTAACCATTTTTTTTTTCTTTTTTTTTTTGAGGAAACAAAACTGCAGCCCAGGGCCTCTGGCAGTCCTGCCTTTGGTGGGAGCCCGGGGGTGGAAGCCCAGGTGCGTCGGGTTCTGTGGTCAGGGTTGGGGGGAGGGGGGCTTCCAGCCCCTGTGCTCCCCCTGGGAGGGCTCCTGGGCTCCAGAGCCAACCCCAACACCGAGGGGGCCACAGGGACCCAGAGTCGCTCTTTATTTTGTTGTATTTTGTGGCCATTTCGGAAACAGTCGGGGTGCGGTGGGGACTTTTTCAGAATCTTCTCAGGTCTGTCCCCGGGAGGCAGAGAGAGAGGGAGGGTCGCCTGGCAGGTCGATGGCTGTCAGGGTGTTGCCCACTGTCCTGCACCTTGCCCAGAACCAAGACCTTGGGCTCGTGGCAGCCGGAGGTGGGCCCTTGGCCTGCTCACAGCCACGGCCATGGCCAGGCACAGAGGCACCTCCCAGAGGGTCTGAGGGTGGGTTTCTGGGGGAAGGCATGGACCAAAGACTGCGATGGTTAGTTTTGTGTGCTTGGCTTTTTGCACCAGGGTGCAGAGAGTGGCCTACTGGTGGGGCTTGCACCTGCCCAGCGCACCTGGGCCCTAAAACTGAGCACTCGGGCGGCCCTGGATCCCTGCAGAGGAATGCTGGGAGAAGGCAAACCAGCTCCGCCTAGCCAGGTCCTGGCCCCACCCCCACTGTGGCAGCCCACCCCACCCCTGCACTCCTGATAGGCGGGGTCTGGGGTGGGGTGGGGGGCACACTTCCTGGCCTGTTCTCTCCTGGTGTCATCACCGGAAGGGCCCTCTTTTGTGCCATGTGTCCACGTGTGGGGTTTGTACCCTAGCCCTGATGTGTACTGGGGGGGACAGATGGTGCCGCTGGCGGTGGGCTCCCATGGTCCCACATCACACAGGGAACTGGATCGGGCTCTTGAGGGGAAGGCAGGGTGGGCGACGTGCACCCAGAGTATTAACTTCCTGAGAGGTCAGTGTGCCAATATCCCAGGGCAGGCCTGGCCCCGCAGTGCCAAACCTCCCCGTCCGGCCCACTGGGACCCCGCCAACTTGGCCCCACCTCCGCGCCGGGAGAATGGGGTGGCAGGTTTTAGGCCCTTCTCGCCCCCAGTATGAACTTCACCTCTGCGGTGCATCCCTGAGTGCCAGCCCCTACCCCTGTGTCACATCACCCAGCAGAACTGCCCTCCGAGTGCCAACGCCCCAGCGGCGTGAGGAGCCCTGCGGCCGGCGGGGGCAACCTCGCCTGCTTGTATATTAAACAATACTGATTTCAGACAATTTAAACCTTAATCTATTTAAAAAAGAATATTATATAAAGATGCTGTTTTTAAACCTTTTGTCATTTGAGATGCATGTATCTTCCGTGCGGGCTGAGGGGCGGGTGGTCAGCTCAGTGCCGGCCTCCTGGGGCTGCTGGAGCCGCCCATGTCCAGGCAGCGCGTCCGCATTGGGGCCCACACCCCTTAATCGAGAGAGAGCTGGTGGAAATTGACTTTTCATACCTTTCTCCTGAAATGAATTCTGTTTTAAATTGGAATAAATTTTGTTCCTAAACACGTGGCCCCCCTCTGGCGTATTTCCTGTTGGTGGCTGAGGAGGGGTGCGCAGCAGAGGAGCCCTGAGGCCCCCAGGGTGTCACCGGATTCCCATGCAGCTGGGAGGGGTCTTGTCACCTTCAGGTTGGGGTCTCAGCTCGGGAACCACAGCCTGGCTGCCTGAGGTGTGCCTCCTTCCCTGGGCCCAGCTGGCCATTCACTGTCATGGATGCTCTTGGAAATATGTGCCCCTCCCCTAACCCAGTTGTGTAAACCAAGATGTTGGGCCAGTAATCTCCTTCCCATCTCTCAATCTTTTTTGGTTTAAAAATTAAAAAAATACATATATTGTGGTAAATATACATATAACTTTCCATCTTTACAGTTTTTAAAATCAGATTTTATTTGTGTTCCAATGGGTCATTAGCAATAGGTCTCGTTATGCGATCAGGTTGTGCATGCATGCCTAGTGTGTTTGACTCTGCAACCCTATGGACCGTAGCTCACCAGGCTCCTCTGTCCATGGGATTTTCCAGGCAAGAACACTGGAGTGGGGTGCCATTTCCTCCTCTAGGGGACCTTCCCGACCCAGGGATCAAACCCGCATCTCCTGCATTGGCAGGGAGATTCTTTACTACCAAGCTACCTGGGAAGCCCCTCTTCACCATTTTTAAATGTACAGTTCAGTGACATTAATTTCATTCGCAATGTTGTTCAACCAGCAGCACTAACGGTCTCCAAAACCTTTTCATCACTTCAAGCAGAAACTCCGTCCCTGTTAAGCAGTAACTCCCCACCTCTTCCCCAGCCCCCAGCCCCCACCACCATATTTTCTATGGAGTCTTATCTGTAGGGATCTCCCCTGAGTGGAATCAGAGTTTGTCTTTCTGTGTGTAGCTTCTCTCACTGCATTTCATGTCCTCCAGTTTCATCCATGGTGTAGCAGGTGTCAGAACCTTCCTTTTTAAGGCTGAATCATTCCAGTGGTGTGGTTGGGCCACACTGTGTTTATCCATTATCTGCCTGTCAGTGGATGCTAGGCATGTTCCGCCTCTGACTGCCGTGAATCATGCCTCTGAGAACACCAATGTGCAGGTGCCTCTTCGAGATGGCTTTCCATCTTACTGGGTGTAAAGAGAAGTGGAACTGCTGGGTCACACCGTGATGCGACAGTCAACCATTTGCGGAACCACCAGACTGTTTGCACAGCAGCTACCTTATTTTCATGTTCCCACCAGCCGTTCACCCGATTCCCACTTCTCCACATCATCATCCAGTTTCATTTACTCACTCATCAGTGGAATGGAAATGCCTTGAAGACCTGTGTGTGCCAGGCACTGTCCTAGGCACTGCGTATACAGGGAGGAGAACAGCGTTTATCACCATGACTCAATCTGTGAACAAACAGCCAGGAAAAGAGGCATGCGGAGCAACAGTGGCCATTTCAGACAGGGTGTTCAGCAAAGGCCTTTCTGAGAAGGTGGCATGTGAATAATATGTTGGAAGATGTGAAGGGATCTGTGCTGGTGCTTAGCTGCTCAGTGTGTCCAACTCTTTGCGAGTCCATGGACTGTAACCCGCCAGTCTCCTCTGTCCATGGGACTTCTCCAGGCAAGAATACTGGAGTGGGATGCATGTTCTTCTCCAGGGGAACTTCCTGACCTAGGAATCGAATCGGGGTCTCCTGAATTGCAGGCGGATTTTTACCAGCGGAGCTACCTGGGAAGTCCCAGTGAAGGACTTTCCAGGCAAAGAGCACAGCCCAGTACAAAGGCCCTGGGGCAGGACTGTGCCTGGCTGCTGGAAGAACAGCGAGGAGGCCTGCTTGCAGCAGAGTAAGGAGGGAAAGAGAAGGAGGAAGGGAAGGCAGGGAGGGCACGGGCAGGTCGTGCAGGGGCTCGTGGGCCAAGGGAGGAACTGGGCTCTTACCCCAAGAGAGGTGGGACCCTGGAGGGCTGCGGGCAGAGGAGGGGCAGGGCCTGACTCAGCGCTCAGGTCGCTATTGCACGGAGGAGAGACTGAGGGGATGAGGGCGGAACCCGGAACTTGGATGGAGGGGACCTCTCTAGACCAGGCAGGACGTGATGGAGGCAGAGGAAAGGAGAGGGATTTAGGAGGTGGGGGCGGGGAGGGGGCCCACAGACGCTGCTGGAGCACCTGGCTGTCATGCCTTCCTCCGCCGGCAGGTGCCGCTCGCCGGCTTTCCGCGCCCAGCAGCCCGCCACCTGCGGGCTCCAACGCGCACCTGCCGGGAATGTCCTCTCCGCATCCCCGTTCCAACAGGGAAACTGAGCAGCTGGGCCCTTGCCCTGACGGCAGGCGGTGCCCCCGGGCCCGGGCACTAGCCACGACCCGGTGCAAAGTGAAAACGCAGGGTCCTTTCAAAACCAGGAGGCTTTCAAGACGGAAAACCTTTGGACAACCCACCTACGCAGGTGGCCAGGGAGGGGTTCCCGGTGCTTTTTTCTTTTGGCTGCGGTGAATTCCTCTGCGGTGAACTTGGGTAAGAAGGACCTGGTGCAGACCCTGCTTTGGGTACATCGCAGAAGTGGAATCAAATCTGTGATTCATCAGCTAATAAAGAGAGAAGGTGGGCCTTTGTAGCCCAGGCTTGGGATAACCCTGGTCGGGGGATGGTGGGGTGTGTGTGACCAACGCAATGGCCAGGGAGGGACCCCGCTGTGGTCTCCCATCATCTGAGGAGCGCCAGGTACTTTGAAGCTATGTAAACATCCTCATTAAACAGAAAGGACTTATTTTTAAGATTTTTTAAAATAAAGAATCCTTATAGAATTTGTTACAATATTGCTTCTGTTTTCTGGTTTTTGGCCAGGAGGCATGTTGGAGCTTAGCTCCCCCGCCAAGGATCAAACCTGCACTCTCTCCACGGGAACGCAAAATCTTGACCACTGGATTTCTAGAGAAGGACATTTTTAATATTGAACGAACAGCACTTGAAGGGAGTGGCTCGTTTCTAAAGAAAGGAGAGACTATGCATTTATAGCATTCAGTTCAGTTCAGTTCAGTCACTCAGTCAGGTCCAACTCTTTGTGACCCCCCTCATTACAGCCCCAAATGCCCCAAATGCTCGTCGACACTAGAATAGATGACTAGCCCAGCATGGTGATGACAGTTAATAATGCTCTATTGGGACTCCCCTGGGGGTCCAGTGGTTAAGACTCTGAGCTCCCAAAGCAGGGAGCATGTGTTCGATCCCTAGCCTGGGAACTAGATCCCACGTGCCACACGGCAGGGTGGACAAAAACCCACACAAAACTGTAGTACTTTGAAAGTGTCTGAGAGAGTCGGTCTTAAAGGTTCTCATCACAAGAAAAATAACCACTCCATGTGCCAATGGATGCTAAGTACAGTTACTGTGGTGACCATTTCACAATATATACAAATGCAGAATAATTATGTTGTACAGCTGAAGCGCATATGTTATATATCAATTATAGCTCACTTTAAAATATATATATAGAAAATGCTGACTAAAAGGATATATACATGGATGATGGGATGTTCACTCAACGGTATAGTCTATAGAAGTGAGAATTAATGAATTTCAACCACAGGTAATCATATGATTTATGACACAAACAAAATGGTGAATGAGAGATAATTTGCAGAATGTTCAAAGATGACAGAAAAAGAACACAATTTTTAGAGTCACTTAATACGATTGTAAATAAAGAAAGCAAAGAAGTATAGAGGGACATTACAAAAGGGAATCACAAGACAATCAGCTCAGCAAGAGGACATAGTAATCCTAAATGTGTCTGCATGAAATAGATGAAGCAAAATATGATATGGCTGAAAGGAAAAGCAGAGAAAGTCGCAATTACACTTCAAAACTTCTACAGTCATCTCTTGGTGATCGGCAAAATAAGCAAGACAGGATATTAGCAAGAATAGAGATCTAAACAATACCGTCAACCAGACAGACACAAAAAATATGGTGAAATGATTTGGGGCAAAGATACAAGGGCAGTTCAACAGAGAAAGGACTGTCTTTTCAGCAAATGGTGCTGGAAAAACAGGATATCCTATGCAGAAACAAACAAAACAAATAAACAAAAAAAAACCCCTCTACCTAAACAAAAAGGAACACAAGATGGATCATAGGTCTAAATGTGAAATGTAAAACAATAAAACTCTTAGAAGAAAACAGAGAACTTCTTGGGACTCCCCTGGTGGTCCACTGGCTAAGACTGCGCTCCCAATGCAGGGTGCCCAGGTTCAAGCCCTAGTCAGGGAATTTGATTCCACATGCTACAACTAAGAGTTCACATACCACAACTAAAAACAGATTCAGTGTGTGCAACTAAGGCCCACCACAGCCGAATACATACATAAATAAATAATAGGGGTCCCAAGTTTCGGACACAACTGAGTGACTGAACACACACACACGAGAGAACTTCTTTGTGGCCTTGGGTCTGGCAAAGGGTTCTTCATGACAACAGTGAAAGCATGACCTATGAAGGGGGGAAAAGCTGATAAATTGAGCATCATCAAAATGAAGCCCCAAGGACACAGCTAAGCGAATGAAAAGCCAAACCGCAAGCTGAAAAAAAAATTTCAAACCCCAGACCCCATAAAATGACTTGTATCCAGAATATATAAAGAATTCTCAAGACATAATAATAGGAAAACAAGCCCACTAAAAGAAATGGCAAAATATTTGAACAGATGCTTCACCAAAAAAGATTCATGGATGGCACATAAATACATGCAAAGATGTTCAACATTGTTAGCTGATCGGGGAGACAGATTAAAATCCACAATGAGGTACCATTACATGCATCTTTGCTGTTGTTCAGTAGCTCAGTCGTGTCCGACTGTGACCCTATGGACTTCAGCATGCCAGGCTTCCCTGTTCTTCACTGTCTCCCGGAGCTTCCTCAAACTCATGTCCATTGAGTTGGTGATGCCATTCAACCATCTCATCCTCTGTCGTCCCCTTCTCCTCCTGCCTTCAATTTTTCCCAGCATCAAGGTCTTTTCTAATGAGTCGGCTCTTTGCATCAGGTGGCCAAAATATTGGAGCTTCAGTTTCAGCATCAATACTTCTAATGAATATTCAGGATTGATTTCCTTTAGGATTGACTGGTTTGATCTCCTTGCAGTCCAAGGGACTCTCAAGAGTCTTTTCCAACACCACACACAGCTCAAAAGCATAAATTCTTCGGTATTCAGCCTTCTTTATGGTCCAACTCTCACATCCATATGTGACTAGTGGAAAAACCATAGCTTTGACTATATGGACCTTTGTTGGCAAAGTAATGTCTCTGCTTTTTAATATGCTGTTGAGGTTGATCATAGCTTTTCTTCCAAGGAGCAAGGGTCTTTTAATTCTGTGGCTGCAGTCACTATCTGCAGTGATTTTGGAGTCTAAGAAAATAAAGCATCTTAGAATGCCTAAAATAAAAAATAAAAAAATAGGACAATACCCAGTGCTGATGAAGATGTGGAAAAATAAGAATTCTCAGGTATTGGCGGTGGGGATGAAAAACAGCACAGCCACATTGGAAAACCAGCCATTTCTTACAAAGTTACACCTACAATTACCCTATAACTCAAGCAGCCTGCTTCTAAGAATTTATCCTAGAGAAATGAACACTGGTGATATTTATATAATATGTTTATAGCAGCACTGTTCATGATCGCCCTAAACTGGGAGCAACTCAGATGGCCCTCTACAGGTGAATGGATAAAGGGTGATGAGCCCACACAAAGGGAAAATACTGGACAGTCCAAAGGAAAGGGCTCCTGACACACCCAACTGCATGGACAGGTCTCAGATGCTAAGTGAGAGAAGCCAATCTCAAAAGCTACACAATGTATGCTTCTGTTTATATGACGTTCTCAAAAAGATTTTTACAAAAATGGGGACTTCCCTGGTGGTCCAGTGGCTAAGACGCGCTCCCAATGCAGGGGACCTGGGTTTGATCCCTGGTCAGGGAAATAGATCCCACATTCTGCAACTATGACCCTGGTACAGCCAAATAAATAAAAATAAATAAAAAGGTTCAAAAAACCATAGCAACAAAAAAAGCAGATCCACGGTGTCCAGGGTTGAGGGCTTGGGTGAGGTTCTGCCTACAAAGCAGTATCTGGAGGAGGTTCTTCAGGTAGAAGAACCATGTTCTATCAACTGTACATTTGTTAAAACTTAGAACCCTGCACCAAAGAAAGTGCCTACCAAGCCACATAAATTTAAAAAATGAAAAACAAAATAAATCTTGTAACCAAAATGTACTCCCCAAACACATAGAAGTACCATAGAAATCGCTGTAGTGCTGATTACCTGGCCAGAGGAGGGGGTGGGAGGTTGTTCATGTTTGAAAGAGCATGTGGGGGCCCTCAGGGGGCTGATGACACCCTGAATCTTGGCCAGGGTGGGGATCACGTGCGTGTTGGTTTCACAGGAAATAATTAGATTAATATTTGTCGATGTTTTCTGTGTTTTCCATGTGTGTTTGCATTTAAAGAATTATTATTATTTATATTAGTATTATTTGGCAGCCCCGTGGTATCTTAGTTCCCTAACCAGGGACCAAAACCCACTGTCCTCTGCTTTGGAAATGTGAAGTCTTAACCACTGAACCACCAGGGAAGTCCATGTTTGTGTGTATGCACAGAGCTCACCCTGTTTTTCCTTCATCAACTAATAGGTGACAGGCGTCCCGCCTGGAAGGGAGGAAGCAACACTTTCCTGTCTGGGGAACTGAGAAGATGTTCTGTGAGGCTAGAGAAATTCACAGAGTCTGGGCCCTGGAGCAAAAGGAACCAAGGCACTGCTTGTTTTTTCTCAGGAGGCCAGCAGGAGCCAAGGAAAGTATTAGACCAGCACCTATCTCCCTGGCCCCATGTCACGTGCTGAAGGCCTGGTATCCTTTGGGAAATAGTCAGCAGGGTGGCCCCAGGGATTCCCCGCCTCACCCCACCATCTGCTTTTCATCCTGTGACTCAGCCTGGCTTCTCAATTTTGCCAAGCTGGTCATCTCTGTTCTCTCTGCCCAGCTCTGCACGGCCCAGACTTATTTCTGTTTTTCTTCACCTGCCTGGGAGCGGGAAGTTACCCAGACCTCGAGGCCGCAGGGAGCATCCCCTCCCCACAGCCATCCGGTCAGGGGGCGGGGACGGGGGTGGGCAGGGCAGCGCCTGCCGGGCCCCAGTGACCCAAGGGGGCCCCTATCGAACTTCCCATCTGCCAGTCGTTATGAATCAACAGCAAGAAAACCACACCGGTCGTGGCTAGGGCGTGGTGGAGGGAGACGGTTGCGGCTGAGTGTCCCAAGTGCAACACGTACCCTATCTGGGTCTCACCAGCACCTTTGGGAGGGGCCCGGAGGCTGCAGGATTCTGTGTATCTCTGGGGAGAGGGGTGTTTGGGAACTTTCTAGAAGTTTCTAGAACCTCTCCAAGAGCGTTCTGCTCCCAAACACAGCAAAGTTCTTACCGGATTGGAGGCAGTCAGTGGGGGACCAGCCACAATTCACCCTCTGGTCCCCCTCTACTTCTGGAGACCTGGCATGGTGACTTCTTGGCATTTTTGGGAGCAGCTTCCACTCCCGAGATTCTCATTATGGCCAGGCTCCCTGTCCAGCTTCTCGTCCTGGTCCCAAAGGTCCTCTCGTCAGAGTGACCTTCTTTGGCTCCCCCTACCCCACGTTTCAAGACACAAATGAGCCCCGCTACGTCTCCCATCCTCTCCTTGGGCTTTATTTTCCTCTCACACACACTTTATCACCATCTGATAGGCTTGGATATACATATATTTAAGGTATTTCTTTGTCTGTCAAGGGTATCACACAGGGAGGTAGGGGGGCGTTTGATGTTTCAGTCCCATCTTTGTGTAGACTGCCTGCCACATAGGAGGCGCCACATACAAGTTTGTGGGGAGAATGAATGGCCCTGGCTCTAAAGCTGCCTGCTCTGCATTGAAACCCTGGGGCCCCACGGGTGGGAGAGCCTCCCCCGGGAGTCAGGCCTGGTTGTGCCTCCATGTGCCCATCTGTGCAGGGGGCTGAAATGAACTTGGGGCGCTGTCTGCGTGAAACCCACTTCCCCTAATACACAAAAGTGTTTAAAGCAATATGTGCCCCTGGGCCTTGGATGTTCTTTTAAAAAAATATCAGGATGGGGGACTTCCCTTGGTGGTCCAGTGGTTAAGATGCCAGGCTTCCAATGCAGGGGGCGCTGGTTTGGTCCTTGGTGGGGGAACTAAAATTCCACATGTTTCTCAGGATGGCCAAAAAGTTATTAAAAAAAAAATTAATAAAGACGGTGATAGGTATTCTGAGGATTGCGTCTAATTGGCCTAGAGGAAGGGAAGAGGGGGCGTGGGCCAGGGCGGGCTTCAGAGGCTCAGGGATGACGGAGAACCGGGTCCACCCCTTCTCCAGAATGAGGAAGGAGGCCCAGCGTGCACCCAGACGTTTGGCCTTTCCTCCCCGGCCCGCCCTTCCCCGAGGCGCCCACCTCATCTCTGAGCTCTTCTGCCGTCAACCTGTCAGGCCGGGCCAGGCAGGTCTGGGGATGGGCGGGGAGCCCTGAGCCAGCATCTTTTCTCCTCCTCCACCCCGGAGCTGGCTGGCACACAGGCCTAGAGAAGCTGGGCCAGCTGGTAACCCAGGCCGGGAAGCCAGGGGGTCCCTGGGGGGGCGACCCCCACGACAAGGGAGGCCCTTCCTGCCCGCTGCCTGGAGCCCTCCCCAGAGTGGCCGGGCTGGGGTTCCTCCCTGGGCGAGGGCGGGGGCAATGCCGCCTCGTGGCCGCTGAGGCTCTGCCATGGCTCGCTCACTCACCTGGCACTGCTGCCCCTGGTGTCTGACGGAGGACGAGAAGTCGGCAGCCCGGATTGACCAGGAAATCAACAAGATCCTCCTGGAGCAGAAGAAGCGCGACCGAGGGGAGCTGAAACTGCTGCTTCTGGGTGAGTCGGAGGCCACCCAGGGCGGGGCAGCCTGGGAGCCCACTTTCAGGATGAATTGACTGAGGCTCGGTTCTTCCTCCCAGGGAGTGAGCTGTGGGCCCGTTCCCTTGGCCCAGCCACCTCCTGGGAATCTGCAGGGGTGGAGGTGGCTCAGTTGGGTGGCCCAACTCTGGCCAGGCTGGCCCAGCCCACCCTACGGGCTCCCGAGTCATGAGAAGGGAATGAGCTGCCCAGTGCTGGGACCTCCAGCCTAGCCCTGCGACCGTGGAGAGTCCAGGACCCTTCCGTCCCTCTGAGGGCTGGACCTGGGTTTGTTCTGGTGGTTTATCAGGACAAGTCCCATGGGGAAAGCGTGGCCAAGCACCTTTGATGGATTGATTAATTGATGGATCGGTTCATTCATTCAAGATGTACTGCATAATTCCTGGAGGGGGGTTACAATAGCAGAGGAGATGGAGTGTTGTGTGTCCCTGACTTTAGGGACCTCAGCTTCTGGTGATGGAGCCAGACACCATTAGCCTGTAAACTAACAAGTAGATAAAATAATTTCCGGCAGCAAGAAGAGGAGGTAAACAAAACCGTGTGAGGGAGCTGGGGTGACTCGGGTGTGACGGATTGGAAGGCTCTGAAGTTGTGACCTCTGAGACCTCACGTCTTATGGTCCACATGCGTCCACTCCGGAGAAGGCAATGGCACCCCACTCCAGTACTCTTGCCTGGAAAATCCCATGGATGGAGGAGCCTGGTAGGCTGCAGTCCGTGGGGTCGCTAAGAGTCAGACACAAGTGAGCGACTTCACTTTCACTTTTCACTTTTCACTTTTATGCATTGGAGAAGGAAATGGCAACCCATTCCAGTGTTCTTGCCTGGAGAATCCCAGGGACAGGGGAGCCTGGTGGGCTGCCGTCTATGGGGTCGCAGAGAGTCAGACACAACTGAAGTGACTTAGCAGCAGCAGCAGCAGCAGCATCCACTCCCCCAGCCACTTTGCCCTGTGTGTGGCCCCACAGGCCTAAACCCAGGGACCCCAACCTTGGAGGGTCTCCTGGGAATGCCTGAGCCCTGGACGAGGGCTGGGGAAGGCCCTGAGGTCCCCAAATCCCACCTGCCTGCCCTGGGACAAAGGGCAGGGCTTGGTCATCTGGATAGCCGCCCTGTCTCTTCTCTTGCTCAGTGGGAAGGGGCAGCCCTCAGGGGTGGAAAGAGAGGAGAAAGTGGGGCACAGCACCCCAGTGAAGCCGTCTGAGCCTGGAAGAGGTTTTTATTTTGTTTTGGTTTTTTGACCTCGCCATATATGGCATGTGGGCTCTTAGTTCTCTGGCCAGGGATCGAACCCATGGTCCCTTGCTGTGAATCTTCCTTTGGAAGTCACAGGAAAGTGTTAATTAAGACTTTAATAACTATCTCTATTCACTTTCTAAAATAACTAGGCTTTTATATATGATATGGTATTTACTATTTTTTAATAAACAGAGCTACGTAGGCTATTCTTTTGTGAGCTCTGGTTATTGGTAGCTTCCAAAGAATTTGTCTGTTTCCTTGAAGTTTTCAAGTATAGAGGTGTACAATTGTTTCTAACATTCCCTTGTCATCCTTTCGTGTCTGTAGGATTTGTAGTGATGTCTCTTTTTTCATTCTTTGTCTTCTCTTCCTTTTGGGGAAGCTAGGAGTTCAGTTGGGCTAGGGGTTTGTCAGTGTTAGCGATCCTTCCTTGCACATCTCAGGTTTCTCTAACCATACCTCAGGACCTCTGCACTTGCCGTTCTCCCTGCCGAGGGTTCTTAGCACCCCCACAAGCCTTTGCCTGGCTGGTGGGTCTCAGCTCAAGTGCTGCCTCCTCAGAGACGTCTTCCCTGATTTCCCTGGCTTCAAAATCAGACCCATCCTTCTTCCTCTGCCCAATTTTTCTTCATAGCACTCACTTCG
This sequence comes from Oryx dammah, assembly GCF_014754425.2. NCBI lineage: Eukaryota > Metazoa > Chordata > Mammalia > Artiodactyla > Bovidae > Oryx > Oryx dammah. Next base: position 88,954,406 of record NW_024070189.1, read on the forward strand.
TGACACTCTGTCTGGTATTTTCCTGTTTCCTTGTTCATCGTCTGTCTCTCCAGTTACACAACAAGCAACACAGAGGTAGAGACCATGTCCATCTTATTCACTCCTGTGTCCTCAGCATTTTTCAGGAGTACAGTGGCCTGGTCATGAAGGCATGCTTTATAAATGAGTGAATGAATGAATGAATCCAGTTTCTGGAGTGATTTTCCCCAGAGTTATACTGTATCTTCCTAGAGCTGGTAGAGTCCTTTGCTCCACTGACTCCTGGACAGCCAGCCCCAAATCAGGAAGCCACTTCTGCTTGTGGCGGGGGGAGGGGAGAAGGGAGGTTGTTCACATGTCCAAGCACTGATGTGGCCCTGTGGACAGCCTGCTGGACTGTGGTTTCAACCACCCCCATCCAAGCCCCAAGGGTTGCCTCCACACCTGCCCTCCTTCTTAAAAACAGGAATTGAATTTAAAAGTGTTTTTTTTTTTTTTTTTTTTCTGGGAGGTGGTTGATCCTTTTGAGGAAGAAGCCCAAGGGACCAGAGGTCTGTCCCTGGCAGGTAGTAGTCACCATGTTGAGAAGGGGGAACAGTCTGAAGCAAACAATTAAAGGAGCCATCTCTGGGACTTCCCTGGTGGTCCAGTGGTTAAGACTCCAAGCTTCCATGGCAGGGGGTGCAGGTTTGATCCCTTTTTGTGGAACTAAGATCTTGCATGCCATGCAGTGTGCCCCCCTCCAATAATAATAATAATAATAAAGAAGCCAGCTCTGTCTGTCCTATGTGAGGTGGGAACCATTTCTATCCCCAGGTGGGGAAACCAAGGCCCAGAGAGGTGAAGCAACTTGCCCAAAGTCACAGAGCCAGGACTGGAGCCTAGAATTCCGGTTCCAAAGTCCACACTGTTGACTGCCCTGCAAATGTGCCCCCACAGAACCCCAGTGACAGATGGGGAAACTGAGGCCCAGGGAGGTGGCAGGATTGGGCCTGGGGTCCGCAGCTGGTTTGGAGGCAGAGCTGGGCATGGAAGCTGGTCTGTGTGGTCTCCAGCTGCCCAGGCCTGACCCCCTTGGCCCCAGGAGCCCCGTTTTCCAGGAGTGGACGGTGGGGTGGGGACTGTGGTTCCCCATGGAAGGAGCCGCCTGGTGTCTTGTGATGCCTGGGACTTGGCGCAGCTCCTGGCCTCTGCATTTCCACTTCCTCTCCCGTGCCCAGGAGGAAGCGGCCACTTCCTGTCTGGGCTGCGAGGCTGTGCCAGGTGGAGACAGCTCTCCTACATCTTTCAGCGTCATTTGGGGAGCTTCCTGAACCATACCACGAGAGGCTCCTGAATCCTCAGTGGTTCTAGGAGTCACGGCTGCAAAGGTGAAGTGTTTCAGACTTCAGGTTGGGACTCACACGTGAGTCATGAAACCCAAATTGTGGGTGGCAACCAGGCTTTTTTTTTTTTCTTTAATGAAACAGTGCATCCCAACAAAATTAACTGTTGCTTGGTGAGATCTCTGTTTGTGCTTCCAAAGAAGCAGCTCACAGGAAGGTCAAAGAATGCAGTCCCCTGCCGTAGGTCTCACTGCCATTTTGGCAGCACCCAGAGGAGCCAATGAGCTTCCAAGTGTGTGGAGAAAAATCCTATTAACTGATATTTTGATGATGCCTGACTCAGCCTACCGGCCACATCCTATTTGTTGGTGAAGGATCCACAAGGGTTTGTTTTTACTCCTCTGCTTCTCCATTAGCTGTGTGACCTTGGGAAAGTCACTGCACCTCTCTGAGCCCCCACGTCTTCACTGTGAATGGGAACACAGCGGGAATGTTTGTGAGGATCCACCAAGGTCAGTCAGAGAGGACTTGGGCTCAGGGTCTGGCAGATACTAAGACTTAAATCATTGTCGCTGGGAAGACACGGATGATGACAATGATTCAAGCAGCACCTGGGGAACTTCCCAGAATGATCATGAAAGAGCCCAAGAACTCTGGACTCAAAACTGGGTTTTAGACCCAATCTGGCCACTCACCAACTGCAGGACCCAACCAATCTGGGGCTCAGTTTTTCCACCTGAAAAGTGGAGCCAAGGGCCATTCCTCTTGTGGACTTGGGGGAGCTGGTGCATGGACCCCCCACCGCACTGGGAGGGGGCGGTCAGGGGGGCAGAACTCACAGCCATCTCTACCATCTCCAAATCGCAGAAGCATCAGAGACCAGCCTATCTCAGACTTTCCAGGAAGTATAGTGGTTAGGGCTCCTCACTTCCATTGCAGGAGATGTAGGGTCAATCCCTGGTTGGAGAACTAAGGTCCCACATGCCACGTGATATGCCAAATAAATAAATAAATAGAGCTGTTAAAAAGCAGAGACCAGTCCATCTCCCTAGGTTTCCCAGTGGGAGGTGAGGTTGTGGGTTTATCTCACTGACTGTGATAGTCAGATGTCCCACTGCAGGAATATTTAGTGAGTTTGATGTATCTCTGTCCTGAAACCCAAGGAATTTCAGAATCTAAGACAGGTGGCTCCATATGGATGGTGTCTGTTTGTTATTAATTTGTTTATGGTAAACATTTTATTTATTTAATTGTTGGCCATGCTGCATGGCATGCAGGATCTTAGTTCTTCATCCAGGGATCAAACCCATGCTGCCTGCATTGGAAGCATGGAATCTTAACCACTGGACCACCAGGAAAGTCCTGGAAACTTTTTATTTTGGAATCACTTTCAATGGACAAAAACATGGCAAAGACTGCACAAAGAATTCCCAACTTCTGAACAGCTTCCTCTATGATGACTTCTTACATAAGTGCTATGGGCTGTCATAGCTGAGATATTAACGTGGGAACTGTGCCCTTAAGTTTCTGTGAACTCATATCCAAAGTTTAGATTTCACTGGTTTTTCCACAAATACCCTTTTCTCATTTCAGCCTCCAACGCAGTATCTCATCTGGCATTTGAGGGGTTTTCCCCCCTCCACTTTTTTTTTTTTTTTTAATTTTGGGCCCAGGGAGTTCAGGTCTCCACCTGCGAGAGGCCATCACCATGCCTTAACAGCAGAACTCACCCCCCAACTTTCTTAACTTTACATTTTGAAATGCTTTCAGAGTTCTAGAAAAGTTATACTTGATTCTTCTGAAAATGTTAATATTTTATCTCATGCCCTTTATTCCCTCTCCATACGCATACACATATACACTATATATATCTGTGTGTATATATTTGTAATTTACATAATGTATGTCTATAGCTTACTTGCTATATATTTATTTTTAAAAATGTAGTTGCATTTAAAAATATTTATTTATTTGGTTTGCTCTGGGTCTTAGTTTCAGCATACATAATCTTCAGTTGCAGCATCAGATCATTTAGTTTTGGCATGTGGGATCTAGTTCCCTGACCAGGGATTGAACCCAGGACCCCTGCATTGTGAGTGCAGAGTCTTAGCCACTGGACCACCAGAGAAGTCCCACTTTGCTATACATTTATATATTTAGTGGCAATGGCAACCCACTCCAGTACTCTTGCCTGGAAAATCCCATGGACGGAGGAACCTGGGTGGCTGCAGTCCACGGGGTCGCACAGAGGTGGACACGACTGAAGCGACTTAGCAGCAGCAGTATATATATATTTAAATTTTATTTATTTTTAATTGGAGGATAATTACTTTTCACCTTTTTATCCCCCAAATAATTCTGTGGGTTTGGGTCCCACTAAAAAGGAAAGACCCCCAGGACGATGATGAGCGGCTGATGCACGTGCTGCAGTCTTGTCTCCGTCAAGTCCCACCAGTGTTTCCAGTTTCCCCATCAATGTCCTTTCAGGTAACAGAAAAGTGATTCTTTTTCTTGGATCTCAAGTGCAGTAGTGCCGCCAGCCTACCGCTCACTGCCCTCAAATGTGCTGGGAGTAGGGAGGGCCTGGAGCCCCGCCATGAGTGATAGGAGAGAGCACTCTCTCTTCTGCCACTTTGCGCACTCCCTGCCTCCTCCCTACTATGTTCCCATTGCTCCCGGTTCCTCTTTCTGGCTCCAGCCAGGGTACCCCTTCCCTTTCTGTGGCTGGTCTCAGTTCCTCCTGCATGAGTGTCCCCCGCCCTTGGAGGGACCCCACGCCAGGGTCCCCCAGGGACTGGCAGGGTGATGGAGGTGTGGGAAGAGGCCTCCTGGCCATGTACCTCTCACCTGGCTGTCAAGCCCATTTCACAGATGGGAAAACAGAGGCTCCAAGAGGGAGATATCGGGGCTCAGACAGCAGCAAGCCAGGCCTCTCTCTTTGAGCTCCTGGTCCTGGGCTCTGGAAGGTTCTAGTGTTAATATCACAGACCCACTCCTGGCTTTTGGGCCATGCAACCCTGCACTCAGAAGGGCCCTGAAGGTTCATCCTGCACTTGGCCCTGGAAATTCTGTAGGTGAGCCTGCAAGGAGCCTCATCCCACTCTGTTCCACTGTGAGGTTGTGTGGGTTCTGTCTCACTCCATTTGGCCACCTGGGTCAGCCTGAACCATCTGGCTAGTGGGAAGTCCTCCCTGCAGTAACCAGAGGGCACCTGTGAGTACCTGAGTCAGGTCCTGCCCCTCCTCTGCCCAAGCTTCCACCTCCCTGAGGGTAAAAGCCCAAGTTCTCCTGTAGCCCACAAGCCTCTGCATGACCAGCCCCATCCCCTCCCTGCCCTTCCCTCCTCCCTCCCCCTTGCTCACTCTGCTCTAGTCACACGGGTCTCCCATCTGTTTATCAAACACATCAGGTACAGTCCTGCCCCAGGGTCTTTGCACATGCTGTGTCCGCTGCCTGGTGCTCCCTTTCCCCACACCTTGACACGGGAGCAACCTTCTCAGCCTTCAGATCTCAACCCCAATGTCACCTCCACTGAGAAGTGTTCCATGCACTTAGCAGTAGTCACTTAATCACTCTATTTGTCCTATTGTATTTCCTTCATAAAACTTCATCTACCTGAAATAATTATAGCAAATAATGATAACAGTAATTATAATTACAGTAAAGACTACTACTGCTAATGGTAGTGAACACGAATGTAACTCTTACTATATCAAAGCACATTCTAAGCCAGGGGTCCACAGACTTTTTCTGTAAAGGGCCAGATATAAAATCGTTTCGAGCTTCCCAGGTGGCTCAGTGGTAAAGAATCTTCCTGCCATGTGGGAGACTTGGGGTCAATCCCTGGGTCGGGAGGATCCTCTAGAGAAGGAAATGGCAACCGACTCCAGTATTCTTGCCGGGAGAATCCCATGGACGGAGGAGCCTGGTGGGCCGCAGTCCATGGGGTCTCTAAAGAGACAAGACTTAGCGACTAAACAGCACGCACAGTAAATCTTCTCAGCTTTGCAAGCTGGCAGGTCTCTGACTGCTCAACTGTGCTGCTATCCCCAGAAACCAGCTCTAGATAATTTCTATACAACCAGGTGTGGCCGTGTGCCAATTAAAACTTTATTTGCTGTGCTGTGCTTACTCATGTCCAACTCTTTGAGACCCCATGGATCGTAACGTAATTTTCAGGTGTCATCAAACAGCGTCTAGATTCCTCTCAGCCATGTAAAAAATGCAAAAACTAACCATTTAAAAACTGTAAAAATTGTAATCGTGAAAATAATTAGAAATGTAAAAACCATGCACACTGTAAAAATTTGCTGGCATGCAAAAACAGGTGGCTGTCAGGAATTCCTTGGAGGTCCAGCGGTTAGGACTCCACACTTTGACTGCTGATGGCCTGGTTCAATCCTTGGTTGCGGAACTGAGATCCCACAAGCCATGCGGCTCAGCCAAAAACAAAATGCAAACAAAACAAAAAACAGGGACTTCCCCAGGGGAGTCTAGTGGGTAAGACATCAAGCTCCCAATGTGGGGGACCTGGGTTTGACTCCTGGTTGGGGAAATAGATCCGTCATGCTGCCAAGAAGACCCAGCGTAGCCAAATAAGTAGTAATGATGAAACAGAAAATCAAATCAAACAAACAAAAATGAAACAAAAACAGGCACTGACAAGCTTTGTCCGAGGGCCAGTGGTTTGTCGACCCTCCAGGACTACGTTTTCATGAACCAGTTTAACCCTCACGCCCTCCAGCAAACCATGTTTTACAGGTGGAGACATAAAGGCTCAGAGCAGTGAAGGCGCTCGCCCAGGATCACGGAGCCAGGATTGGAGCCCCATTGCCCGGGGAGTGGCGGGTGCCAGGTGGCGGGAGCTCCCCGAGGGCTGAGCTGACCATGGCGGCCGTCTCTCCAGGTCCCGGCGAGAGTGGAAAGAGCACGTTTATCAAGCAAATGCGTATCATCCATGGGGCGGGCTACTCGGAGGAGGACCGCAAGAACTTCCGGCCCCTAGTCTACCAGAACATCTTCATATCCATGAGGTCCATGATCGAAGCTATGGAACGACTACAGATCCCCTTCAGCTGGCCCGAGAGCAAGGTGAGCCCCGTGGGGAGGGGGCTCCCTTAGGGCTTCCAGGTGGGACTGCATTTCCTCAGATCGCCTCAGTTCTTAAGAACCGCCCCCTCCAAGGTTTCTTGGGATCCTGGTGTGCACCTAGGGCAGCTTAGCACCAGCTGGTGGCTCAGTAGGTAAAGAATCCGCCTGCAATGCGGGAGACCTGGGTTCGATCCCTTGGTCATGAAGATTCCCTCAGAGAAGGGCATGGCAACCCATTCCAGTATTCTTGCCTGGGAAATCCCACAGACAGAGGAGCCTGGTGAGTTAACAGTCCATGGGGTCGCAAAGAGCTGGACAGGGCTGAGAGACTAAACAGTTTCACTTTCAGCACCAGCATGTACCCCCACCTCAAGGGTTCCCCCGTGGACCCCCAAGGCTCAGTCATCTCTCCCTTGGACCTTATGATGCCTGGTAGGAGTCCTGAGTGGGCAAGTGTTTTGTTCTAGAAGTATTATTATGGTGGACTGGTTCCCGAACCCTGCCCCACTCTGCTGAGGGAACAGTGCTATGCAGACCATGCGTCACCTCACCCTTCTTTTTATATTTCTTTATTTTATTTTTGGCTGCACCAGACTACATGTGGGATCCTAGTTCCCTGACCAGGGATCAAACTTGCACCTCCTCCATTGGAAGCAGGGAGTCTTAACCACTGGAGCACCAGGGAAGTCTCCACCCTTCTTTTTAAATATTTTATTGTATGAAGAACATTCCACACGAAATCTACTCTCTTAGCAAATTTTAAGTGCACAATACAGTATCAGTAACTGCAGATACAATGTCATAAAGAAAGAATTCTAGAAGGTGTTCCCCTTGACTAAGGGAAACTTTATTCATATCAACCCCAACCCGTTCCGTCAGCCCATTCTATTCCCTGTGTCCTTGCACTTGCTGCTTCCAGTTTCTTTGTGTAAGTAGAATCATGCAGGATCTGTCCTATGACTGGCTTATCTCACTTAAAATGATGTACTCAAGGTTTATCTGCCTTGTCCCCTTTTGCAGAATTTATTTCTTTTTAAAGGCTGCATAGTGGTCCCTATATCTACATCCTTATTCATTCATCCACCGATGGACCTTTAGGTTCTTTTCACATCTCGGCTACTGTAAATAACGCTGGGATAAACCTGAAAGTGCAGATATCTTTTTGAGATCCTGATTTCATACTCAGGAGTGGAATTGCTAGATCATATGGTAGCTCTATGTTTAAAAAACAAATTATTTGCTTATTTATTTTTTTGGCTGTTGCACACAGCCTGTGAGATCTTAGTTCCCTGACCAGAAATTGAGTCTGGACCCTCGGCAGTAAAAGTGTGGAATACTAACCACTGGGCTGCCCGGGAATTCCTGGTGGCTCTATTTTTAATTTGGGGGGAACTTCCAAACTGTTTTCCACAGTGGCTGTACCAGTTTACATTCTACCCAGCAGTGTATACGGGTCCTGACCCCTAAGACCTCGGGGCTGGTTCACTATGAGTCTTCTCTCCTTAGCCTGCAGACGGCTGTCCTCTCTGTATCCTCACACGGCCATCCTTCCGTTACGTTTGTGCCCCAATCTCTTCTTTTAGGGAACTCTGGACTAGGGCCACCTTCATGACCTCATGGTAGCTTAATTACTTCTATAAAAAGATAATTCAAACATAAACAAGAGCGCCTGCTTCCGGTGCAAAGCAAAGCGGACAGATAGAGCAGAGGTTGCTGCCCTGCGCAGGGTCACCCGAATTGGTGCTCCTTGCGTGCGCGCCACTGCTGCCCCTGCGGCCTGCAGACCCGCGCGCCAAGGGGGCGGAGACGGCAGGAGGGCAGCCCCGCCCCCCGCCCGCCCTGTCCTGCTGCTCTGACCCACCCCGTCCGTCCCTTCCCAGCACCACGCCAGCGTGATCATGAGCCAGGACCCCTACAAGGTGACCAAATTCGAGAAGCGCCACGCCGTGGCCATGAAGTGGCTGTGGGAGGACAACGGCATCCGCGCCTGCTATGAGCGCCGGCGAGAGTTCCACCTGCTTGACTCGGCTGTATAGTGAGTCTGGGGTCCGCGGGCCCGGTAAGGGACCGGTGTCTGGGGCGGGAGGCCGTGCCTGGACACAGTCCAAAGAGACCCATTCCCAGGGATCCAAGCAGGCAGAGGGGCCCCAAGGCTGGTCAGCTTCCACTGCGGGGGAGCTGTGGGTGGTCTTGACTCCCAGATGAGGGTGTTTCTGGGGTGACATTGCTCACAGGTGACTCAGTTCGTGGGGTGCACTGTTACCAGGGTTTCACAGCTCCTGGGGTGACAGAGCTCCTGGGGTGACGCTGTTTCTGGGATGTCATAGCTCTTGGGGTGATGTTTCTGGGGTGACACAGCTCCTGGGGTGACGCCGTTTCTGGAGTGATGGCACCTCGAAGGTGACTGTTCTAGGATGACATTGCCCTGGGGTGACACCGTTTCTGGTGTGAGACCATTTCTGGGGCGATGGTGTCCTGGGCTCAATGCTGGCTTCTAGTTCTCAAGGGTATCACTGCTCCTGCGGCAGTGACACCCCTGGGGTGACACCTTCCCAGAGAGACTCACTGCCCTGAGGATGAAGCTGCTTCTCCCTGAGGCTCCCGTGGCCTCAGGCTGTGCTCCTCAGCCACATGGGACCCACAGAAATGCCGGCCCCTCTCTGGGGGCTCTCCTCCCCCAGCAGGGTCCTCATGGGGCCCTGGGTCAGGGGAAATCTGAGAAGCAAAGGGAAGTTGCAAGGCCAGCGCTCAGGGCTTCCGGCTCCACAGCTACTTGTCGAATCTGGACCGTATCACGGAAGAGGGCTACATCCCTACCGCACAGGACGTGCTCCGCAGCCGCATGCCCACCACCGGGATCAACGAGTACTGCTTCTCCGTGCAGAAAACCAACCTGAGGTGAGCACAGAGCTTGGAAGCTCTTGTAGGAGGGGCAAAGGAGCTGCAGCACTTAGGGCTGAGTAGGAGTTGTCTGTTCCAGCCCACAAAAGGCCTGTCAGGCTGGAGGAGGCAAAGCTGTGTATAGACAACTCCATCCCCCCATGGAGTCAGGACTGGGACCTGGAAGGGCCCACCCATAGCCCCCAGAGTTCTGGGAGGGGAAGTCTTTCTGGAGAAGGAGGCATTGGTCTTAGGGCATTGAAGAATGATTAGGAGTTCACTAGAGCTATGGGCTGATGGGAAGGAGGAGGCAGAGACTGTGGGGTCAGGGCTAGATCAGAAGGATTGATTTGGGTCTGGGAAAGCTTAGAGGGTGATCCCTCTAGTGATCAATGAGGGATTCAGGCTGGGTGTCAGGAGACCCAGGAGGAGGCAGGAGCCATGATTCAGGGAGACAGGGTTGGGAAGAGTCTGGGCAGTGGCCTTGAGGATGGAAATGATGGAATGGTGCAAGAAATGTTTCTGATGTAGAATGGGAGAGTGTGGGAATTAGAGCAGGCAGTCAAAAATGACTCGCTGTGAGTTTCCCATCAAGATGATGGTGTAGATGGTAAAAACCACTGTGGTGGTGGTAGAGAGGGAGGTGTTAGAAAAGCCGATGGAGTTATTTGGGGGCAGGTTGGGTCTGAGGAGTCTGAGACATCTGGGAGATGGCTGGGTGCAAACAGGCCTGAGCTGGAAGACAGAGAGGTGTGGGGGTCCAGTGCAGCCAAGAATGGTCCATGCAGAGCCATGGCCAGTGTCAAAGACCGAGGAAAGGTCAGAGAGACAAGCAGCTTCTGGGATTGGCCTTTAAAGAATCTTCAATGGCAAGATGGTGGCAGAGAGCTGTGCAGGTGTGCCTGAAAACCTCGTGTTCAACCCACTCATGTTGATCTCTTGTTTCCTTGAGTGGCCCTCCCTCTTGGCTCCATGCTTTTGAAACAAGACGGTTCATAATTTACTGTTTGCATTTGGGTCTCCTCCACTAGATGGAGGGCCCCTTGAAGTTACAGCTTGAGACCGACTCTACTGCTTCTCTGAATGATATATTTATTATGTGACATTGAGTAAGCGTGTGTGATCAGTCACGTCAGTTGTGTCCAGCTCTTTGCGACTCCCTGAACTGTAGCCCGCCAGGCTCATCTGTCCATGGGATTTTTCTGGCAAGAATACAGGAGTGTGTTGCCATGCCCTCCTCTAGGTGATCTTTCCAATCCAGGGATTCAATCCACGTCTTCTTCGTCTCCTGCGTTGCAGGTGTATTCTTGACTATTGAGCCATCGGGGAAGCCACTGCTTCTCTAGTGATAATCAACTGAATGTCAGAGTGGAAGTTTGTAAATATGAGTGTATGGATGAGAAGATAGAAGACTGGACGGATGGATGGATGGGTAGATAGATGGGTGGGTAGACGGATGGAAGGCTGGATGGATGAAGGGATGAGTGAATGGATGAGTGGACTGTTGGGCAGATGGATGGAGAGATGGATAGGTAGGTGGATAGATGGATCAATGGGTGGCTGTATGAATGGAGAGATGGATAGGTAGGTGGATAAATGGATCAATGGGTGGCTGTATGAATGGATAGATGGATAGGTAGGTGGATGACTGCATGAATGGTTGGGTGAATATGTGGACAGGTGGGTGACTAGATGGGTGGGTGGAAAGATGGATAAATGAGTGGGTGGGTGGATGGATGAACAGGTGGATGGGTGAGTTGGTGAAAGTTTAGGAGTAGAAGTAGTGGTTGGGGAAGTTCAGAGGAAAGACTGGGTGGAGGAGGGGAATTTTCAGAAGGGGAAACTTGAGTCCATTCTCAAGGGAAAGGTGAGGGCTAAGAGGAAAGGGAGACTCTGAGCTGGGAGGCTGGAGAGTAAGTGAACCCCACAGCTGTCTCAGCCTCTGGAGCCCCACTCTAAGCCACTGCCTCCCCCATATGACTCTGGACACAGGGTCTGAGGGAATCTTGGGATCACCAGAAAGGCCGGTTTGGGTACTCAGGAGCCTCAGGCACCAGCCTGGATTTTCCTCCTGTACATCAGGTCAAGTCTTTTCTTGCTCTGAGGCTTCTGGCATTTCCTGCCTGCTGCCTGAGTAATGGTCGCATCCCCGGGTAAATGACGCAGGGTTTGTTATCAGCGACCCATATTTCTTAGAAGAGACTACAGGAAGGCGGGAGGGCTCAGGTTTTTGTTGCGGTGTGTCTGGGGGTGGAGGCGAACACTTGTCCTGGGACGCAAACAAAGGGGATGGCTCTTGCCCATCTGTGTGGCTGCTGGATGCTCCAGTGGTCACCCAGAGCACAGCCAATGGAAAACTGATTTCTGGAGACATTTTGCTACTTCCCCTGAGTCATCAATCAAAACAGGGCAAGCTGAGTGAGGATGTGTCCAATCAGCTGTCCTCTACTGTGGGGCAGAAGGCAGCCCAGTGCAACAGAAGTTCAGGATAGTCCCCTCTCCTCTCTGTACTTACAGTTTTCTCATCTGTAAAATGGGTATAATAGTGATGCCTACCCCATGGGGTGAAAGGCAGTCACACACAGGTGGCTAGCATCTATTCTTGCTGCTATTAATGTTGATTGTGGCATGTCCCAGCCATGACTGGGGACTGGGGTGCCGTGTCTCAGGGCCCCTGGTTGGGCCTGAGCTCTGACAGGAGATGGTTTCCCCACAGGATCGTGGACGTCGGGGGTCAAAAGTCAGAACGGAAGAAGTGGATCCACTGCTTTGAGAACGTGATTGCCCTCATCTACCTGGCCTCGCTGAGTGAATATGACCAGTGTTTGGAGGAAAACAACCAAGAGGTGAGGTGCCACTGGGGATGTGGGGGTGCCGTCTCCCCTGCCCTTCTTACTCCTTGGCCCTCCACTGAGCAGGAAAGCCTACTGCCACTCTTGAGGGAGTCTTTGTGTGTCTGGCGTGGCTTTGAGCTTCACTGTCCACTCTTTTGTGGCCAGACCATTGAACCCCAAGGCACAGATCCACAAGTATTTGTGAGACAAGGACCCTGGGGACACACACACACAGTTGGATACTCAAGCTTCAAGGCGCACCACCCTATTCCCATACCCTGAAGCATAGTGTGTGCTGTCCTGGGAGTACGGCTCATGCTGTGGGAATGGGGCTGTGTCCTGTTTGTATTCAGGATTCTTCTCCTTTTCATGAATTCTTCTCCTAATTCAGCTTCCCTAGTGGCTCAGTGGCAAAGAATCCACCTGCAAGGCAGGAGACGCAGGAGATGTGGGTTGAATTCCTGGGTGAGGAAGATCCCCTGGGGGAGGAAATGGCAACCCACTCCAGTATCCTTGCCTGGGAGATCCCATGGACAGAGGAGCCTGGCGGGCTACAGTCCATCGGGTCGCAAAGAGTCAGACACGACCAAAGCACAGTGGAGGTTGGGCACACTATTATCTCTGACATGTGCACTTTTCAGGGTTAAAGTTTCTCATAGACAGTTTCAGGATCCAAGGGTCAGGTGTTATAATTTGTACTTTTGGGCTGAGTCAGATAGAATCAAACTGAGTCAGATAGAATCAATTTGAGGTCATTCTGACACAGATCTTGCTTGAATCGAGCCACACACAACGTCCCACTTTGCTTGGGCTGCAGTGATGAAGTCCCACAAACTGGGAGGTAGGGCTGGTCGTGGGGAGTGGGTGGTGGAGCTGAAACCACAGAAATTTATTGTCTCCTGGTCCTGGAGGCCAGAAATTCGAGGTCAAGGTGTCAGTGGGGCTGTTTCTTTCTGACCCTGTGAAAGAGTCTGTCCCAGGCTCTCCCAGCTTCTGGTGTGCTGACACTCTTTGGGGCCCCTTGACTGGAGAAGACACCACACCATTCATGCCTCGGTCTTCACATGGTCATCTCCCTGTGTCCTATTTTAAAAAATAATTTAAAACCTTTTTTGGCCATGCTGCGTGGCATGTGAGATCTTAGTTCCCCAACCAGGGATGGAACCCTTGCCCCCTGCATTGTAAACACAGAGTCTTAACCACTGGGCCAACAAGGAAGTCCTTTGATTTCCCCTTTTTATAAGGACACTGGAGTCAGAGCCCACCCTACTCCAGTGTGACTGATTCTTAACTAATTACATTTTCAAAGACCCTATTTCCAAATCAGGTCTCATTCTGAATTTCCAGGTGGACATGAATTTTGGGGTGGGGTACACTAGCCCAACCAGTTCAGGCACAAAACAATCTTGGGCACACACAGGCAGCCGGCCCCACTGCCCTGAGTCCCAGCCTGGCGGGAACTGGGGAGCCTCAGGCTGCTGGATGGTGGGCTGCCACCCCATCTCCGCCTGTGGGGAGGGCTCCTGTTCAGGCCAAGCATCCATCTGGATCCATGACCAGCCTGTGCCTCCCAACCCAGAACCGAATGAAGGAGAGTCTGGCCCTGTTTGGGACCATCCTGGAACTGCCCTGGTTCAAAAGCACTTCCGTCATCCTCTTCCTCAACAAAACCGACATCCTGGAGGAGAAGATCCCCACCTCCCACCTGGCTACCTATTTCCCCAGTTTCCGGGGTGAGTGGTTCTAGAACTTTCTATATCCTTCACTTCCCAAAAGCAGCTCCCAAGAGAGACGCTGGTTCAGGCCACACCTCAGCCTGGAGTCACTGGGGTTCCAAGTGCAGTCGGACAGACCTGAGTTCCAGACCCATCTCTGATCTCTGCTAGAGACCTCTGAGTCTCAGCTTCCCCCTCGGTCGAATGGGGAGAAAGTAAAGAAGCCTTAATACTGGGTGCTGAAAGCAGCAGAAATTTCCTTTAGGAGGCCAGAAGTCTGAAGCAGGCCTCCCTCCTAATTTCTGGAGGCCACCTGTAATCCCTAGCATTCCTTGGCTTGTAGTTGCGTGTCTGCAGTCTCTACCTCTGTTACCACATGACTCTGTCTGCCTCTGGTTGTCTCTTCTCTTCTTTCTTTCTCTGTTTTTGGCTATGCTGGGTCTTGTTGCTGCATGTGGGCTTTCTCTAGTTGTGGGGAGTGGGGGATATTCTTCGTTGTGGAGCACAGGCTTCTTATTGCGGTGGCTTCTCTTGTTGTGGAGCACAGGCCAGAGGTGCATGGGCTTCAGTAATTATGGCTCACGGGCCCTAGAGCTCAGGCTTAGATGCCCTGTGGCACGTGGAATCTTCCCAGACCAGGGGTGGAACCCGTGTCCCTCTGCACTGGCAGGCGGATTCTTATCCACTGTGCCACCAGGGAAGTCCCACTTCTCTTCTTACAAGGACACCAGTCACTGGGTTTAGGACATGACCTAACCTAGTGTGATCTCATTTCAGCTTAACCAGTTACACGTGCAAAACCCACTATTTGTAAACAAGGTCATATTCTGAGATTCTGAGTGGACACGGATTTGGTGTATTCACCAAATTGTGAGTTTTGTGTATTCATCCTAATACACAATCAACCACAGTAAGTGAAACCCTTAGCATGAGCTTGGTGTGTAGGTCTTGATGATGTCACCACAGGTGTGCGGAGAAGGCAATGGCACCCCACTCCAGTTCTCTTGCCTGGAAAATCCCATGGATGGAGGAGCCTGGTAGGCTGCAGTCCATGGGGTTGCTAAGAGTCGAACACGACTGAGCGACTTCACTTTCACTTTTCACTTTTATGCATTGGAGAAGGAAATGGCAACCCACTCCAGTGTTCTTGCCTGGAGAATCCCAGGGATGGGGCAGCCTGGTGGGCTGCCGTCTACAGGGTCGCACAGAGTCGGACACAACTGAAGCGACTTAGCTGCAGTAGCAGTAGCAGCCAGAGGTGTGACCGCTGGTCTGTCAGAGCCTGTGTGGCCAGTCTCACCCAATCTTACCCACAAGACTTGAGGTCTGGGTGACAGATGTCAGCTTGTTCCAGTAAGGTGGCCTGGACACTCTTCTCCCTCTTCCTCGAGCATCCCCTGGGCAGTTCTGGAAGTGGGACCATGGCTTGGAGAGTTTGGAGACAGGGATAAAGTAGATTGTTTTGAGGATGGTTTGTTTTCCTTCATGTCGCAGGGAACCCCCATAACTCATCCTTTTCTCCCAGCCACAGAGGCTGGAGCACCCTTTGCTAACTTCTGACTCATGGTCTTCTCTCCTCTCTACTATATAATATTCATGACAATAATAATAAGCCAATAACAGGTAATACATCTAACACTGATGGAAGCACCCTCTGTACTGACTTGTTAAAAATGGTCATTAAAAAATCGCTGTTCAGTAGCACTCATGTTTCTCACCACTATAGAGATGGGGAAACTGAAGCACAGAGAGGTATAGTTATTTGCCAAAAGTCACACAGCAAGTGACTGGCAGAGGCAGGATTCCCACCCAAGTTTCCTGGATCCAAAGCTGGCAGGTGGTAACCACTATGGGAACCTGCCTTTCTGACAGAATGATGATAGTACAGATTCCTGAAAGCTTCTCTTATTGAACACGGAGCCCTTGACATGATTGTATTGAGTCTTCACACTTCAGGGAGGCCTAGGACTGTTATGATCCCGTTTTAAACAAATGAGGAAACAGACTCTCAGAGGTTAGGTGGATTAATAGATAAGGTAACCCAACTCGTAAGTAGTGGAGGCAGGTGTTGGGGGGTTCCAGAAGCCCTTGACTCACTCTTTCTCTTTATATATATATTTCATATATATGTGTGTCCGTGTGTATATGTATATATGTATATATGTAACCATATGTATGTATATATGTATACACACACACACACACACATAGGTATATGAATGAGAGATGAGGGGGGCTGGAAATACCATGTGTGCCTCACCAGGGCAGCCATCCCTTCCCTTCTCTTTCATCTCCCCAGGATTTCTTTCTCTGGACCTCCAGGCTCCAAGCCCAGCTAAGAGAGAGGGTCTTTAACACGGTTCCGTGCAGTCTCAGAGACCAGCCTCATTGGTCCATTCCAGGCCGTGTGACCCAAATGAGCCTACCCTTGAGACTCCTACCGGCTGGGCCTCAGTCTTGTGAATGGCTAGAAACACAAAAGATGGTGGAGGCTGGCAGGCACCCTGCCGGATGGTTCCTGCAGCCCCGATGTTGTCCAGAGTCTACTCTGGTCCCAGGAGGGAGGGGCTCTCACCTGCCACACGAGCCGCGTGCTCTGACTGCCCACCCCTGTCCCCAGGCCCCAAGCAGGACGCGGAGGCAGCCAAGAAGTTCATTCTGGACATGTACACCCGCATGTACGCCGGCTGCGTGGACAGTGCCGACGGGGGAAGGAAGGGCTCGCGCTCCCGCCGCCTCTTCAGCCACTACACGTGCGCCACGGACACACAGAACATCCGCAAGGTTTTCAAGGACGTACGGGACTCGGTCCTGGCCCGCTACCTGGACGAGATCAACCTGCTGTGACCCAGGCCTGCTGCTCCGAACTCGGACCCGCGAGGGGCAGGTGGAACCTGCGGGCAGTGGGCGCGGGGTGGGCCGGCTCTCAGCTAGTCCAGATGTCCCATGTTGCTCCAGCCCCAGACCCAGGTGGAGGAAGGACCACGAGTGAGCCGGCGTGGAAGGCCGGTCGCCAACCCCTCCCTTCTCCGCTCCTCGTCAGGACAGCCTCTGGATCCCCCTTCCCTCGACTCGGTTTACCTTCTCGGAGAGAAAATACAGTGGCCGTTTAGGAGGCCAAGGTCCAGGAAAGGGTGAAAAGAGTAAGGGATCCAGAACTTGGGTGGGTGGGGCTCTCTCAGGACCCCCACCTATAGGCATGTCCTCTCTTGGGCAGAGACCCTTTGGGGCTTCTGTGCCAGCCCCGGGATGGGGGGAGTGGTCCTCCATGCCGGGGACGCGGGATCTGGCGCCCCCTAGCGGACAGGAGCCGACATCCCAGCCTGAGGTCTGGGGAGCTCAGGGACTTCCGTTTTCTTAGGAGAAAGAGATGCCCTTTCAGAGCCTCTTGGCTCAAAGCGTGTCTTACCCCGGTTTGCAGATGAAGGAAACCGAGGTCCACAGGCATCCGCCTTCATTCCCAGGCTGGAAGCCAGGAGCACTGCATCCTACAACCTTCTGTATTTATTCCCTCACCTTCTGCATGGCCCCTTGCAGGGTGGACATTAAAGAAATGACATTCTGGAGACCTTTGGTTTCTTAGGGGCGTCCTGTTTAACACCCCACCCCCTAGCCCTGGCCCCCGCTGTCCTGTTGCAAGTCTCCTGTCCCGGACAGGGTAGCAACATGGCAAAGGAAGGAAGAAGTTCTACTTGTCCATCCGCTGTGCAGGGCACGGAACACAGAGCTGTGCGGGACTGTGTGCACTTTAAGCCAGGAAGTGAAGTCCAGCAGCTCTCTGTGACCATGGGGTCGTATTAGCGGGCCCTCTGTTGCTGCTCACCCAAAATTCCAGCAGCAGCCACCAGCCATCTCTGATGGAGACAATGATGACTGTACTCACCATATCCTGGTCTCAGGCCAGTCCCATGTGGCACAAATCCTATTGCCCCCATTTTACAGATGAGGAAACTGAGGCACATGAGAAACTGAATAATTTGACTGAGGCTACACACCTGATGATGGCTGAGCCAAGACTCTATTATTCATTCAACAGTTTTTTGGTTTCTTTTAAAAATTTTTTTCCTGCATTGCACAGTGTGGGTGATCTTAGGTCCCCAACCAGGGATTGAACCCGTGCTCCCTGCAGTAGATGCCCAGAATCTTAACCAAAGGACCACCAAGGAAGTCTGTTGTTTTTAAATTTTTTTAAAATTAACTATTTTTCAGAATAGTCTTAGGTTTATAGAAAAATTGTGAATGCAGAGTTGCCTTATAAAACCACATCTGATTTCCCATATTATTAATATATTAATATGGTATGTGGCTCAGACGGTAAAGAATCTACTGCAATGCTGGAGACATGGGTTCAATCTCCCGGTCAGGAAGATCCCCTGGAGAAGAGAATGGCAAGCCACTCCAGTATTCTTACCTGGAGAATCCCATAGACAGAGGAGCCTGGCGGGCTACAGTCCATGGGCTCACATGAGTGATTAACACACACAAACACTGAAACATTCTTGACTGAAGTCTGCTCTGTATTCAGATTTCCTGTTTTCCCCTAATGCCCCTTTTCTGTCCTGGGACACCACCCAGGATCCCTCATGACATTTTGTCATCGCATCTCTTTAAGGCCCTCTGTGCTGGGACGGGTTCTCAGACTCTCCTTGTCTCTGATGACCTTGACCATTTTGAAGAGTGCTGGTCAGCTCTCTGGCTTGTCCAGGGCTCCAGTAATGAAGTACCCCAGACAGAGGGACTTAAAACCACAGAAATGAAATCTCTCAGAGTTCTGGAGGCAGCGTCTGAGACTAAAGTGTCAGCAGGGCTGAGCTCCCTCCAGAGGCTCCAGGGGAAGCTCCTTCCTGTCTCTTCCCGCTCCTGGTGGCTCTGTGTGTCCCTTGGCTTGTGGCGGCATCCCTCTAGTCTCTGCCTCTGTCCTCACACGGCCGTTTCCTCTTGTGTGTGTCTGTGTCCAATTTTGCTTTTCTTACAGAGACACCTGGAGGAGGAAATGGCAACCACACAGTATTCTTGCCTGGAGATTTCCATGGACAGAGGAGCCTGGTGGGCTACTGTCCATGGGGTCACAAACAGTCAGACACAACTGAATGACTGACAACAGAGACACCAGTCATACTGAATTAGATGAACCTGACCTCATTCTAACTTGATTGTGCCTGCAATGATCCTATTTCCAAAGGTCATATTCCCGGATACCATACCTGGGTTAGGACCTCAGCCATCTCCCAGCAGGTGTTTTGTCAGACGTCCTTTAGTGGTTTTGTCCAGTGTTTTTTCTTGTGATTAGACTGAGGTTTAATTTTTTGATCAGGAGAGCAGAGAGAAGAAGATTTTGGCCCATTATAGCAAGAGTGCAGGCATGTGTGCTAAATCCCTTCTGTTGGGTCTGACTCTTTGTGACTGCAGGCTTCTCTGTCCATGAGATTTTCCAGGCAAGAATACTGGAGTGGGCTGCCATGCCCTCCTCCAGGGGATCCTCCTGACCCAGGGATGGAACCCTCATTTCTTACATCTCCTGCACTGGCAGGCAGGTTCTTTACCACTAATGTCAGCTGGGAAGCCATTATAGTCAGTACATGCTGTCAACGTGACCTTGGTTCCCTGTCTGAGTCAGGCACCCAACTCTTTAGAACCTTTCTAAGATGGAGGGACTTCTCAGTGGTTGACTCTGCATTCCAATGCATGAGGCCTCGGTTCAATCCCTGGCCAGGGAACTAAATCCCACATGCCACAACTAAGATTTGGTCCAGCCAAATAAGTAAACAAGTAAGTAAATAAATTAAAAAAAAATAAAACCTTTGTAAGACAGAAAATATCAAACCTCCTAAAGCAGGGAGACTAGCCATTAAGACTCTCATGAGTCTGAGGCACTTTTGCTTTCATGGGCTTCTTCCTTGATAAAACAATATTTAAAATTATTTTTTACAACCCTGTTGGTAGAAAGAAGGATGAAATCCAGACTGGGTTTGTTGTTATATATTCATGATTAGCCTATTCATTTTCCTCTTTAGATCTTAAAAGGGAATGGAAATTAACACATTTCATGGACCCCTGAAAGTGCTGTGAGCCCTAAGCCTGAAGGCTAAGTTGACCTTGAACCTAGTACACAAACCCCGTCATCCCACGAGTGATGGTTCTTCACGCCTGTTCCATGCAGATCTCTCCATCCTCCCTCCCTGCCCCTTCTGCCTCCTGAAAGTGAAAGTCAGGGTGGGTTGCCATTCCCTTCTGCAGGGCATCTTCCTGACCCAGGGATCGAACCCTCATGTCCTGCATCTCCTGCATTGCAGGCGAATCCTTTACTGTCTGAGTCACCAGAGAAATCTGCCTCTTGGTTGCTTTCATTTTCCCTGATATAGTACCATTTCATTCACATCTTTCTAGAATATAAAGCCTTTTCTAGGGACTCCGAGCTTCCAGTGCAGAGGGCTCGGGTTCCACCCACTGCGGGGGAAGTAAGATGGCGCATGCCTCCCATGGCACTGCCGAAAACCAGCAAAAAGACGATACCAGGAAAGCGTAAAGCACAGAAGAATTGTAAAAAGCAAAAGACAAAGCTCACTTCTAGAAAGAAAAAGTGTAATGCAACGTGAACACCTATAAAAAAAGTTAGAAATGATCCCCATGTATTTAATATCCACTGCTGCTGCTGAGTCCCTTTAGTCGTGTCCGACTCTGCGACCCCATAGACGGCAGCCCACCAGGCTCCCCCGTCCCTGGGATTCTTCGGGCAAGAACACTGGAGTGGGTTGCCATTTCCCTCTCCACTAGGTACTCACATTTCCCTATGTGTCTTGTAAATGTCTTTTCTAAAGGTTTTTTCTTTTTTTGGCCCCACTGTATGGCTTGTGGGATCTTAGTTTCCCCACCAGGGATTGAATGAGGGCCCTTGGTAGGGAAAGCTCGGAGTTCTAACCACTGGACAACCAAGGGATTCCCTGAAGCTTTTCATTTTGTAATCATTTTAGATTTACAGAAAAGTTGCAGCAATAGTGCAGAGTTCCAGAACACCCTTCACCCAGCTTCCTCTGATGTGAACCTCTTAGGTAACATGCTACAAACCAGTTTATAGAAGCCGAGGAATTCACATCAACCATCCTGCTATTACCTAACCTCTAGACTTGCTAGAATTTGGCCAGTTTTTCCCTCTTCTGCCCTCTGTCTGGGCCAGGATTCCGCACTGCACCTCCTGATCTTCGTTTCCTTCCTGGCTGATGGCTCCTTAGCCTTTTTCATGGCCTGTTTCAAGAATGCTGCCTGGTTATTTTGTAGAACAGTCCCACAATTTGGGTTTGTCTGAGGTTTGCTCACAATGTGATTAACGCCATGCATTTTGGGCAAGAGTCCCGCAGGGTCCCTCTCAGACGGGTGGGTCCCTGGTGGGGAAATGCCTCATCACAGATGAGGAAATGCTACCTGTGTTTTTTTCACAGTTGGTTCATTTGAGTCACGACCCAAACAAAGCCCACATGTGGCATCTGATTGCTGTTCAGTTCAGTCGCTCAGTCATGTACGACTCATTGGGACCCCATGGACTGTAGCCTGCCAGGCTCCTCTGTCCTGGAAATTTTCTAGGCAAGAACACTGGAGTGGGTTGCCATTTCCTTCTTCAGGGGATCTTCCGACTCAGGGATCGAGCCCATGTCTCTTGTATCTCCCGCCCTGGCAGGTGGATTCTTTATCACTGCATCACCTGGGAAGCCCCTTCGTTTTTCTATCTCTTAAGAAGCTTTTCACCTATAACTATCACCCAGCCTTTTTTGTGTGCCATTGATTTGTTGAATAAACGAGATCATTTGTCTGGTAGAGTTTCTCAGCTTCCTAACTGGTGGATTGCTTTCCAGGTGTGGATCAATGGGCTCCTCTATGCCCTGTAATCCCTGTGAATGATCTGCCTAGATACATGAACAGACTTTCTAGGTGGCGTGAGCTCCAGCAGATGACACATAACATCTAGTTGGTTCTCTCTCTGTGTATCTGTGTGTCTCTCTCCATGAGACATGTAGCAACACAACAGCCAGTTGGTTCTCTGTATGTGTGTGTTTCTCTCTCTTCTCATTAAAACTGACCAGTGGGTTCAGGGGGCATCGGTCTGACTCATCCATTGTGAACTTCCCAATGAGAAATTTCTCTCTCCTAACAATCTTAGTGGCCACTGATGAGCATCACTTTACATACATCATTTGGGGTTGCAAAAATGGTGACTTCGAATACTTGCATTTCTTCTGCATTTGTTGCCTGGAATTTTTCTATTCAACAACCCAGCTCACCCAAAAGAACTGAAAGCAGAGTCTTGAAGAGATATTTGTACACCCATGTTCACAGCAGCATTATTTCTAATAGCCAAGAGGAGGAAGCAATCCAAATGTCCCTTGAGAGATGGATGGTTAAACAAATATGGTCCATCCATACAATGAAATGTCATCCAGCCCCAGTGAGGAAGGAGACCCTGACACACACTACAACATGCATGAACCGTGGGGACCTTATGCTCAGTGAAGTAATCCAGACACAGAAGGACACACATTGTCTGATTCCACTCACAGGAGGTCCCTGGAGGAGTCAGATCCACAGAGACAGGAAGGAGATGGTGGGGCCAGAGACTGGGGGAGGAGGAGGGGGAATCACTATTTCATGGGGACAGAGTTTCCGTTTGGGAAGATGAGAAAGCTCTGGAGGTGATGGTGGTGGTGACTGCAACACAATGTGAATGTGCTTAAAGCCACTTTGGGCACTTAAAGATGGTTAGTGATAATTAATGCCGCATGTGTTTTACCACAATTAAAAAAAATTTTAATGTAGTATGATCAAAATATCTTTCCCCTATCAAGTAATTGGTTACCCAGAAATAAAGGCTGTGCAGGAAAGAAAAGCTTAATGCCTGATTCTTGATTTTCTTTAGCAGTTTTCATAATAATGAATTAGTTCCTAAATAGCCACAAAAGATCACCAAAGGGTTTTATTTTCTCCTTCGTGTCACTATGAACTCATGGATGTAATATTAGATGTGTTTCTACACACTGTACATCTTATTCTTCCCTTCGTTGTTCAGTTGCTCAGTCATGTCCGACTCTTTTCGACTCCATGGACTGCAGCACACCAGGCTTCCCTGTCCTTCACTATCTCCCAGAGTTTGCTCAAACTCATGTCCATTGAGTCAGTGATGCCATCCAACCATCTCATCCTCTGTTGCCCCCTTCTCCTCCTGCCCTCAATCTTTTCCAATATCAGGGTCTTTTCCAATGAGTTGGCTCCTCGCATCAGGTGGCTAAAGGATTGTAGCTTTAGTTTCAGCATCAGTCCTTCCAAAGAATATTCAGGGTTGATTTCCCTTTAGGATTAACTGGTTTGATTTCCTTGCTGTCCAAGATGCTCAAGAGTCTTCTCAAGCACCACAGTTCTAAAGCATCAATTCTTCGATGCTCGGCCTTCTTTATGGTCCACCTGTCACATCCATACATGACTACTGGAAAATCTATAGCTTTGACAATATGGACATTTTTCTGCAAGGTGATGTCTCTGCTATTTTCCTTCTCTGGCCAATGGAAGCCTCTTCAAGTTGGCCCCTAAGTCCTTGTGATATGACTCAGTGGTCTTAAGAGCTCATAGTTCTGGCATTGTGAGACGCTTTCTGATCATCTCATACTTCACAGCCCCAGCCTTGGATCCGGGTGTTTCCACAAGGAGCCCTGTTTCCTCTTTTTTTTTTTTAATTAACGTATTAATTTTGTTCATTTGGCTACACTGGGTCTTAGTTCGTTGCAGCACATGGGATCTAGTTCCCTGACCAAGGATTGAGCCTGGGCTCCCTGAGATAAGCACGGAGTCTTATCCACTGGACCACCAGGGAAGTCCCCCTGCTTTCTCTAGATATTTAGAGACCATCACCTGACCACAAAGTTAGGAAATCCACATTTTCTTCACTTATCTTTTGACTTTGAAAATATTTCAGGCCTACAGAAGTTGCAACATGATGATAATGAACCCCCATAAAGGCTTCCTCTAGGTCAGCAGGGCTCACTACCTGCTCTAAGCCTGCTTTGTAAAGTTTTATTGGCACATGACCACACCCATTCATTTACACATCGCAGGGGGTAGCTTTCTCCATGACAGCGGAGTCACTGTGACAGAGACTGTCTGGCCCTCAACACCAAAGACAGTCACTGGCTCTTTGCAGAAAAAATCTGCCCACCCCTGAGCTAGAGCTTCCCACAGTTAACCTTTTGCTTTACATTTCTCTATAATTATAATTTAAAAGTATATAATCTATTCCCTAAAGAATATGCACAAAATAATTTTGTTCTTTTTCTTAATCTTTTCTAAATAATTTGACAGTGAGCTGGCAACATCATGCACTTTGACCCAAAAACAAAGCAAATAAAAAACAAAAACCCATGTATTTCCTGCAAACAACAACAAAAAAACACCTCTTGTTAAGTAACCAGGATGGTCAAATTCAGGAAATCTAGCATTGAGACAATAATAGTAGCTAATATACAGCCTGTTTGAAAGTGTCACAAGTTGTTTTAATATTGTCTTATATCGCAAGGCTCCCCTCCCCACCCCCTCACTCTCCACCGGTGGTGTATTCAGTCGGGGATCACTCATTGCACATAATTTCATGTATCTGTGATCTCCTTTCTTCTGAGTCAGCTTCAGGCTTTTTGTTGTTGCTGTTGTTGTCTCTTAATACCTTTCAGGCTTCCCAGGTGGCTCAGTGGTGAAGAATCTACCTCCAATGCAGTAGATGCAGGAGATGTGAGTTTGATTCCTGGGTGGGGAAAATCCCCTGGAGGAGGAGATGGCAACCCACTCCGGTATTCTTGCCTGAGAAATCCCAGGGAGAGAGGAGCCTGGTGGGGTATGATCCATGGGGTCGCAAAAGAGTCAGACAGGACTGAAGTGACTTAGCACGTGCATACACACACACACACACTTAATAACTGTTATGACCATGTCCCTCAGTGTGGGTTTGTCTGATGGCTCCCATGATCAAGTGCAGGTGGTCTGTGTTTGGCAGGAATATCCCAGAAGCAATGTGTCCTCCTCGGTGCTTCCTATCAGGAGGCCCACAAAGACCATTTTGTCCTCATTCCCAGTGTGTTTACCTGGATGGCTTGGTTAAGAAGCTATTCACTAGGGTTCTAAGTAAGGCGTTTGTAACTGCTAAGTCATCTGTAGGAGCATACTTTGAGATTACTTCTCCCCTTCAAACTTTCACCCAATCACCTTAACATCCACTGATGAATTTATTTTTGACTGTGCTGGGTCTCTGTTGCTGAGCACAGGCTTTCTCTAGTTGCGGCAAGCGGGGGCTACTCTCTACTTGCGGCGAGCGGGGGCTACTCTCTACTTGCAGTGCCTGGCTTCTCATTGCAGTGACTTCTCTTATCGTGGAGCACAGGATCTGGGGCACTTGGGCCTCGACGGCTGTGGCTCCCTGGCTCTAGAGCCCAAATTCAATAGTAGTGGTGCATGGGCTTAGCTGCTCCTCAGCATATGGGATCCTCCCGGACCAGGGATCAAACTGGTGTCTCCTGTACTAGCAGGCAGAGTCCACTGAGCCACCAGGGAAGCCCTCCACTGATCAATCTTGTTTGGGTCCATTATTGCTGGGATAATTATCAAATGGTGATTTTTTTCTAATTCGTTTTGAGTAAATGCTTGGGAGTGGAATTACTGGATCATATGGAAAGTTCATTCATTTTTTTCTAATTTTTAAAAAAATATTTATTTATTCGGCTGCACCGGGTCTTAGTTGTGGCATGTGGGAATCTAGTTCGGGTTTGACCAAGGATCAAACCCGGGCCCTCTGCATTGGGAGTGTGGGGTCCTAGCTACTAGACCACCAGGGAAGTCCCTTCAAAATTGCTTCTTATTGTGGTAAAATAAATGTAACATAAATGAACTTGAGCATCCATTTCAGAGATAGGACTGAATGAATACATCCTTTATGTTTGCAAATGTCACCACCACATTCTATCTGCAGAACTCTTGCTTTTCACCTTATAAAACTGAAACTCTCTTCTCATTAAACACTAAATCTGAATTCTCCCTCCCCTGCCCCTGCATCCACCATCCTATTTTCTATCTATACGATTTTAAGATCATTCACGGATGCTTTCCAACTGTGATGCTGGAAAAGACTCTTGAATGTCCCTTGGACTGCACAGAGGACAAACCAGTCCATCCGAAAGGATCAACCCTGAATATTCATGGGAAGGACTGATGCTGAAGCTGAAGCTCCAATATTTTGGCCACCTGATGCAAAGAGCTGGCTCATTGGAAAAAGCCCTAATGCTGGCAAAAATTGAAGGCAGGAGGAGAAGGGGGCAACAGAGGATAAGATAGATAGCATCACTGACTCCACTGACATGAATTTGAGCAAATTCTGGGAGATAGTGAAGGACAGGGACGATTGGCATGCTTCAGTTCATGGTGACACGATTTAGTGACTGAACAACATTTGTTCACAATCAAATTGTCCCAGATTTGTCCAGCCTGTATCTCTCTGATGGGTCCCATCCTTCAGCGAGCCCTTCGTTACTCTTTGATGCACCAGGACATTCCAGCCCCACCTTGTATACACCTTGTATCCTGGACTCTGCCATTTCTCCCAAGAGTCCTGCATTCCCCTCCCCACCTTTCGGGGGATGATATTTAGAAGCCAAGATCTAGGTGCTAGGTGCACTCATTCCTATTGGGTTGTCTCAATGGACAGAGTTAGGAAGTAGATTTTTGTTTAACTATCAAGTCCACGTGGATACTTTAATCTCATTCTGTTCCCATTGGGTTCTTCCATTTCATCTTTGCACTTTCTTTTCCCCCCCAGGAAAGACCTGATTCTTAATAATATCAACACACTTGCTAGTTTGTTCAGTCCCATAATACACATGAGAGTTTCAGAATCACTATACCTATGCCACTCCGGAACACACAAATGTACTAAACCAAGTTAAAAATGTTTTTTGCAGCTCCTTTTGTCCTTAGAGTCAGTACCGTGTCCACAAGTTGCACAAGTTGGTTCTTTTCTATTTCTGGGGGCTTATGTTTTTCATTTGAAATATCATTCGGTTCATTTGTTTTCTACTTATATCCCACCTTTTTCTTCTTTTTTGGCTGCACTGCATGCATGTGGGATCTTTGTTCTCCACCAAGGGGTCAAACCCATGCCCCCTGCAGTGCAAGCGCAGAGTCTTAACCGCTGGACCCCCAGGGATGCCTCTGTATTCCATCTTAAAGCTTTTGTCCTCCACTGTTGTTGATTTAAACTTTTGTTAAATATAGAAAGCAATAACAGTTTAAAAATTATACAAAAAGGAAAATACAAAGGATGTTATCCCCTCCTTTATTAAATTTAAATCCCAGCCACCCTTGTAGGTAACCAATTTGACTGCTCTTTGCTTTACCTTTCATTTTGCAAAAACAAGCAGATATGTGGATTTTTTATTCCCTCTCCTTATTATACAAAAGGTAACATATTACCTATACTCTTGTACTTCCCCCTCAACTTAACAATATGTCCTGGAAATTTCCCCATTCTATCACAGAAATAGATCTTATTCTTTTTCATGGCTGTGTAGCACTCCACTCTGAAGTGCAATGTAATACATCAGTCTCTCTCCTGTATACAGACATGTGGGTTGCTTCCAATATTTTGCATTTACAAATGACAATTAATAACTTTCTCCATACTCACTTGGGTATTGTTAGAGCTGTGTCTTCAGGATTAATTTCTGAAGGGGGACTGCTCTTCTGTAACATAAGGATAATTGTAAGGTTAAATAAGTTATAATGCACATATGGCTTTTCACCTAAGCAGCGGGTAATCCATGGCATAAGGTCACCACAGTAGGACAGCTTGGCCTCAATCTAGTCAAACCCTGCTCTCTCATAACATTTCAGTCTAGTTCTCAATTTGCTCTTCTAGGCTGGGTCAGGGGCTCACCTGGGGATAGGGGTTAGTCAGGGTTGGGGTTCAATAGGATCAGGGCTTAGCTTGCAATCAGGGCTCAGTTCAGGGTCAAGTCTCAGCAAGGGTCAGGGGTCAGGGTTGGAGTCAGCCTATGGTCGTGGGCTCAACCAAGGTCAGGATTCAGCCTGGGGTTAAGGTTCAGTCCAGAGTCCAGGCTCAGACTATGCATGTGTCTCTCTCTGAGTGTGCCTGGGTCAGGGGTCCCTTGTGAGGCTGGGACTGGGGCTCAGTGGGCCTACTGCTCGTGCCCTCCTCACTCTCCCCACCTGCCTGCACAGCCCTTCCTCATACCCCCTTCCCACCTCAGATCTGTTTCTGCTTGGTCACCTCCAGTGAGTCTATGGGGCTGTCTCTCAGTGCAGCCCCCTCCCCTCCCTGTAACTGTCCTGCTCCAGGCTAAACAATGAATTCAGGGGAGGGCTGCAGGGCTGCCCCCCAGCCCCACGTCCTGCCTATCCTCCACTCAGGGGGGGCTAGGGAGCCCCGCAGATACCTGTGCCACTCCCCTCAGACACTGGCCAGGGCTGTGCCTCCCCCCTCAGACTCCCCCAGCACCCCTCCACATGTCACCCCCCACTTCCTCTCCCCACCACACACCTCGGTCCTCAACCTTCTCAGGCTGAGTCGGTCTGAGGGAGGCCCTCCTCCCTCCAGAGGTGAGGTGCCGCCCTGGGCAGGGGTCCCCTGCGGCTTTGCTGCTAGCAAGGTCAGCTCAGGGACTGGAAAGCAACAGAAGACCCAGGCTTGCAAGGAGGGTTCCCCCATCCAGACCCGCGTGGGTGTGTGCATGCCTGGGGTTCACCTCCCCACTGTGCTGTCTTCAGCAGGGTTCCCCAGGGACTGCCCCTCTCCAGGCCTGTTTCCCCTCTGAGAACTGTTTGGTCCTGGCCCTGTTGTGAGGATAAAATGAGGGTACAACTGCACCATCGATGAGGGAGCTGGCAGTGATTCTGTGTGTGCAGCCACTTGGCACACACTTATTAAGTACCTACTGTGTGCCAGGCGGGCCTAGAGAGGTTGAGGAGCAGGTGATGGAACAGTGGGGCCGGCCTGCAAGGAGTTGTTGGTGGGGGCGGGAGAGTCGCCCAGCCTGGGTGCCACAAAGAACCGGTTACCCACCCTCTAGAGGGAGTGCGGGGGTGGGGGTGGGGGCGGGGACCCCACCCTCAATGGGCTTTCGAGGACCGGCAGGGGGTGGCAGGGGGTGGCCGCAGCGCCCTGCCCTCTGGGAGTAAGGATGGGAGCCCACCGTTGGATGCCCCTCCCTGTTTCAGCCTCACCCCCACCCAGGGGGTACCTTGAAATAACAGGAAATTTCAAATAACAGGAAACCAAGGGCGGGCAAAACTCGCGGCTCCACCCTGCCTGGGGTAAACGAAACACCCCACCCCGGGGCCCCAGTCTGCCCTCGGGGAGGGGGACAGCAATGAACGCCACGGGGACCCCGACGGGGGACCCCGAGTCCTGCCAGCTGCTGGCGGCCGGCGGGCACAGCCGGCTCATCGTCCTGCACTACAACCACTCGGGGCGGCTGGCGGGGCGCGCTGGGGCGGAGGAGGTCGGCCTGGGGGTGCTGCGAGGGCTGTTCGTGGCCGTGAGCTGCCTGGTGGTGCTGGAGAACCTTCTGGTGCTGGTGGCCATCGCCAGCCGCATGCGCTCCCGGCGCTGGGTCTACTACTGCCTGGTGAACATCACGCTCAGCGACCTGCTCACCGGCGCCGCGTACCTGGCCAACGTGCTGCTGTCGGGGGCGCACACCTTCCGCCTGGCGCCGGCCCAGTGGTTCCTGCGCGAGGGCCTGCTCTTCATGGCGCTGGCCGCCTCCACTTTCAGCCTGCTCTTCACGGCCGGCGAGCGTTTCGCCACCATGGTGCGGCCGGTGGCCGAGAGTGGGGCCACCAAACGGGGCCGCGTGTGCAGCTTCATCGGGCTGTGCTGGCTGCTGGCGGCGCTCCTCGGCCTGCTGCCCCTGCTCGGCTGGAACTGCGTGTGCGCCTTCCAACGTTGCTCCAGTCTCCTCCCGCTCTACTCCAAGGACTACATCCTCTTCTGCGTAGTGGTCTTCGCTTTCATCCTGGCCACCATCATGGTGCTTTACGGGGCCATCTTCCGAGTGGTTCGCGCCAACGGGCAGAAGGCGCCCAGCACCCCGGCGCGCCGCAAGGCCCGCCGGCTGCTCAAGACGGTACTCATGATCCTGGTGGCCTTCGTGGTGTGCTGGGGCCCGCTTTTCGGCCTGCTGCTGGCCGACGTCTTCGGCTCCAACGTCTGGGCGCAGGAGTACCTGCGGGGCATGGACTGGATCCTGGCGCTGGCCGTGCTCAACTCGGCGGTCAACCCCATCATCTACTCCTTCCGCAGCCGGGAGGTGTGCCGGGCCGTGGTGGGCTTCCTGTGCGGCGCGTGTCTCCGGCTAGGGCTTCGAGGGCCTGGGGACTGCCTTGCTCAAGCCGTCGAGGCCCACTCTGCAGCCTCCAACACCGACAGCTCACTGAGGCCGAGGGACAGCTTTCGGGGTTCTCGATCGCACAGCTTCCGGATGCGGGAGCCCCTGACCAGTGTCTCTAGCGTGCGGAGTGTCTGAAGCCACGGTCGGGGTGGTGGTTCAGCAGCCTTGATCCCCGTGCAGGGATGCTGCAGTCGGGCCTGAAGAAGAGGAAGGAACCGGTTAGCCACCAGGGGCCTGCATCCCAGGGCCCCGCGGTGTTGGGGGGCATCCCGGAAGCCTCCAGGGGCTGCTGGCACCAAGTGGGTTTCCTATGGTTGTTGTGGAGCGGGAGGCAACGGCTGGTTGGAACCGAGAGCGTGCTGGACTGGAGATCAATGGGTTTGCTGTGTGCGGCCCCCTCCTGTGTGACTCGGAGGAAGTCCCAGCCCCTCTCTGGGCCTCGGTGGGGGTGGACTGGCGGGGAGTCGGTGGATGCCCTGGGAACACAGAAGTTCAGCGGTGGGATGAGATGGTGCGGTCCCTCATTCACAGCTGGTGTCAGGGTGAAAGCATGAGGGTTGTGGGTCTGCTGGAGCTGGGCCAGTGGCCAGGGAGCGACAAGGGTCTGTGTGCTGGGGGGTGTGGTTGTGACGCAAGGGCTGTGGTGTGGATGAGACTGTATGTGTGTGTTAGAGAGGGATAGAGAGGCCAAGGGCAGAGCAAGTTGTGTCGGTGAGCAGCGTGTGCTGGTGTGCAGATATCCTTGCGTGTAGCAGGTCTCTTGTCTGAGGGTGTGTGCTTGTGCACACATGTGTGTGACCGATCCACTCTGTTGAAGGTGTGTGTAAGCTTAGGGAGGCTACCAGAAGGGGGTGGGGGCAGGGGCGGTGACGCTGACACCCACCCCTTCCCGGTCACTTCCCCTTTGCCTGCCCTATCTCTCATCTTGGGTTCTGGGCAGCCTCCTCCCCCCACCTCTGGCTTCTGCATCCTTTGAGACTCAGTCTGGAGTCCAACAGAGAGAGAGATGCTTTAGCACTAACTGCCTCTCCCTTCCCCATCTGTGAAATGGGCTTATGGCAGACGGAACTCACCGCAGGAGGCTGTTGGTGCTCGCCCAGTGCTTTTGCTGTGGCGAGCAGGCATCAGTGTGTCAAAGAAACATCCGGCGATAGTGGAAATGTTCTACATCTGTGTTTCCCAGTGTGGGACCCCTCCCCCACACATGGCTACTGAGCCCTCAATAAGAGGTCAATGGGACTGAAGAAATCAACTTAGAATGCATGCGAATTTAAGCACTCCACAGGACTCGCAGCAATGGTACCAGACAGTGCTACAGGGGGACACCTTCTGAATGTAGCCACTTTTGGCTAGTGGGAAGTTCTGTCTCCATCCGCCCAGCCGAGACAGTGCCCACAGGTCTTTCTGCCTCTGTCTTGCCAAGTCGTTGGGGCAGCGTCCTGTCTGCCACTCCAGAAGGGACAGCTCTGTTCTGAGCCTCCATTTCTCCCCTGCAGGATAGGGGATGGTATGATGGATGTGTTGACTGTGCTGTCCAATAAAGCAGCCATTAGCCACACGTGGCTACTTAAAATTAAAATGAATTTTAAAAATTCAGTTTCTCGGTGCATTTCTCAGAGCTTCAGTGGCCAAGTATCACAGACTGGGGAGGGGGTGCTTGAGTAGCAGAAATGTATTTGCTCACAACTCTGGAGGCTGCAAGTCTGAGGTCAAGGTGCCAGCAGGCTTTGTTCCCCTGAGTCCTCTCTCATGGATCCTGGGGGTTTGCTGGCAGTCTTGCATCCCTTGGCTTGTAGACACATCAGCTGCATCTCTGCCTCCATCTTCACATGGGTTGTGTTTGCCTGCACGTCTGTGTCCAAATTCTCAAGTCTTTTTTTTTTTTTTTTTCCCTTGGCTACTCTGGGTCTTCATTGTGGCACGAGGGCTTTCTCTAGTTTTTGTGTTCTGGCTTAGTTGTCCTGCAGCATGTGAGATCTTAGTTCTCTGACCAGGGATCAAATACAGGTCCCCTGCATTGGAAGGTGGATTCTTTCAACTTTTTATTTTGTATTGGGGTACAAGCAAATAACAAGCAACTTTGCAATAGTTTCAGGTGAACAGGGAGGAGACTCAGCCATACATATATGTATCCATCCATTACATGTATCCATTCTCTCCCAAACTCCCCTCCCATCCAGGCTGCCACATAACATTGAACAGGATTCCATGTGCTATACAGTAGGTCCTTGTTGGTTATCCATTTTAAGTGTATCAGTGAATACAGTGTCAATCCCAAATTCCCTAACTATCCCTTCCCCCTATTCTTCTCAACCAGCAGCCATAAGTTTGTCCTTTATGAGTCTCTTTCTGTTTTGTAAGTTCATTTGTATCATTTCTCTTTAAAGTTCTCATGTAAGGGATGACATACAATATCTCTCCAGAAGGAGGATTCTTAACCACTGGGCCATCAGGGCAGTCCCTCCCCGTTTCATAAGGACACCAGTCCTGTTGGCTTAGGGCCACCCTATACAGTGTGATTCAGATTAACTAATTATACCTATAAAAATCCTATTTCCAAATAAGGACCACTTCTGAGGTGTTGGGAATTAGGATTTCGAGTCGTGAATTTTGGAGGAGACACAATTCGGCCCATGGCATTTGGTCATGCTAACACCATTTTGAGTGCTTGATGGGACATGTGGCTTGTGGCTACTATTCTGGATAATGTAGACAAAGAATCTATCCATCATCACAGAAAGTGCTATGGGACAGGGAGGGGAAAGTTCTAAGCGTATAGAAGCTAGGATTGCGTACTCAGTCATGCAGTCATGTCCGACTCTTTGTGACCCCATGGACTGTAGCTCACCAGGTTCCTCTGTCCAGGGCATTCTCCAACCAAAAATACTGGAGTGGGTTGCCGTTCCCTTCTCCAGGGAATCTTCCTGACCCAGGGAACAAACCCATGTCTCCTATGTCTCCTGCATTGGGCATTGGCAGGGGGGTTCTCCCTTCCCAGAGCACCCCCTGGGTAACTCATAACCTGAGATACTTCTTACGTTTTCCAGATTGCTCTGGAAGAGTGACAGGGTGGGTGGGGTCTTGGCGGAATTTGGGGCGAGTGAAGCCCGGGCTGCCTTAAAGCTCTT
Organism: Oryx dammah; assembly: GCF_014754425.2. Classification (NCBI taxonomy): domain Eukaryota; kingdom Metazoa; phylum Chordata; class Mammalia; order Artiodactyla; family Bovidae; genus Oryx; species Oryx dammah. Next base: position 88,987,785 of record NW_024070189.1, read on the forward strand.
GACCTGCAACCCTGGGCTTGTGTGAGTTGGGCCTGTTGGCCCAACTCCACCCTGTGAGTGTCACACTTTGCTTTGACTGAACTGGACTATTTGCTGCCCCTTCCTATCTGGGACCTTTGCATCTCTTTGTTGACCCCACTAGAGTGGCCTATGCATCTTTCAAGTCTCAGCTTCAGCATCACCTCCTCCAGGAAATCTCCCTGATTTCTCCTCTTCCTTAGCCCTCTTCCAGGCTCACACATCTGCCTGTGCATCACTATCACAGCTTCAATCACACCTGGTCACACATCCACCTTCTCCCCTGGACTTTGAGCTCCATGAGAGTGGAGTTAGTGACAGTGTTTGGGTCATTGCTGTGTCCCAAACACAGCACAGGGCCCAGCAGATAGGAGGTGCTCCATGAACTAGAGCTCTGGTATAACTGGTCCCAGCAGCATGCCTTCCACTGAAACCTCTTCACCTCCTTGTTCCCCACCTCCTTGACTGAGGTGGAGCCATCCTCATGAATGCGGTCCTCTGCTCTTAGGTGGCTCAGGTGTCTGTAACATTGCTGTTCCCCAGCTCTGCCATGCACCACGGGCTTCAGTTTCCTCATCTGTAAAATGGAGATATCGATGTCTCCTGCCCTCCTGGGATGTTGATAAGGCAAGGGATATAAAGGCTCTCAAACTACATATGTTTGTGTAATGTGCTGTGCTCAGTTGCTCAGTCCTGTCGGACTCCTTGTGATCCCATGGACTGCAGCCCGTCAGGCTCCTCTATCCATGGAATTTTCCAGGGACGAATACTAGAGTGGGTTGTCATTTCCTCCTCCAGGGGATCTTCCAGACCCCAGGACTGAACCCGTGTATTCTATGTCTCCTGCATTTGGCAGGCAGATTCTTTACCACTGCACCACTTGGGAAGCGTGTTTTTGTAACAGGGAAGAACAAATCTGACTCCCTATTAGATCTGTTCCTTTTACTTTCACTTTTGTGCCCTGTTGCCTGTCATGCTGATTCTGCACCTTTTGTACAAGAATGTTGCATTATAGCCTGAAATATACAGGAGAGCCTGTCCTCAAGGCTCTGACACTTGAATCTATTCATACAGAAGTAAAAAGTTGCAGAACAGAGAATAACATTTGTCTCATTGGAGGTTTACAGGAACATCCTGTCCTTCGTGGCCAGCTGCAAGAACAAAGGATTCCAACACTAAGAAGTCTGCAACAATCAACCACGTCCCTCTCTTACCTTGCTTTGCTGAAACCCTTTGGGGAGTATGAGTTTATGAGACATGAGCCACTGGTTTACTTGCATGGCCCTGCAATAAACCTTTCTCTGCTCCAACTCCCAAAGTTTTGGTTTGTTTGTCCTTGCTTTTGGTAACATAGTTAAACGAATAATAACAACGAAGGCCACTCTGTGCTGTTCTAATCACCTGTGTGTTAATTTATTTAATCCTTGCAAAACCTCCAGGAGGCAGATACTGTCATTAACTTCATGTTACAGATGGAGAAACTGAGACCCAGAGAGTTTAGGTAACACACAAGTTCACACAGCTGGGAAGAAGCAGAACTGGGATTCAGACTCAGACAGGTGACTTCTTGATCCCTGTTCATTACTGCCTCTTTAATGAATGCATGAATGAATACCAGTTCCTTCCCTCTTTGGAAAACTAAGAATGAATGTTCCAAGTTATTCTTTGGGCTGCCCCAAGGTTTCACCTCCACAAAGCAGGATTAGTTGAAACTCCCCATTTTACAGACAGAAAAACTAAGGCTCAGGGGAGGAGGTGGCGCGGGCAGCCCTAAGATCCAAGCCTCGTTGTTTGAGCCAGGTTCAGGGCCCTTTCTTGCTCTATCTCTGGATGAGTGTAAGTGTGTGTGGTATGTGTGTGTGTGTGTGTGTTGCCTGTTCATAACCTGGCTGGGAGGAGCAAGGATAGATGGAGAAGCAGATAATAAATATTTGCTGATCAAGATCACACGGGCCAGAATGAGTTCTTACCCCTCTCCCTGCCCTGCCAAGCCACCCCTGACTCCTCCAGCCTGGGACCCCCCACCCGCTGAGAGACCTGGGGATGGCCAGAAGCAGGTGACATAGCTGGGAGGGATGGGGTGGTGTGTTAGGGTTTTCATGACTCATTTATTCACTCATTCGTTCACTTAACCACCGTGTGTCAGGCTCTATTCTGGGCACTGGGGTGGCAGCTATGAACAATCTGGCACCTGCTTGCACAAAGGTCACAGTTTGGTGCAGGTGACAAACACCAAACTAAGAGTCCAGTGTCATTTTCAGTAAGGAACTACCCATGCAGAAAGCAGGAGGGGTCCATGAGGGTTCTGCAGGAAGAGCAGATGCAGCAGCTCCAAGGCTGCATGAGCTTGGTGCATTCTCGTAATACCCGCATTTATTGAGCGCTTCATGTATGCCTCATCCTTTCAAAGTGCATTCACGTGAATTATCTTACTGAATCCTCACACACCTCTGAGGAGCATGGGAAGAGTGTTTGATTATTTATCATCGTATTCGGCAGGCAGTTGAGGAAATACAGGCTCAGATAGGTGAAGGGACTTGCCCAAAGTCACACAGCTGGGAAGTGGAGGAGCTGGGACTTGAACTCATGTTATTAATCAACACAACTGCCTCCTTTCACTTGGGACAGAAGGGAAGCTCAACTCTTTAGGCAATAGTACCGGAACCTAGGGGCCAGGGCCATTGTGTTCTGCACACTGTGGCCTCAGCCTTCTCATCCGTACAGAGGATATGAGTTACTGATGACCCTTAAGGCCTCTGACCCAGGGACAATTGGGTTCTTAGGGTGGGCAGATTAGAAAATATTAATTTAAGACACTCAGTAGAATTTGAATTTCTGGTTATCAACGAGTAACTTTTTTACTATGAGTATGCCCCAAATATAATTAAGCCTAAGTATAAATAATATATCATTAACCGCAGCACAACGCCAGGTTGCAGACTACAAGTCCCATAATCCATTGCGACACTCCCTTTTAGGAACCTGTCATGATTTTTTGATTCTTCTTTCATTCATTTATCCAAAAATTATATAACCCACCCGTTGTGTGCCCGGCCTTGGGTCAAGTTCTGAGGAATACATCAGTGAACAAAGAAAACACAAGTCTTTGCCCTCAGGCAATTTAACATCTATATTCTTTGGTACTTTTAAGTGATTTTTCTCAGACAGGGGAAGACTTCAGCTCCCATGACCCCTTATGCTTGCTCGAGACCACAATTCCCAGGAGTCCTAGCGCAACAGGTCCGCTCCTCTCTTCCTTATTTCCAACTTTCTTCCGGGTCGCAAGGTCACCTCCTGTACAACCTCTCTTCATCCTGTCCCTCGCCTTTCTCCCACAGCAAAGGCAGGGTTTCAGTAAGTTACACTGCTAATAGTTTGTTTTAAAGTCTCCGTATTTTCTGACTTGGAGTTAAAGCGAAACTTTAGCCAGACAGCCACCACAGCTTTCTCTATTAGGGAGTAACAGAATGGGCCCACAGCTCCCATGTGGCTCCACGCGCCGGGAAGACTACAACTCCCAGTAGGCAGCGCGGCGGACAGGTGGCCCTCGGCGGTGCCGGCAGGACCCCGGGCCGGGCGCGGGCTGCCCCGCGCGGCGCCCGCAGGACCCCGGCGCCTACCCATGCCGCGGTGAGTCCGCGGGAGCCACCGCCACCGCCGTCCCGACTCCGCCGCCGCCCCGCGCGGCCCCGCCGCTGGCCAGGATGCTGGAGGAAGCGGGCGAGGTGCTGGAGAATATGCTGAAGGCGTCGTGTCTGCCTCTCGGCTTCATCGTCTTCCTGCCCGCGGTGCTGCTGCTCGTCGCACCGCCGCTGCCCGCCGCCGATGCGGCGCACGAGTTCACCGTGTACCGCATGCAGCAGTACGACCTACAGGGGCAACCCTACGGTGCGTGGACCCGGGCCCCTGGCCTCCCCCGTGGGCCCAGCTCTTCTCCTGGGCTCTTGGTCTCCCCCAGCACAGCCTCCCCGCTGGGGCCCTGACCTCCCGCCCAGCCTCCCGCCTCCCTAGGGCCCCGGCCTATGCCGGCCGGGATGCACCTTCCCGCGGTTCGGTCTCTGCGCCCTGGGCCTCAGGACCTGCCTCTCCCACACGTCCAGCAGGAGTCCAGCTTGCAGACTTCACTTGGGCTGCCAGACCCTTTACCGGAGCTCCAGGCAAGTCCGAGCCTGGATACCTGGACCGCTGCTGGGCCCCTCGCTCTCTGTCCAGTGTCCCAGGGACCCACCGCACTGGCTCCCACAGCCCTCTGGCCCCGTCCCCAACAAGGGCTACCTGCTCCAGAACGCAGAACTCCTTCCCAGCCTCAGGCCACACTGTCGCTGCTCCTGACCTCCTGGGTCCCTTCTCTATCCCCAGTCCCCAGCTGGAACAGAACGCCCGCCTTGGGCCTCCTTGATTTGGAGTGGAGCCTCTCAGCGCCGTTCTTCCAGGCTAAGCTGGCCAACCCTACACAGCCCTTCAGCACCCGGGTGCACTTTATCTAGTGCTCACATTCTGCTCTGCTTTCAGGCTCAGAGCTCTGATCGCCCACTCCAGCCTGTCTCTATGTCGAGGCCCTCCCTACTCCCTGGTCCCAGCTCATGAATTCGGTTCCTCAGAAATTCTCCTGCCTTTGGGCTCCTGAAATCCGTTGGACCCCATGTCCTGCTCCCTGCTTGGGAGCGCACCCACCCCTCAGCTTCCTGGAAGCCCCCTTGCTGCTCCTTCTCCCCAGGATTGCAGGCCTCCAAGGCCTGGATCCTGCCTAGCTTCTGTTCCTCAGCCTTGCCCCCTCATCTGTTAAAGTCTTTCGAAAGTGTCCTCTCTTTTCCCGGCCTTGCTGTATCTGGTGTTCCAGAACCTTCTGGCCTCTGGTTTCTCTCCCAACTTGGTGTCTTAGGCCCCCGGCAAGCAAGGCCCGTCCACGCCATGAGGGCTTCCCCTCCCCAGTGCCCCTGTCCCCTCATCTCTGAGTCCTGGTTCTCTTGGACTGGCCTCTCTTGTTGGAACATCAGGCCCAACCTGAGTCCCCTGGACCCCTCGCCACTGCCAGGTCCTTGGGGAGCCCCGGTGTCTGGAGACGTCCCCCTCAGACCCCCTTTCACCCCAGTTACATCATTTCTGTTTAGTGCAGTGGTTGTCGATCCACAGGTCCCTGAGTGATGACTTTGGGTCGTCATGATTGACAGGCTCCTGGCATTTAGTGGAGCCGGGCCAGGGGTGCTGCCCCACACCTCACCGTGCCCAGGACAACCTCACTTATAAAATTATCTTGGCCAGATTGTCAGCAGTGCCAAGGGGGAGAACTCAGGGTTACAGTGTTGGCTGCAGACCCCAGACTCCTCTCTAGTGGGGTGGTAGGCCAGGAGTCCCTAAGGAGTGGGCAGTTTATATGTGTTGTTGGCATCCCCCTGGGAAGAGGGTCTATGCCAATGGTGTCACAGGTGGCCCTTTGGGATGACTTTGGCATTTCATCATCATAATTTTGAATAGCCACGTGTGACTGGTGGCTCTGTCCCGGTCTGGAGGATTCCGCCATCCCGTTGGCAGGATCCTAGCTCTCTCCAGATCAGCTCGCAGGTCCTTCCCTCACCGTGTCACTCCCCTGTCCTGTCTCACACTGGGAGCCTTGCTGCGAGCTCTCCTAGCACACCCAGCTCTGCCCCGGCCCCTTGGGCAGCTGTAATCTGCCGCCTGGATGCCCCGTGTCTCCTGCTGCCTGCCCAGTGCTGGCCTGCTTGCTGATATGGCCCCCTGTCCTTGCCCAGACGGGTGCTTCCTGACACTCCAACCCTGATCACAGAGCCATTTCTGCCTCGTCCTCCACATGGGCCCTCGGAACCTTCAATACTCTCTCCCTCTCCTCCTCCCCTCCTCTCTCTGAGTCCTTTGCCCCCAGTCCTTGATTCCTTCCTATTCTTTTTTCTGACCCCGTGACTCCCTCACCCCACACGCCCTCCTTCCTGGCCCCCATCTTTGCCAGACACTGAGTGGGCTCAGGGATGAGCAGAGGGGCCTGGCAGGGTGCCCACCCATCTTGGCTCACACATCTGTACCCCCACCCTGGTCCCACCTGGCAGTGTCCCCATTGGTGGGGATGTGGGGCGCCTGCCACTGCCTGGGGAGATGCTGTGGGATGGTCCGGTGGAGCAGGGAACCCCAGCTCCCTCCCAGTGGCGGGGCACCTGAGAGCTCCTCTGCTGGGTCATCGCTGATTGCAGGATCCCCAGCATCACACATGCCCCTCCTCTGAGTCTCATTTCCCAACTTCCTGTCCTCTCTCCACACCTCTTGAGAAACCGGCAGGAGAGGCTGTGTGCTCTTTGAGCTGGGGTGTGAGCTGGGCCCTGGGTGTGGCCTTCCTCCCTACCCTCCCACAACGGACTCCGGCCTCCCTGGGCTGGGCCGCTCATGCCCATCCCACTTGGCCCTTGGGGGCTCTGGTAGGCGGGGACATGGGCACTCGCGCCGGGCACCAGGATGGGCTCTCCGCCCCTGTTTGTAAATAAAGTTTTATTGGCACTCCTCCATGCCTACAGTCAGTGGCTTTGCACTGCGTAAGACTAGTGCCACTGCAGGGAGAGAGGATATGCCTTCGATTGAAGTCTGCGACCTCCGTTCAGATCTGGTCCCATCGTGGGGACCTGCAACTTCCCATCCAGGTGTCCAGAGCCCGTCGTGACGCAGGGGCAACAGGCCTCTCAGACTTCAGCCTCGCGCCAACCAAGGCGGTCTCTGCTTTTGGGGTGCTTGGCCTCTGACAGGGCACTTGGGCGTCTGGCGTCAGCCTGACTCTGCTCTCACCCCCTCCTTCCCCTCTCTGGCCGTCATCCTCCTTCTGGAAAGCGGGTCACAGTAGGCTCCACAGGTGGCCCTGTGTGTCCCCACACCGAGGTGACATCTGAGCCACCCCCGGGAGGCTGCGGCTGGGACAGGTGGGGCGAGTTTCAAGGGCTCCTGAAGGTCTCTACTGCCCTCCCCTACCAGGCCCTTGGGGGCTCCCCTGTCACCCTAAAGCAGAAGCGGGGCCCTGGAGGGGTGGGGAGAAGCATGGAGGCCCCTGGCTGGGCCGCACAGCCCAACTCCCTTGGTCACTGGCCCCTGCCCCGAGACAGCCCTGTCCTTTCCCACCTGGGACACCGTCCCTTCTGTGTCCTGCTGGTCCCCTCCCCAGGACGGGCCCTCAGGATGGGCTGTAGGAAGCGACCCTTCTGCTGGCCAGTGCATTCCTGCAGAGCAGTGGGGTGGGGGGACCCTGACCCCTGTCTGAGCCTGAGGCTCCGTGGGGCTTGGTATGTCCCCAAGGACGCCAGTGTCCCCTCACCCGGCGCCTCGTCCTCCAGGCAGCACGGTCCAGCTCCCGTGGGGAAACAGACCTGTTTGCATTGTTTTCTTGACACTTACTGTGAGGGGCTCAGGGTGGAGGCCCTGGGGCCACACCTGCCCCCAGTGTAGGAGGACTAGCGTGCTTGCTTTGTGTATCCCAGCTCAGCCGGGGCCTGTGAGACATTTTGGGCACTGTGTGCCTTTGTCATCTGGGAGGTCTGACTTAAGAATCTGGAGTTTCAGCAGCATCCTGCTGAGTGCTAGTGGCCCCAGCAGTTGAGGGGGCCTGCCCGAGCCCCCCCGTCCCCTCTGTCCAGGGAGGACAGAGGGCCCCGAGGGCTGGCCTCCAGGGGCTGTGCACCCAGGCAGTGCAACCACGGGAGTCCGTGTGCTGCATCAAACGTCTGCTCTGCTTCTTTCCCCTTCAGCTCTCAGGGCAGCAGTGCTCTGTGTGTGAGGGGCCCCACCAGCCTTAGAACAGTGGGCTTCCCTGGTGGCTCAGACAGTAAAGAATCTGCCTGTGATGCAGGAGACCTGGGTTCAATCCCTGGTTTGGGAAGATCCCCTGGAAGAGAAAATGACAACCCACTCCAGTATTCTTGCTTGGGAAATCCCATCAACAGAGGAGCCTGGTGGGCTACAGTCCATGGGGTCGCAAAGTCAAATACAACTGAGCGACTTTCACTTTGGCTACACAATCCTGGTTACAACCTGCCCCTTCCACTCTGGTGGGAAGGAATCAGTTGCCTGGAATAAGCTTGTGAGCAAGGCAGGGTCCACTCCAGGAGGCAGCTTCTCACTTCCTACCTGATTCTCTGGATCTTTCTTGAGAAAAATCTGGGTGGCCCTGCTTCCAGGGGACACGGGGCCATGTCTGGGGTCGTCTGTGGTTACCACATCTAAGGGGGTCCTGGCAACAAGGGTGTGGGGGCCAGGGAGGCTGCCCTGTACCCTATAGCGCCCAGGATGGCCCACAGGCTACAGTGTGGCCCTGACCTTGGAAGAAGGTGGACAAACCCTGGCGCTTGCCCTCCTGAGGGGCCTTGGGGAGACCAAGCATTCGTACATTCATTCCGCGTCCTGAGTGCACCAGGCTGGTAGTTGCTAGGTGATGCTGGGTTCGCACTGCAGTGAACAAGGTTCGTGCCCCTGGAACCCCAGGCTAGTTGCCTGGGGGCTGGGTGCGGGTCGGCCTGGAGAGGGCAGGGTTTGGGTTTTCCCCAGGACATTGGGAACCTGGGGGTGGGAAGGTGCAGCCTCTTAGCTTGGGGGCTCCCTCTGCTGGTGTCTGGACCCTGGAGTGGCGTGGGTGCTGGGGAAACTGCTGGGCATCTCAGGACAATCTGGGCAGGGCAGGAGGCTGGGGGTTGGGTTTGTTCAGCAGGCACCTGTCAGCCCTGCGGGTCCTGAAACCGTGGGGAAGCCAGTGGTGAAGGACTGGGGGAGCAAGACGAACTGAGTTCCAGTCCTAGTGCTCTTGCTGAGGGTCTGGCCTGAGGGTGGGGGCAGGTGGCTGCCTCAGTCGGGTGGGTTGAGGGCACCAGCCCCCTGAGCTGCTTCAGGAACATGGGGTGGAGACTCATTGCCCTGCCCAGTGGGCAACCTGCACGTGGTTGCAGGGTGGCTGAGTGGACAGGGACATCACTTTCTGGGGGATGACTGCAGCAGGGGTGTAGTGCGGAGAAGCGAGTGCGAGAGCAGGGACAGCCGGTAGGGCCGTGGTCTAGGAATGTGGGTGTGGAGGGGAGGTTGGCCCAGGGAGAAGGTTCTCGGAAGGCCCCGTGAGTCCCCGGAAGGCCTCGCGAGTCCCCGGGGTTGGGGTGGGTGTGCGGCGGGCTGGTGGCCGGCGGGGGTCCGGCACCCCACTCAGGGTCCCGTCCCCACAGGCACGCGGAACGCGGTGCTCAACACAGAGGCGCGCACCATCGACGCGGACGTGCTGAGCCGGCGCTGCGTGCTCGTGCGGCTGCTGGACTTCTCGTACGAGCGCTACCAGCGCGCCCTGCACCAGTCTGCCGGCGCTGTGGTCATCATCCTACCGCGGACCATGGCCGCTGTGCCGCAGGACGTCGTCCGGGTGAGCCCTGCCTCGCCCTGTGGTCCCCTCTCTCCCTCCGGGCCCCCTTCCCCCACACACACCGCAGAGCGAACACGTGCCTCTCTCGCAGCAATTCATGGAGATTGAGCCTGAGATGCTGGCCATGGAGACCATCGTCCCCGTGTACTTTGCCGTGGAGGACGATGCCTTGCTGTCCATCTATGAGCAGACGCAGGCTGCCTCCGCCTCCCAGGGCTCCGCCTCCGCCGCTGAAGGTGGGCTGGTGGGGGTTGCTGCAGGGCGGAGGGCGCGTGGATGGGCTGCGCTGTGCTGTTTCTAGGGCTCCCCTTTGCAAGCCAACACATGCTTAACCGTGGGGGCACCGGGCATCACAGATCGCATCTTGCAGCCGCCACCCGCAGGGAGGAATCTTCCCGGACCAGGGATTGAATCCTCCCGGACCAGGGATTGAATCCTCGTCCTTAGCACTGGCGGGTGTGATCATTACCAGTGAGCCACCAGAGAATCCCTACAGTTGTGTTTTTAAATGTTTAAATGTATAAAGAACAGAAGGATTCGAGGCAGGGTGAGCTCCTGGGCGTTTTAAGGGAGCCCCTGCCCTCAGGTGAAGTGGACCATTAGCTCACACCGTGGAAAGTGGGCACACTCTCTCCTGATTCTGGAGAGAACAAAACTTTATGAATCTCTGGGTTCTCACACCATCTCCACTTCTGGGGCTGGGCTGGAGGGTCATGAGCTGTCTGATGGGAAACTCATGTTTTGGCATCCCTGCTCAAGTGATCCTTAGAAAGCTGGGTCAGAGGCAGTGTGCACCCCTCTGTGATTTAGGAAGGGGCCCTGCAGAGCAGAGCAAGGGCACACATGGGCTTCCGCGTGGGAAGCAGGAGATTGTTTCCCCAGCCCTTGTCCTGGATGCCCAGACTCGCTCCCATGTCCAGTTATCACATTGTGTTCTGTCCATGTGATCAGTCCCGCTTTTGCTCAGACCAAACGCTTAGAGTCTGGGGTGACGAGGACCCAGATTTTGGTCTGGGACCTCCCCCCCAGCTGCTGCAGGGCAGTCACGGGGCTCAGGCTGACCCTCCCTGGCCCTGTATCCAGTGCTGCTCCACACCGCCACCGCCAACGGCTTCCAGATGGTCACCAGTGGGGTCCAGAGCAAGGCCGTGAGTGACTGGCTCATCACCAGCGTGGAGGTAAGTGCCTGGTGCCTAATTTCCTGTCCCCACTGGAGGGGCTGCTTCTTAGGTGACGGGATCAGGTCACCGCCTCTGGGTAGGTGGGGTTCCTCCAGCTCCTGCTTCCCTGACCCCTGCCTCCTGGAGTGGCCACTCCTTTCCCTTCATGGAACATTCTCTAAGCTGGTAGAGAGGAGAGCTCAGGGCAGCAATTAAAGCAGAATGCAGAAAAATCCAGACACCCATCTCCCATCAGGAGGTGTCCAGGCCAGAGCAAGCTCCCAAGTCCTCCCCCACTTCCATTCTCTCCATGGGCAAATGTGGGGTTTTATCACTGCTCCCCCAGCAAAAAGCTCCGAGCAGTTTTGTTCCCACTCCCCGCACCAGGAGGCCTCTGCTGTCTCCTTGCAGGGTAGCCCTCCATCCAGAGAGTAAAGGCCGCAGGGCCTTAGCGCCTGATGCCCTTAAGGCAATGCTCTGGACAGGCTGTCTCCCCAACTGCTCCTCGTTGTATTTGACGGAGGGCCGGTTTACACAAGAGGGCTCTTCCTGTGCTGTCCTTACGGCCAGGGTCTTACGGACGGGCAGGGTCTCCATCAGTGGAGCTCAGCCTGTGAAGGGTAGGTCTGGTTTCCAGGTGGAGAAACAGCTGGCATCTTGGCCCCCAGCAGAGCCTGACCCGCCTGTTTCTGTAAATAAAGTTTTACTGGAAAGTGACCGTGCCCACTGGACCACTGGTACCCACAGTGTAGCCTGCAGAGCCTAGAACCCTGCCCCCCAAGGTGAGGGTGGCTGTTGCTTCCTATGGGCAGGCCCTTCACACCCATGTCTCTACAGGGGCGACTGACTGGGCTGGGTGGAGAGGACCTGCCCACCATCGTCATCGTGGCCCACTACGATGCTTTCGGGGTGGCCCCGGTATGTCCATGCCCTTCCTGCCCAGCTGGGGAGTCTAGCTTCAGGCTGCAGGGTAGCAGGGTTGGGGGAGCTTCCCACGTGTGCAGGGGTTGGGCCACACCAAGGGTGCATCAGTCAGGTTTGGGCAGAGCTGGGGGTTAGGGGGGAGAGGAAGCAATCCCAGCTGGACTGGAAAAGAGGACTGAAGGTAAGATTGTGGGGTGGGGTGGGGTTCAGAGCCGGCCACAGGCTGGGGTGGAGGTGGGTGGTGATGCACATGGAGGTGGGGTGAGCGTGCCCTTTGTCCCTGCCTGCAGTGGCTGTCTCATGGCGCGGACTCCAATGGGAGTGGTATCTCGGTGCTGCTGGAGCTCGCCCGCCTCTTCTCCAGGCTGTATACCTACAAGCGCACCCACGCGGCGTGAGTGACAGGGCCCGGGGCTGGGGTCGTCCTGACCTGGGATCTCAGAGTTGGTTCAGTCAGGCCCCGCCCCTCCAGGTCCATCCACCTACCCTTTCCCCAGGAGTGCCCCCAGGGGCTGGGCTGCTTCCAGATGCAAGAGACAGAAACCCCTGCAAATTCGTCATCATCACTTAGACAAGCATCTCCCCATCTTGGTGCCGGACACTGCGGTCCTTCACAGGGGCACTTGTCCACACAGCACAGTGCCCTGGGAGAGCAGGGCCCTAGTAGCCAGCGGGTCTCCCCAAACTTCACACCCCAGGCCCCACGCCTGCTCTCAGGCAGCTGGCTTGAGAAGCACTGTGCTCACAGTCCATTGGGGGGTGGGGGGGCGCGGTGGGTGTTGAGATCAAGGTGTTGGCAGGGTCACACTTGTGTGTTTCTTTTATAAGCACTGCCGTGGTTGTGGTGAGGTGGGTGCAGCTGGGGTGGGGGCCCGGTTATATGGTCCTTCACCACCCCACTGGCTTCACTCCTACTCAGGGAGGTGGTGCTGAGTTTCCATCACTTCCTGTTTCCTGATTGGTCTGCCCAGTCTGATTGGTCCGCCCACTCTGAGTGGTCCACCTCTCCACTCAGAGGTCTCTGGAGCGTCCCTTCTCACCCTGGAGACACTGGGTGAAGTTGGGATGTCTGTGGTTGTCTGGACTAGGGGGCTCCTGGCACACATTTGTGGGGGCCAGGGATGTGCCCAGCGCCCGCAGCGCTCAGGATGCCCCGATGTCAGCAGTGCCAGGACAGGGTGGGACTGGGTACTCAGCAGGGAGACCACCCCCTCCTTGTTGGGAGTCTGGACTCCCACCTGTCAACTCTGGCCCCACTCCTCCCTGCCAGGTACAACCTCCTGTTCTTTGCTTCCGGAGGAGGAAAGTTTAACTACCAGGGCACCAAGCGCTGGCTGGAAGACAACCTGGACCACACAGGTGAGCAGCCCCCACTGCCAGGGTGGGCTCTGGGCCGCCGGTGCTCCCCCACAGCCCCCGCCCACCAGCCCTCACTGTCTGCAGATTCCAGCCTGCTCCAGGACAACGTGGCCTTCGTCCTCTGCCTGGACACTGTGGGCCGGGGGGACAGCCTCCACCTGCACGTGTCCAAGCCGCCCAGGGAGGGGACGCTGCAGCATGCCTTCCTGCGGGAACTCGAGACGGTGGGCGCCCCGTGGGGGCTGGGCAGGGACATGGGAGCTGCCCGTGTGAACCCTGGGGCCTCGGTTGGGTTTCCGGTGGGCAGGTGGGCTTCTCCTCAAGCTCCAGAAGCAGGAGGTTGGGGAGGGACTGGGGATCCATCGGGCGGCAGGGGCCACCTCTACAGAGGCCAGTGAAGCCAGGGCGTGGTGCATGGGCACCGGGCAGAGGCTCATGGCTCCCCTCGCAGGTGGCCGCCCACCAGTTCCCCGAGGTGCGGTTCTCCATGGTGCACAAGAAGATCAACCTGGCCGAGGACATGCTGGCCTGGGAACACGAGCGCTTCGCCGTCCGCCGGCTGCCCGCCTTCACCCTGTCCCACCTGCAGAGCCACCGCGACGGCCAGCGCAGCAGCATCATGGACGTGAGGTGAGAGCCCCCCTGTCCCCATCAGACCGAGCCAGCGGGGCCCGTCAGTCTTCCTGGAGGAGGGGGCACCAGAACCGAGGGCATGAGCCAGGAGAAGAGAGGGAAGAATTGATTGGGCAGGGCGCCGGGAGAGCCAGCGGCCGCCACCTCACCCTGCCCCCCCAGCAGCCTGCACCCCACGCCCACTCGGGTCAGGATGTGTCGCCTCTGAAGCTCCCCACTTCTGGTCCTGTGTGGCCTCAGCCCTCGCTGCCCCTGGGCTTGTGGCTGTGCTGCCGCCCTCGTCTCCGTTGTCATGGCTCCCCTCCTTATGAGGACAGAGCCATGGACTTCGGGACCCCCTGCTCCACTGTGACTGCATATTAACCAGTCATGTCTGCAGACACCCTGCCTCCAGCTTAGGTCCCATCCCAGGGTTTGGGCGGCCGTGGGTGTGGGGGACACCATAGCCCCTCCACAGGGCATTACCTCAGCTCTGTCCTCAGCAGCCGGCGGAGGCAGATGTCCTGACCGCCCCCCATACCCCCAGGTTCTGGAGGAGCACACGGGCCCAGAGCCGTCTGGTCACTGAGGCCCACGGCATCCTCAGGGCTCAGCTGGGCACCCGGGCAGCCCTGTAGGGGGTGGGCCTGACCGAGGTGGGGGGTGGAGGACCATCCGCTGGGAAGGCTGTTGTTTTTTCTGTCTTTTCATCATCAGATACATATGTGATCATTCTTGGTTTTGGGTGATTGATGCCACTTCCAAATAAGTATGTTTGTAAAATCTGCCCTCTAAGGCAGGTGGGAGGGGAGTTCAGGATGAGAGGGGGGACACATGTACAGCCGTGGCTGATTCATGTCATTGTATTGTAAAGTAATTAGCCTCTAATTAAATAAATAAAGTAAAAATAAATAAAGAAATAAAATCCATCCTCGAAGGTCCCGGGTTGACTCGAAAACCCTTACCCGAAACACAAGGCTCATCGCTGAGGCCCTGACCCGCGTCATCTACAACCTGACAGAGAAGGTGAGCCCCGGCCACCTGCTAGCCGCCTTCTCTGCCCCCGCAAGCCCTGAAGGGGGTCTGAACTCAGCCCCGCCCCGCCTCTCTCTGCAGGGAACGCCCCCGGACATGCCGGTCTTCACAGAGCAGATGGTAATGGCCTGGCTGGCGGGTGGGTGGGCTCGGGGGCATGGTGGGAGTGTGTGGGGGGTCCTTTGACCACCGCCGCGTCCCCGCAGCAGATCCAGCAGGAGCAGCTGGACTCGGTGATGGACTGGCTGACCACCCAACCACGGGCCGCCCAGCTAGTGGACAAGGACGGCACGTTCCTCAGCACGCTGGAGCACTACCTCAGTCGCTACCTGAAGGAGGTCAAACCGCACCACGTTAAGGCCGACAAGCGGTGAGACCAGGCGCAGCCCCTGCCCCCAGCTGGCAGAGGGCCCTTCCAGGGTCTCCCTGCCACACCCTGGAACCAGATGGAGCAAATGGAAACTCAGGGCAAAATGTCACAGGAGGAGTGAGCAGTGCAGGCGCCCTATGAAATCTGAGCTCCAGGTGGACGAACTATCCCAGCATAAGTGCCTCTCACGCGGTGTCTGGGACACACTTAGACTGAAAGCCGTGTCGTCTTTATCTTCAGTCCTCACAGAACTGAAGCCCCATGTTTTATCTGGCAGCCCTGTACCCCTGCCCACCCTCTGTGATCCTTCTGTGCCCTGGCCCCCTCCTGCCCTCGGAATGCTCCTGCCCACTGCAGGCCTCCTGGGTTTTGTCTTCTTTCTGTTTGATTCTTCCACGTTCCCTGGTTGGGATGAATTAGGACTGAGGAAGGGTGTGGGTGACCCTCAGGCAGGAGACACCCCTCTTCCTCCACAGACAGCTCAGTGCCACTCACTGGCTCTCCATCTTCCCCCCAATTTGTGGCACTCCAGGGAGACAGAGCTCTTGAACAGAAGAAGAAGAAACTGAGGGTCACAGTGGACCCACAGCTATGCAGCTGCTGGGGCTTCAGAGTCCTCAGCTGTGATCATTCTCCCTCTATAGAAACGAGACCAGAGAATTTCCACAGTCACCACACTTTGTTCTTAGAGAGTTGTTGGCCCAGAAAGCCATAGAAAAGATGTTAGTTCAGAAAAAAGGATGTCCTTCCCTAGGACAGACAACCCCCCATAGACACACCCAGCGTCCTCCCCGCTGCTGTGTTCCTGGCCTAGTGGGACTTCGGGTGGCTCCAATGTCGGGGTGAGCCTGCTGAGCAAGTGCTCTCTTGCCAGGGACCCCGAGTTTGTCTTCTACGACCAGCTGAAGCAGGTGATGAACGCCTACAGGTGAGCGCCCTGTCACCGCCCAGGGGCCTGGGTCCTCGGGACAGCTGGGAGCAGCTGGCTGACCGCCTCCACCGCCCCCTCCCATCCCCAGGGTCAAGCCAGCCATCTTCGACCTGCTCCTAGCCGTCTGCATTGGTGCCTACCTCGGGATGGCCTACACGGCAGTCCAGGTAAGCAGGGGGCGGCAGGAGGAGGGTCCTTGTGGGAGCCCACCGGGTGGCCCTTTTCCCCTGGTCTCACTGGAGTCCTCCCACTGCCCCCAGCACTTCGACCTCTTATACAAAACAGTTCAGAGACTGCTGAAGGCCAAGACGCAGTGACCAGGCTGACATCCCCGCCTCACCTGGAGGGCAGGGCCTCCCCCTCGGTGGCCGAAACCCTGAATTACAGAGCTTTTCTGTGTTGCTCTTGAGGACTTGGGGGCTTCTTTCTCTTTTTTGTCCTTTGCGCTCCCCTGGAGGAGTGTCAGTGGAGGTCTGGGGCCAGGCCACAGACTCGGGGACAAATGTGTGGATGAGCCCCCCACCCTGGAGTCAGCCCCATGGCCCTGGGGCATAAGCCATGGCCAGGAAAGAGGAGAGGCGCCCAGCGTGGCCTTGGGCATCACCCTCGCCTAAGACGCTGACCCTGGACCTGGCAGTCGCAGGCCAAGGAAGCCCCCAAACCTCCAGCCCTCCACCACGCTGGCTCTGTTCTGACCTCGAGGCTGCCCTCCGCATTCCCAGACCACCCCCCAACCCCCACCCCCGCGTGCTCCAGTAACCCGGGCTCTCCCTTCTTTCCTGTCTGGAGAGTGTGCCACAGGGCCTCTGGGTCTCTGGGTTCCGGCCCCTCCCTCGTAGCCTTGTGCACCGCCTCCACACCCCCCATCCCAGCTCAGGGGAGCCAGCTCAGGGGGTGGCCTCTGGACTGTCTGAAGCCCCTGGTCAGCTGGGGCCCTGGACACCTGGCACCCTCCCTGTCGGCCCTCTCACCCTGCCTCTGGGTTCCTCTGCCCCTCCCCCTGCCCGGGAGCCCCGCCCACCTCTCCTTGGGGCTCCTGCTCAGCCTGTTCTCCTGAGGAGCCCTGGGGGTGGAGGCAGGCCCTCTGCCCCTGTCCCAGGGCCTCGGTTTCCTCATCTGCAAGGAGGAGGTCGCCTTCAAGGGGAGCGTGTTCCCCCATATCCCCAGAGGGGACGTGACCACAGGGGAGCTCATCCTGGGACCTGGAGGGGCAGGTCCAGGCCTGAGCCCCTGGGAAGGGGTGAGGCAGGGGAGGCAAGCAGGGCTGGGAGTGACCTCAGGGAGACCCAGGTGTACCCATTCATTAGCAATATAATCAATGACTTGTCAAGTGCTGGGGACTCAGAGTCCAGGAGGAGGGACTCCAGGGGCCTACTGGCCACCAGGGAACGCCCGCCAGCCTTCCGATTCAGAGGGGCCGGGGACTGGCTCCCTCCCGAAGCCACCTACCACCCACTGGAGGGAACAAGTGACTATCTGGCAGGCCTGGGAGGGGCAGGCGTGGGGGCTGCAGGTTCCTTGCCCCTCCCTGTCCGGTGGCCCGTCTGCCCCAGACCGTTTACCCAGTGCCCGGCCCTCTCTAGGGTGATGCGGTGCTGGCGGCCCACCCTTCCCCGGGTGTGAATGTGTGAGCCAGGGACCGGTTGGGGATGCCGAGTGAGTGTCCTTCCTCCCCGGGTGGCATGGTCAGGGCCACTGACTGGGTGGAGCTCAGGCTGCTTGTGGGATGCGGCCAGACGATGAGAAATAAAGCCATAACAAACCACAGCATCGCGTGTCCTGTTGGGGCTGGGGCCTCAGGGTCTGGACAGACCCCCTGAGGGTCGTATGCATTTCTTGCGGGGGGGGGGGCCTCATGTCTGTATAAAGAGCAGAGTCGGTGTCCTTCCTGCCCCTGGCTGGGACCATCACTCGCCC
Source organism: Oryx dammah (assembly GCF_014754425.2). NCBI lineage: Eukaryota > Metazoa > Chordata > Mammalia > Artiodactyla > Bovidae > Oryx > Oryx dammah. The sequence goes on from NW_024070189.1 coordinate 89,005,496, forward strand.
CATGGCAACACGACGGTGACAGCCAGCTCAGGGCTGATAGATCATGGTGGGGGGTGGGGGTGGCGTACCACAATACAGCTGGGGTCCATTACCCCCCAGCCCTGGAGGCAGTGTGTGTCCCGTGTGTCCCCCAGCTCCCGGCCTCAGGGTCGCGTGGCCATCTCTTCTGACGTCTCATAAGCACGCGTCCGTCTTTGGGTTTAGGGCGCATCCTGTTTCAGTCAGCATGCCAACTCCACCTGCAGATGCCGTTTCCACATAAGGACATGTTCCGAAGTTCTGCATGGCTGTGAATTTGGAAGGACACCATTCAACCTGATATGGGGGGAAAGGGTGATGGCTGTATGAAGGTCAAGCCCACTGGCCAGCCCAAGCCCAGGCTTTGGGGAGGCCCTGGCCAGACATCGGGGTGCCTGGTGCAGCTCCACACTGGGGTTCCAGCAGCGGGCTCCCTGCTCTGGGCCTGGGAGCTCCCGAGGGGTCCACCTGCTTCCTGGGCTCCACTGGAGGAGACCCCTGATCCAGGGCCTGTCCACACCGTTCTCAGTGCCTTTGTGTCAGGGTCCCTGCATCGGGGGCTTTGGTTTTGGGGAGCAGAGAACAAAGTACAGAGACATGTGCAGCTGGGAGAGGAAGCCTGGGGGAGGCAGGCAGTACAGGGGGTATGGCTTGAACTCCACGGCTTCAGCCAAGAAAGAGGGCTGTGAGATCCTTGACCCCAGGAAGGTGGGAGCCTCTGGGGAGCTGTGGGCAGAGGAGGGGTTGGACTCAGGTGCTCGTGGGCGCCCTCTGGTGGCAGCTTTGGGGAAGGCAGACTGGGAGTGCATACCCCCAGCAGGTCAGGGGGCTATGCTTGTCCAGGTGGGGGACACATGAGGGGAGAAGGAGGCTGGGTTCCCTGGACCCAGAGGAGAGGCTCAAAGGCTGTTTCTGGACCATGTGTGGGCCTGACCACAGAGCTGCTCAAGTCTCCATAGTGACTCCCATCTTCAAGGTCAACGTCACTGCCGCCTCTTCTCAGACCCTCATATCCCCGACACCTACCCCGAGGCTGGAGGGTGGCTCTGGCCCCAGCTCGGACTCAGGTAAAACTCCCCACGATTCAGGGGAAAAGCCAGCCCTTCCCCTTATTTCAACACAGGCTGTTAACTTCCTCTTCCTTTTCTACAAAACTGTGCCCATTTTAACCAAAAACATGAAAACCACAACACCACCGGCAGGCAGACACAGCTGCCGTTATGTGTGTGCTGGTGTCTCCCCGTCCTGTCCACCCTGGGTATGTGGCGTGCGCACATGGGTGTACACCAGGCCACATTCTGGAAATGAGATCCACGTGTGAAAAACAGTATTTCTGTCCATAGGCATGTTAGGCGGTGAGAGGTGCATGTTCCACCCACGGAACCATTGCCACATGGAAGGCGTGGTGTATGCATTGTCCTCAGAGCTCCTCCTGGCTTCCATCTGTGACCCCTCCCTGTGGCCTTGTTCCCAGGTGCCCTCTGGTCCCGCCACTGCAGATCAGTCTCATTCAACTGTGGAGTCAGCCAGTATTTTCCCAGCATGTGCCAGGTGCCCTGCTGGGCATACAGGCGCAGCTGCCAAGCAGAGACCCTGGGCCCTGCGGTCCACTGGAGTAAAAATAAACCTCCCAGGTGGACATGAGTGGGCTTTTGAGTGAAATCAGGATGACAGGAGGGACTAAGCCATATGGAAATCCAGGACAGTGGTCCAAGCAGCGTGCACAGCCTGTGCAAAGGCCCTGGGGCAGGACCAGGCCTGGCGAGTTGCAGGAGCAGTGAGGAGGGGGCCTGTGTGGGTGGGGCAGTGATAGAGGGGGAGAGAGGAAGGAGGCGAGGCACAAGAGGCCCCTGGGGAATTGGTGGGCATTTGCTTCCTGCTGTCAAGAGTGATGGGAAGCTGTGGGGAGGGAAGGGCAGAGGAGAGGAGGGCTGCAGCAAGGCCACTGACTCCCAGGGGACAGTTGTGCAGATGACCCTGTTCTGTGGGCTCCCTCAGCACCAGTGAGCATGATCCCAGGTCTCCATCAACCCTGGGCAGCAGCAAACGATTTGGGCAAAGGTGCAATCCCCTATTGGGACCCCAGTGGCATCGATCTCTTTCCAGGGTCTGTGTTTTAAGGCTATAAAACAGGAAGAACATCTGGTGAGACCACCTTGGTCTCTCCTCTTTTTGCACAGAGGTGTCTCCCGCTGTCTGTAACTCTCACTCTTAAAAACGTCTGTGTGTGTTTATGGTTATGTTGTTGTTCAGTCGCTCAGTCACGTCCAAGTCTGCAACCCCATGGACTGCAGCACACCAGCCTCCTCTGTCCTCCACTATCTCCCAGAGTTTCCTCAAATTCATGTCCATTGAATTGAATCAATGACGCTATCTAACCATCTCATCCTCTGTTGTCCCCTTCTCCTTCTGCCTTTAACCTTTCCCAGTATCAGAGTCTTTTCCAATGAGGTGGCCTTTCATATCAGGTGGCTAAACTATTGGAGCTTCAGCATCAATCCTTCCAATGAATATTCAGGGCTGATTTCCTTTTGGATTGGCTGGTTTGATCTCCTTGCAGTCCAAATAACTCTCAAAAGTCTTCTCCAGCACCACAGTTCGAAAGCATCAATTCTTCGGCATTCAGCCTTCTTTATGGTCCAGCTCTCACACCTGTACATGACTACTGGAAAAACCATAGCTTTGACTAGACGGACCTTTATTGGCAAAGTGATGCCTCTGCTTTTTAATACGCTGTCTAGGTTTGTCATAGCTTTCCTTACAAGGAGCAAACGTCTTGTTTATGGATATATACACAATATTCAGCTTCGCTTGTGTGTGGCCTGCACATCTGTGGGTCACACTGTACTGTTCTTCTCTTGCATTAACTCTTGCTTTGGTATCTCTCACACTCCATGCTCTTTTTCCCTGCTGTGTGGTATTCTGAACTCAGAAGGTACAACGGCTTATCTACTGGCGCCCTGCTGATGTTCATACCATCACAAGCCTTCACAGGTGCCTCTCAGGAGGGAGTGTATTTAACCAAATGCCAGAGAACTGTGGCCCTTGACTGTGTATGGCCCACTGCCTGTCTTTGTAAATAAAGCTTTGTTGGCACACGGCCACAACCAGATGCACCTCGCTGTGAATCACCCTCAGCTGTTTTCTCACTGCAGGGGCCGCAAACCCTCAAATGCTTACCGTTCCGGCTCTTTCTGGGGAAAGTCCACAGCCTCCCAAAGTCTGACCTCTGGTTTCTCCCCTTTCTTACCATGGGACATATCTGGCAGCTACCAGAGCAGGCTGGCAGTGCAGTCCTTTTGCAAGGGACACATGTCCTGGGCTTCTTTGGACATTTCAGCCTCAGTTCAGGAGCTTCCCGAGTGGCTCAGACGATAAAGAGTCTGACTGCAATGTAGGAGACCCGGGTTCGATCCCTGGCTCAGGAAGATCCCCTGTAGAATGGAATGGCTACCCACTCCAGTAGTCTTGCCTGGAGAATTCCATGGATAGAAAAGCCTGGCGGGCTGCAGTCCATGGGGCTGCAAAGAGTTGGGCACGACTGAGTGACTAACACACACACACCCTTGGCTTCTCTTGACATTTCAGCCTCAGTTCTAAGAGTTATTGATAATTTTAATCAGTATTTGACCTATAGAAGGTCCAGAAAAAAATTAAGGGAGAGGAGGAGTGGGGTTGCAGGGGGCGCTGGTACAGGAACCAGGAATGAAGTGGGGGTATCATTCCCGAGCTCAGGGTGATGTGTCTGCTGGGTGTCTCACAAGAGAGTCGCTGTTCCCCCTTTGTGATTGATTAATGAGCAAGTTGTGGGTTGATCCTTTAGTCCCAGGGTCAGCGACCACTGACAGTTCCTGCTTGAAACCACCGGGACCTGGTGCCCAGCGGGGACCCTCCTGCCATTCCTCTCCTAAAGACACGGGTCAGGATCACATACCTGCTTCTTTGTCCAGTTTGCAGGGGACAAAAGGGTATCTGGGCAGGAGAGGTATCTTGCCTTAAGGTCCCTTGGCAACAGGGACGCTGCTGGCAGTCACTTTTAAATATATATATATATTTTTATTATTTGGCTGCGTCCTGCAGCATGTGGGATCCTAGTTCCCCAGCTGGGGAATGAACCCATGCCCCCACAGTGGGAATGCAGAATCTTAACCCCTGGCCAACCAGGGAGGTCTCCCTCCATTTTTATTTTTTTTTTTATTTTTTTTAAATCTTATTGATACATTCACACACCATAACATTTGCCATTTCAATGTGTATAGTTCAGTGGGTTTTAGTCCATTCACAGAGCTGTGTATCTGTCAGCTCTATCTAATTCCAGAACGTCCTATCCCACTCCGGAAGGGAAACCCTGCTCTCATGAGCAGTCACCTCCCCCCCCCCCCCGCAGCCTCTATCCCAGCCCCTGGCAACCACAAACCCACTGTATGTCTCTGTGGATTCTGCCTGTTCTGAACATTTCACAGAAATGGAATCCTGCAATATAGACTCTCATGCCGTTTTGATGGCGAGTTACAGAAACACAATGAGGCTAGCTCATTCAGAAAAGAGCATTTATTCATCTCTTTCTCATTCTAACTTGGGGAGGGGGAAGATCCTCTGACAACCTCCCTAGTTCAACACCCAGGCCCTCTTGTTCCCAGGCTCAGATTCCCACAGGAAGAAGCCCTGAGGGGCAGGTGTCCACTCCTAGGGCCAAAGGGGCGGGGCCACAGCAGAGGAGGGATGGGGGAAGGGACCATGACCACCAAGGGGTGCTTGGCTGGGTCCCTACTCCTATCTCCAGCCCCTCCTTTCCTTCCCCCACCTCCCCACGGGGGAGAGACTTGCTCAGGGGGTGACGGAGTTGTGTTTCAGATTCTCCTCCCCTTGGCTGGGTCCAGGGAGTGCGGTTTGCTGAGAGAGAGGGCAGCGAGGGGTTGGCTCAATGAAAAACCTTTTCCCATCCCTGAAGCCAAATGGCGAGGGTCAGGGAGGATCCGGGGGTCCCTGCAGGAAGGCTGACGGGCAGTTCCCTCCCAGCAGAGGGAGGGCAGTGGGAGCGCTGAGCGCTGGACAGCCCCGGGTGCCTTGTGTCCTTAGGTGCGTGAAGGCGGGAGGCATCTGGGGCAGGTGGGGACTGCGGTACAGTGTTTCTGGGGGACACATCCTGAGCCCCTAAGCCCTGTCGGATGGGGACATTTCAATCCCTGAAAGGATGAGGCCGAAGGACACAGGGTCCAAGGGCACGGGGCACGGCTGACTTTCACCCAGGAGGACACTTGGGCTGGCAGTGCAGAGACCACCGACACTGGTGCTCCAGGCTGGGCACCCAGTCCTACTAGCTGACCCTGCCACCACCACCGGAGGAACTCCCAAACCAAGGACGGCGAGACCAGGCCCCAGAAGGGGCGTTTCCCTTCATGGGCCCAGTCCTCGTCACACCCACGCCCTGTGAAATGAACCCACGCCCTATGAAATGAGAGTCTTGCCTGTAGACATCAAGACGGGGACACCGCGGATGTCTCCTCACACCTTTGCTGCCCCTCACTTGGAGGCTGGTTCAAAATAGAGTCCCATGCCCCTCATCAGACCCAGGGGTTTGGGGCGGTTCTGCGTTTTCAAGAGAATGCCCACCCAGGTAGTCTGCACGTCTGAGGGGTGGTGCAGCCTGGACATTGCCCTCCTGATCCCAGTCTGGCCCCTCTGCCGAGGTAAGCCAAGGTAAGCACCTTACCTGTTCACATCAGCAGTTCTCACCTTGGACCCTGGGCCACGTCTAGGGACAACTGTCACAACTGGGGGGTGCTCTTGGCACCAAGAGGGTGGGGCAGGGAAGCTGCTCAACACCCCGCCCCCGCCCCTGCACAGAGAATGACCTGATCCCAATTGTAGAGAGTTTTCCTTTAAGATAAGTCTGTGTAATTATTTTGAGAAACTCTATTCTGGGAGACTGTGCAAAGGTCCTGGGGCAGGTTTTTGACAGCAGATGCTGAGAGCCAGTCAACCGGCTGGGAAGTATCTCAGCCCCAGACTCCCCATCAGGCTCTGTTCCCACCCTCACTGTCTTTTAAGTAACAGCCCAGACCAAGGACCTTCTGCCACGAAGCCGAAGTGACCAGCTTTCCTCTGCTGACGATAAAATCAGTCAGCCTCAAGTGTCCCAGGTACCCTCAGGCACACAGTCTTGGTTTTCTCTGCCATGACCTGTTCCCTGATACGGCTGATGTGTGTCAGGGAATAAACGCCAGGGGTAAAGATTGCTTAGGAGGTGGGAGGCTAGTGGTAAAGAATTCTCCTGCCAGTGCGGGAGATGCAATAGATGAGGGTTTGATCCTTGGATCAGAAAGATTCCCCTGGAGAAGGAAATGGCAACCCACTCCACTAGTCTTGCCTGGAGAATTCCGTGGACAGAGGAACCTGGTGGGCTACAGTCCATGGGGGTCACTAAGAGTTGGACACGACTGATCACACACACTGTCACTGAATTTTAGGTCGTGGAGGTCAGACTCAAGTTAGACTGGGCTCTTCCCCACTCTTTGTCCCCAGTGGGAGAAAGAGGCTGAGGAAAATGCCTCTTTGACTCGCAAGAGAGCTGGTGGGGTTTTATTTTTATTCTTTTAAATGACTCTCCCAGCACATCAGAGGGCCACAGGGCTTCAGCATCCTGTCTCCATGGAGACAGAGCCTGTTTCCAGCCCAGCTCCACCAGCTCAGCCTGAGGCTGAGCCGAGAACCAGGGGCTGTGCAGGGCCAAGGGGTGGGTGTTCTAGGAGGACACTGGATCCCTGACCCAGGTTCTGCTCCTCCTTCAATCCTATCTTGGGGTGGCTGCTGTTATCAGGCAGGGTAACAGCCATTTATTGAATGCTAAAGGTGCTCCCGGTTTTATGCTGAGCCTTACCTATTAGCATCACTGAATCCATGCCAGGGGCTTCCCCCCTCTTTAGTCCTAACTTGGCAAATAAGGAAACTGGAGTTTGGCCGTCTAAAGCGTAAGGAAGACACTGTGGGCTTGTGGGAAGCATGTAGGTTCATATCCCAGCAGTCTCAGTGTGTGACCTTGCCCAAGTGACTCGACCTATCTGGGCCTCAGTTTCCCCCTCTGTAAAGTGGGTATAGTAACAGTACCCACCTCTAATGCTTGCTATGAGGGTGACTTCTTCTGAGGAGCAAATTTTAAGGATAGAGAAAAATAGAGAATATTTTAAAACAATAGTTTTCAAAAACTAAAAATAATGCTGAAAAAAATCCATGATGAACAAAAAGGTCAACATTTTAAATAGAATCAGAATTACTGATTTTTCCTTTGGCTCATCACAGCACTATGACTGATCCTTTTTGTTTCAAAATAAAGAAAAAGAAAATAGGGACTTCGCTGGTGGTCCAGTGGTTAAGACTCCATGCTTCCACTGCAGGGGCATGAGTTTGATCCTAGATCAGGGGACTAAGATCCCCCATGCTATGTGACCAAAAAATAAATTGTAAAAAAAAAAAGAGAGAAAAGAAGCCTTCTGTATTAAGAAAAAACACACACAAAAAACAAAGGAAATACACTTAAAATAAAGTCAGGGTCAGTAGACTGACCCCTAGTGGCTGTGTGGTGCTTTTTATCTTACAACCTGTGACCCCAGTTCCTCCAACCCTGCCTCAGGGCCTTTGCATCTGCCTTTTCTTTCTTAAAGGCCATCCTCTCTAAGCCTTCCCTGAATTTGCCTCCTAAAGCCATTTCTCCATTTCTGTTGCCTCCATTGCATTGAACACAGTCTAAAGTATCTGGTTTAGGGGCTTCCCTGGTGGTCCAGTGGTTAAGACTCTGCAGAGGGCTATCCCTGGTTGGGAAACTAAGAGCCCACATGCCTTGCAGCATGGCTAATAATTATAAAGTATCTGGTTTATTTGTCTGTACTCATCCCAGGCATTGTGCTGTGGGTTGAGTCAAGCACTTAGCACAGAGCCTGGTGTTGGAGAGAGAGCAAAGTGACTTATCAATCAATCAATAAATATATAATGATATGAAGAACTGACTCATTTGAAAAGACCCTGATGCTGGGAAAGATTGAAGGCAGGAGGAGAAGGGGATGACAGAGGATGAGATGGTTGGGTGGCACCCCCAATTCAATGGACGTGAGTTTGAGCAAGCTCCAGGAGTTGGTGGTGGACAGGGAAGCATGGCGTGCTGCAGTCCATGTTGTCACAAAGAGTCAGACACGAGTGAGTGACTGAACTGAACCGAACATAACATATTAGAATTAATTAAATTATCATGAGTATAAATGCTATGGAAGAAAAAGGAAGCCTGAGAAAAGAAGTAATGGTGGCTAAATGATCTTAGATCAGGTAGACACAGAAAGTGATGGGAGATTGAAGGAGTGGACCATGTACCATTTGGGTGAAGGGCATTCCAGGCACAGTTGTGCAAAGGCCCTGAGGCAGCACCACATCTCATGTGTTGGAGGAACAGTGAAGTGGTACGTGTGTCTGGAGCAGACTGAGGAAGGGAGAGAGAAGGTGGAGGGGAGGGCAGGGAGGTGCTGCAGGAAAGACTCAGGCTTTAATTTGGAGACATCTTTGGATATTAAAAAAAATTGAATTGTAGTTGATTTACAATGCTGTGTTAGTTCCAGGTGTACAGCAAAGTGGCTGTGTACATATGTATATGTATGTATTCTTTTTCACATTCTCTTCCATTATAAATTTTTACAAAATATTGAATATATATAGTTCCCTGTACTATAGAGTAGGTTCTTGTTGTTATCTATTTTATATATCTACTAATTATATATATATATATATAATATATATCTATATAGATATATAGCTACTAATATAAATAATATAATACTAATATAATATATCTACTAATATAGATAATATAATTTATTGTATCTACTAATCCCAAACTCCTAACTTATACCCGCCTTCCCATTTGGTAACCATAAATTTGTTTCCTATATCTGTGAGTCTATTTGTTTTGTAAATAAGTTCATTTGCCTCATTTTGTTTTGATTCCACATTTAAGTGATATCATATGATATTCATCTTTCTCTGCCTGACTTACTTCACTTAGTATGATAATCTCTACGTCCATCCATGTTGCTGCAAGTGGCATTATTTCATTCTTTTTTTATGGCTGAGTAGTATTCTGGTGTGTGTGTGTGTGTACACGCAGACATACATATCACATATTCTTTATCCATTCATCTGTTGATGGACATCTAGCTTGCTTCCATTTCTTGGCTATTGTAAATAGTGCTGCTATGTATCTTTGGAATGCATGTATCTTTTCAAATTCAAGTTTTCTCCAAATATATGCCCAAGAATGGGATTGCTGGATCATATGATAGATCTATTTTCAGCTTCTTGAGGAACCTCCATACTGTTCTCCATAGTGACTGCTCCAATTTACATTCCCACCAACAGTGTAGGAGGGGTCCCTTCTTTCCACACCTTCTCTAGCATTTATTATTTGTAGGCTCTTTGATGATGGCCAGTGTGAGGTGACAACCTCCTTGTGGTTTTGATGGAGAGTTTTAGCAGGGGTGGCGTGATGCCCATAGAGAACTTGGCCCAAATGCATCATTTCTTTCTAAATATTTTGAACAGTATGTGCCCATGGCAAGTGTGACCAAAAGTGTTGCTGAGGATATAACACAATGATCGCTGTTTCTATTCCATAAGTTACAAACTTAAAAGTGCTGAGCATAGTATTGTCAAAATGCTCTTTCTTGTTGCTGTTATTTTTATTATTATTAATGTTATTATTCTGTCTGCTTAAACATTCCATGGACAGTCCTGCAAAAGCCAAGTGAGCGCCCTATAGAACTGTGTGCTACTTTTTGTGTTTTTCCTGGTGTTATCAGTGGGAAGACTTCGAGCCACCTCGAAGCCCGGTCGGTCCTGCCTAAAGATTTGCCGTCACGCACCCAGAAGGCAAGGGTTACGAGCCCGCTGGCCTCAGTTTACCGGTCCGGACTGGGCGGCCAGGCGGGATGCCGGTTGTGTGGGATGCAGGATGTTCCAAGTGCGATTCGCGATAGAAGGTGCGCGCGGGGGCGCCGCCGCGGCGAGGCGCGCTCTGGCCGCCAGGGGCCGCTGCGGAGCCGCCCTTTTGTGGTCCTGATGCTGGCGCGAGCGGGCGCGCGGAGGAGGGAGGAGGGCGCGGGGACCGGGCGGGAGGGAGGCGGGAGGCGGTGTCCGTCGCTCCAGCTGCGAGTCCGCCCGCCGCCCGCCGCCGCCGCCGCCGCCGGCTCGGTCCCGCGCCCGCCGCCCGCCTTCGCCCGCCATGGCCCGCCTGACGGAGAGCGAGGCGCGCCGGCAGCAGCAGCAGCTCCTGCAGCCGCGGCCCTCGCCCGTGGGCAGCAGCGGGCCCGAGCCCCCCGGGGGGCAGCCCGACGGCACGAAGGACCTGGACGCCATCAAGCTCTTCGTGGGCCAGATCCCGCGCAACCTGGACGAGAAGGATCTCAAGCCGCTCTTCGAGCAGTTCGGCCGCATCTATGAGCTCACGGTGCTCAAAGACCCCTACACGGGCATGCACAAAGGTGGGCGCCCGGCTCGCTCCCCTCCCCTCTCCTCTCCTCCCTCGGCCTCCCCACCCCACCTTCCGGCATCTTCTCCCCGCCACCAACCTTCCTCTCCTCATCTCCTCCCTCCGTTTGCCACTGCCACGGCATCATTTCTTCCCCCCCCAACCCTGTTCTACCCACCCCCTCCTCCCCCCTCTGGGGGTGCAGCTGACAGATCCGAGCTGGCCCCCTCCCCTCCTCCGCCTCCACTCCCTCCCTCCCCACCTTCCGGCATTCTCTCTCTCTGTCTCTCTCTCCCTCTCCCTCTCTCTCTCTTCTCTTCCCTTTTCTCTCCTCTCTCATCTCCCCCTACCTCCCATCCTCCCCCACCCCCAGCATTCTTCCCTCTCTCCCTCTCCCTCTTATTCCCTCTAGACCCCCACCCCTTCCTCCCTCCCTCACCCACTCTTTCTTGCCCCTTTGCTGGGAAGCTGCCTAAACACTGCCACCCCCCCCCGGCCCCCCCCCCCCCCCCCCCATTCATTCGGCCTCCCCAGGCCCCGTCGGGGAAGTTTGCACCACTGGATTTCATTGCTTTGGTCATTTTCACAAAGCCAGGCCGGCGGGGCAGGTCCAGCCGGCCGCGGGGGACACGGATGCTCAGGATCTCTGGCTAATCGGTAACTACAAAGAAAGCGGGTGGGGGGGTGGGGGTGCAGGCAGCTAAGCCAGTCAGGGGGAGCACCGGCCTCTTGGGTGGTTCAAAGGCTACCGTGTGCCCTCCCCGCCATGCCCACCCTCTCTGTTTGGATCTGCATTCCCCCTCCATTTCTCTGTGCCCCCCACTGGCCCCCTCCGCACCCAGACTGCCGCCTCCACCTTTGGCTCAAGTTAAAACTGGCCAAGCCTGTTAGCAGTGTGTTGAGGGCTGAGGCCAAACACGATGAGCTTGGGCTGTCCATCTGGCAGATCCCAGATCCTGGGGTGGACGGGGAGGTGTGGGCGACCTGTGAGCCCAGCAGAGGAGGCAGGTCGGGTAGGAAGGCCTGCCTGCCTCCCTGCCACCTGATTTTCTGTTGGCATGCTGAGAGGGGGTGCTGGGGACTGTGGCCCCAGCCCTGGGCTCAGATCACAGCACAGTGTCTGGATTGGGGTGGCCCTGGCAGTTCTCCTGACAGGGGATGGGAACTGGGGGGTGGGGACGGTGAAGACTGTGCTGACACCCTCGGTGGGACCCTGGAGGGGCCTTGGGGTTGGATCAGGGCCCGTGACCTATTTCAGGCTGCATTCATCCCCGTCTTCCTCTCTGTGTGGCAAGCATGGTAAGCATGAATACGTGTTTGTTGAATGAATGAATGAATGAATAATGAATGAATGAATGAGTCAATGAATGATAGGTTGGGACAGGCCATTGGGAGGATCTGGTGGGTTGAAGTCCAGGCCTGCCACTTCAGCTAGCCCCTCCAGCTGGTACCCAGGGAGAGGAAAGCATTTCCTCCCATCCCCCATCTCTTTCAAATCCAACCATCACCAAAAAAAAAAAAAAACTGGGCCTGGAAAATCTAACCGCTCCCTGTGGCCTAGGAGGGCAAAGGGCTTGTGCTCACCCATGAGTCAGGCTGAGGGATCCACGGCCGTGTGAGGGGTCTTTCCACAACCCGAACCCCCGGTGTGTCCCAAGGGCTCATTTCTAGAAAGATTCTGATGGAGGTGGTGTCCATGTGCCCCCCCCCCCGCCAAACGTTGAATGAAAGGCTGCGGGCGAGCTCTGGGTCTCGGAGACAGATGGGGCGTGGGGAGATGGAGCCACCCGATGGTCCTCCCTTCTTTTCTCATTTTTAAATCTCTCCTGGAGAACCCTACCACCCCCACAGCATGGAAGGGTAAGGGAGAGACTGGCTGGATTTTCACTGACCTGAGAGCCTCAGTTTACCTGTTGTCGACAGAACAGGGTCTCATGAATGCAGGTTTTTTTTTTTTCTGGCTATAGAATGTTGGGACTGGGGGTGCCTCAGTGTGTTTCCCATTTGCAATCTTTCCTTGAAGGGTGAAAATTAAGAAGCTGGGTGTCCATGACATCTACTTTGCAGGAGCCCTAGGCAGGTTGAAGCCCCAGATATAGGGCCTGGGGGTAATGGGGTGGAGGGCCTTCTCCCCATATCCACCTGCCCATCCCAGTACCCTCAGGACACCAATGGAGGCTCCTCCTTATCCCACCTGTGCTGGGCCTGGTAGGAGCTTATCTGTGGGAAGAAGTTGAGGGGGTGTTGAAGGTGGGAGTTGTCTCAAGGGCCAGAAGCTGGGCTGGAGGCCTGTTGTGGGGGTGCTTAGCTGTGTGACTTCTGGCGAGTGGCTGTCCCTCTCTGGGCCTCAGCCAAAGGGAAGTGGAATGATGCGTGGGGAGTTGTGGCATGGTGGGGAGGTCCAGGCACCTCCTGCTAACACTCATCTGGTTTTGTTTCTGGGGAACCTGCAGGGTGCAGGGTGCCTACTGAGGGTGCTGGCTGAGAGCCCAGGGGTGGGAACGTGGACGTCAGGTTGTGGAGAGAAATCCCCAGAGAGCCTTGGGGGTCCCTGGAGGCTGGGCACCAGGGGAGCTGAGAACACCGACTGTGGCCCCGTGGCCCCTGCAGCCAGCAGGAGAATGGACATCCAGTATTCCCACGATCACTGTCTCACCCTTAATTTTCACACTGGGGGGCCTGGTTGATCACTGCTGATGGGATCGTGACTCCCACGGGCTTGTGAGCATCTGTGCATTTCATGTGGAAGGGAAACAGGCCAGAGGGGCAAATACTGGGTCCCAAGGACTGACCAGAGCTGCCCCTCACCCAGCTGTCACACACCTGTCTCCCATCCAGGCCAAAGAAGCAGAAATATATCTGTGGGATGAAGGAGTGACAAACTGAGGCAGGACCCCCACCTTCCCCAGGGGTGGTGTTGGAGAGGGGAAAGGAGGGGGGCGGGCTATGACATCGGACGGCCACAGCCGGGGGGGGGGGGGGGGGGGGGGGGGGGGGGGGGGGGGGTGAGGTGGGGGCATCCCCATTCCTAAGGGTCTGTGTAGGGGGCCTCCCTGCTGGGACCAAGAGAAAGGCAGGGAAGAAGTGGAGGTTTCTCTGGAAGAGGGCAGATCCATGGGTGCTGGCTGTTGTTTTTCAGATAGAGAGATGGAGACAGAGACAGAGGTGGAGAGACACGGCAAGAGCAGAGGAGAGAGATACACAGAGACAGGGGAGGGGGGACTGAGAAGCCTCCCCGCACCCCCACCCGCAGGGGAAGGCAGAGAGAGGGCGGGAGTGGGGAGAGAGCTGGGGGGCAGGGAGGCCGCGAGACCGCTTCCCTCCGCTCAGATTTGCGCCTCATCTAGAGAAAGGCCTTGCCTGGTGCCCCCAGCCCAGCCAGGGGCTCAGGCCAGGAATTAGGGGGGCTCCCACTGATCAGGGTCCCGTCATCGCCCCCTCCAGCCACCTGCTGTGGGGACGGGCCCCCTCTGGGACCCTCCCTCGGAGAGGGCTGGGTGCACGTGCCCTCCCTTCCTCCCAGGTGCCTGGTGTGGCTCGGGCCCTCTGTGGCGCGATCGGCTTGAATATTAATACCCGCCCTGCCCGGGGCAGGCGCCCGCGATCGCTTCGTCCGCTGCCGCCGCGCGGCCCTCTTTATGGTAATCGTATATGCATTTGCATGTTAATGACAATATTTGTCTTAAAGCGGAGGTTGTGAAGGGGGCCGGTGGGGGGGGGGCGCTGGTGGGGGCCCGCAGTTTCCATGGGAGCACCAGCTGCTCGGCTGGCGGTTGGGGGTGACAGAGGGTGGGGGGAGAGGCTGGAGCACGCCGAGCTCCAGGCATGAAATTCCGTGTGTGACGTGCCAGCCCCAGGGAGCCGGCGGGCCGGGCGGCCGGCAGGCGCTGCCCGGTGGGGAGGGACGGAGGGAGGGGACAGCGGCGGGTGGGCAGGGAGGGGCTGGGGGGCAAGCCATCAGGGCTGGCTGTATGGCTTCGAGCTGGGCACGCCTCCCTCCATGCCTCAGTTTCCCCAACCACTCCATCCTCAGGGGGTTAACAGGCTTTTATGAAGCGCTGGGGGCCTTATGGGTGACCGTCACATCGTTTCTGCCTTCCGTTAGGTGGAGTGCATTGGTTGAGCGCCTGTTGTGTGCGGGTCTGAGAGTCCAGGCAAACATGAATTCCTGGGGGGCATGATGGAGTCAACAGGCTGTGAAGCCACCTGCTAATAGAACCACTATTTCTTCCAGACTCAGGGTACTGTGTCGGGCAAAATAGAGAAAAATCCTCTCCCAGACTCCTCCCACCCCCAGATCCCATTTGGTGGTGATGTGTGTGTTTGGTGGGGGGCGGGGGGAGGGCACGCAGTGAGGAACCGGAAGTTCCAAGGCATTGATGTCAGGGCTGAGATGGTCGACGCACATCCGCAGGGACGATCCAGAGGAGGCCCCAGCTGCTGCAGGTGTGGAGACCAGGAGGGCTTCCTGGAGGAGGCAGTTGAAAAGGGAGAGCAGTTAGGATGTCTGATTTTTCTGCATCTTCTTGGCTATGGAAACTTGGGCAGCTGCTTCAACTTTTCAAGGCTCAGTGTTGTCATCTGTAAGAGTCATGAGACCAGTGGGGACTCCCATCTTGAGGAGAGTTAAGGGAGATGAGGGCCAGAATAGTGTTTTAAGCTCTTGACACAGGGCTGAGTGCAGAGCCTATGCTTGTTATGCTACTAGGCTGAGACCTGAAGGATCTATTGATGGGGAAAAGTGATCCTGGCAGAGCATGTGCAAAGACCCTCCAGGTTAGGAGTGGATGGAGTTTTGCCTTGGTGGGGAAACAGCAGAGGGTCCCTGGAGCCCCATGGTTCCCTTTTGATGATATTTGGTCTCTCTTTAAACCCTGATATTGGCTGATGAGACCCTGGCCATTAGGAGCACTCAGTAGGACCACGCTCATTCATTTAGCCAACACTTCCTGAAAGCCTTCTGGGGCTTTGCACCAGGCAAGAGAGATCTGAGACCCTCCTAATGAGCAGAGCTACACATTGGCACCTACAGCTGGAATGGTCAGGGTGTTTCAAAGGGAAGGGATGCAGTGTTGAGAGAACTGGATAGGGAGTTGAAGGCTCTGCCTGGGGAATCCAGCTGGGTGGAGGAAGGAGATTAGAACTGGGGCTTTGAAGAGTGAATAGGAACTTGCCAGGTGGAGAAAGCATTTCATGTATTTATTCACAGAAGCGCTTTCTATGTTCTGAGCCCTATGGTGGATGTGAAACACAGCAGTGAGCCAGCCAGGTGAATGTCTCTGTCCTTGTGGATGTGGGCAGAGGGAACTGGGTTTGCAAGGGCCTGGAGGTGTGAAGGAGCACAGCTGGAGTCAAGCAGGAGTTAGGTGAGGCATGGTAGCTGAAGGGCTTCCCTGGTGGTTCAGAGGTTAAAGCGTTTGCCTGCAATGCAGGAGACCTGAGTTCAGTCCCTGGGTTCGATCCCTGGATCAGGGAAGATCCCCTGGAGAAGGAAATGGCAACCCACTCCAGTATTCTTGCCTGGAGAATCCCATGGACGGAGGAGCCTGGTGGGCTACAGTCCACGGGGTCGCAAAGAGTCAGACACGACTGAGCGACTTCACTTTCACATGGTAGTTGAGGCCAGGGAGTCAACCTTGAAGTCATGGACTCAGCCCTGAAGGGCCTCTTATGCTGGACTGAGCCTGGACCTTTACTGAGGACACTGGGGAGCCGTGGAAGAATTTAGAGCAGAGGAAGATCTCAGAGCTGTGTGGAAAGAAAGCTTCATGTCCTATAAACTGTCATTGCTACCATCAGCCTCTTTCCAACCTCTCAGCCTTATTTGTAATACACACACTTCTCACACACCTGGGCAGATACAACAGAAGCTTCCCCTTGGGGTGAGGCTCACAGTGTGGGATGAAAGGGACACAAATAAACAGACATATGCTTAGGTCACAGTGATTCTTAGAGAACCAGGTTCCCCGCCCCCACATGGATAGACAAGGAATTGGGGCTCAGAGACAGGCGACACCCACACTCAAGTCACACAGCAATGTAGTTAGGTGTCACACCTCCCAGCCTGAGACTTGACCCACCTTGGAAGATAAATAAGGGAAGTAGGGAAAGAGATGTGATCGTGGAGATGTAGACTCAAGGTGAAAGCCATCTAGGGTTCCTTGTTCTCCTTGGACTGAAGGTGACCAGGGCCAGAGGGAGGGGCTGCTAAGTTTGGAAGACATTGACCTGGCAATAGTCCTGTTGATCTGGGGTCATGGTGATCATCATTGACATGTAAGTTCTGTGAGGATAGGAACCATGTCCTGTTCACTATTTTGAAGTGGAGCATGTGGATGTACAAAGGCCTAGGGGAGGGAGAGGGTGAGGGGGTGCTTGGGTGTGGTGGGGGGTGGCCTGGCCAACAGATGATATGTAAATGGCTGCAGGCACGAATGGATAGATGGTGATGACTTGGCAGGTGGACAAGTGGATTGCTGGATGCAAGAGTGGGTAGGTGGATGAAAGGCTGAATGGATTGATAGATATCTAGGTGGATGAATGGGTGGATGAATAGAGGGATGGATGGATGGAGGAATCAATGGATGGATAGATAGATGGGAAGATGCTTGGGTAGACAGATGATGGCGAATGGAGGAATAGAAGCATAGAGGAATGGACTAGGTGAGTGGATGGATGGATGGGAGGATGGAGAAATGGATGCATGGAAGATGGGTGGATGGATGGAGGAATGCAGGGTCGATGGGTGGATGGGTGGGTGAGTGGATGGATTGGTGGATACTCCTCAACATTTACCGCCTTCCTCCCCACCAGGTGAACGGGAATGACCATCAGCTTTGCAGCCCAAGAGGCTTTGTTTCTATTCCTGACTCTACTTTTCATTTCTGTGTGATCTTGGACAAACCGCCTTATCTTTCCTGAGCCTTAGCATCCTCACTTGTAAAACAGAAGGAGTATTGAGAGTTCTCTTACAGAGTAAGAGGCCTAGGGGAGGGAGAATTACCATTAATTTGTAGAATGCAAATAATGACAGGGTTAATGCAATCCCTGTCAATAGCGTCTTGCACATCATCGGTGTTAATAAATGGTCAGGTAGTCAGACGGTTAACAATTGTCTGTCCAGTCTCTGGGGTGTGCCAGGCATTGTGCCTGGTTTGGGAGGACACAAATCACTCTGGGAGAGAAGAGGGATTGACACCAAATGAGCAAACAGGTAAGACTTGGGTAGGAGCAAGTTGCTATGGAGGAAGTAAAGAGGGATGTCTGTTGAAGGGTGACAACTTACTGCGGGTGACCAAAGATGTCAGGAGGTGACATCTGGGATGAGCCCTGCATGGCAGATGAAAAAGCTGTTGTTCTAAAGCCAAGAGAAAGCCATTCCAGGAAGTGGACACAGCATGTGCAAAGGTCCTGAGGTCAGAATAAGTTTGCAGCTTTGGGAGAATGGGGTTGGAGCAGAGTGAGCCAGCAGGAGAGAGGGAGGAGGGAAGGGCAGGGAGGGGACTTTGAGCTTTTACAGGTAGGTTGGTGGGAGCCCTGGAGGGCTGTGGGTAGGGGAAGGTCAGGGTCCCTTAGGGAGCTCTGAATCTGGGGAAAGTGAACTCTGGGTCCTCCATTTTTGAGGTGGGGAAACTAAGGCACAAAGAGTCCCAGAATGTGGCTGGACATTTCTGCCACCAAAGTTGAGCTCAGCTCCTCTGAGGGGCTTCTGGAAGGTGGCAAGTTGCCTGGAGGTGCCATTAGGGTAGATTGTGTGAGCTCCCTCACCAGTCCTCTCGCTTCCCCCAGCAGCCTTTGGGGGTGGAGTTCCCCACATCCAAGAGGTGAGAAGGGGACACTCATCACATTCTTGTCCCTGACCCTTTGCTAGGAGGAGGGACCTGAGGTGTTATTCCCGCCCCAGCTAGGGGTCTCCAGAGCAACATGATATATGTGGGAAGTACAGGCTCAGAGAGGGGAGAGCACCTTCCCAAGGACACACAAGTTCATCACAGCAGTGTCTGTGCTGGAAGGGATTTGTCGTCATCTAGAGCTACCCCATGTGGTTAGGCAGGGCTGCAAGGTTGTTTACTCACCTACTTACCCACCCCTTCTCTCAACTGGTTTTGGGTTTTGTTTTTTTTTTTTTGAGTCCCTGCTATGTGCCACCTTTGAGTAAACCAGATGCACTGTGAGAAAGTGGACAGAACGCTGAGCAGTCCTAAGAGTGGTGATGTGTAGTGATTTAAAAAGTCAAATCATCTCCTGGTGGGATCCAATAGGGAGGGATCTGGTGAAGTGTGCCTCACCCAGGGCAATCCTTATTCAGGAAACACTGGGCAATGTCTGGGGATATCTGTGGTGGTCATGACTGAGGGGCTTCTGGCTTTGGGTGGGGTCAGGGGTGCAGCTCCATCCCCACAGTGCCCAGGACAGCAACTCCCCCCACACACAGAGGATGACCCAGCCTGGATGTCAGCAGTGCCGAGGGGGATCCTGACCTAGGATCACACTAACATTCTGGCCTGAGCAGTTGGTGGTCAGCGTGGTGTCATGGAGACAAGCCCTCAGTGTGTCAGAACAGGACCGTAGAGTCACTCTGACTCTCCCTGCCTCACACCTCTGCTCCCCTATCCCTCCCTCCTGATGGCTCTGCCTTCTAAACCTCTCCAGCCCATTCATGTCTCCCCACTCCTCTGTCCACCCCATCATCACCCCCTGGACTAGCCTAGTCTCCTCTCCCCTGATCTCCTAGCTCCCACCCTCACCCACCACAGTCTGAACTCCCAGCAAGCTGAAGGTCCCTGTGAGCACCTGAGTCAGGCCCCACCCCTCCTCTGCTTACAGTCCTCCAGGGCTCACACCTGCCTGAGGGTAAGACCCCAAGTCCTCCCCATAGCCCATAAGGCCCTTTATGACCTCTCCCCTCCTTTATGACCTCTCCCCTCCTTCCTCTCTTTCCCTCTCTCACTCTGCTCAAGACACACAAGCTCCTTGCTGTTCCTTCCACTCCTTCCAGGAGTGGTCCTGCCCCAGGGCCTTTGCACAGGCTGTGCCCACTTTACCATACTTCCTCCCTTATCCTCTGTAAACCACACCTTCTCAGTGAAGTCACCCTGCGGACCTAATTTATAATCTCAGCCACTCTCCAACACTCCACATCCCTTTTTCCTGCTTCCTTTTTTTTTCCTCTGTGAAAATGAAAACTTCTGATGTACTGTAGAGTTTATTTATTTTATTTGTGTTTCTCTCCTCCCAGTAGACTAGAAGCCCTATTAAGATGAGGTATTTTTGCCTTTTGTGTTCACTGCTCTGTCTCCAGTGCCCAGAACAGTGAGTGCCTGAAACTTAGCAGGTGGATGGGTGGATGCATGGATGTATGGGTGGATGGAGAGATAGCTTGACGTATGGGTGGATGGATGAATGGGTAAATGAGTGAATGGTGGATGGATACATGAATGGATGATAAATGAATGGATAGAAGGATGGTTGAATGTATGGATGGATATAAGGATGGACAGATGGATGGATGGATGGACAGGTGAATGGGTGGATGGATGGGTGGGTGCCCTGATGGAGTAACCACTGGTACAGCGATGATGACTAAATCAAATCCATGGGAGGAGTCAACATGAGTGCAGGCAGAAAGTCATAGGTCCAGATGAACCCTGAGAAGCCCTGTTTGTAACATGGAGACAGAGGAGGAGGCAGAAACAGAGGCTAAGGAGCAGCAGCCAGGGAGATAGGAGGTCAGGCTAGAACAGTGTGCCTGATGAGGCGTGAGCCCTGGGTCCTAGGTCTTGCCCTCCTGGACAGGAGCCAATGAGTCCATAAGTGGAGGGAGGGACAGTGGATAGGGGAGTGGGGTCCATCAGCCCCTCTGTCCCCAGTTAAGTGGGGGACAGCTTCAGGATGAGAGGATGGAGGAGGAGGTGGAGAGGGTGGCCAGGGGCAGGGGTGGTGGAGAGGTGGCCCCACAGCGGAAGGGAGTGTCGCCTATAGTGCTGAATGGATGATGTTGTGATTTTATGGATGAGAAAGTGGAGGCTCAGAGAGGTTAAGTGGCTGGCCCTAGAGCACACAGCAGGAAGGCATTGGGCAGGGTTAGATCCCATCTTTAGTTACCAGTTTAGAGCTGAATTTAAAAAACTAGAATTAGGGGTGTTAGTGTGTGGTGAGGGGGTGGGCTCAAAAGGGTTTGAGATGAGGGTTTCACACAGTTGGTTATAGCTGGCGAGGGGATGTTGGTGATCAGAGAGAAATGAAACAGGTTGTCTTTCCTGCCTCTGTTTTCCCAGCACACCTGGTGCATGATCGGTACTTGGGAATACTGACTGACCCCATGCTGGGCATGGTGAGGGCGGGCAGGCAGGAAAACAAATCAAACGGAGTCGTTGCCCACCAGGTGGTCTTGATATTAGCAGGTCATCTTGGAAGCAAAATCATTCATTTTGCAGTCAGTATTTACTGAGCACCTACTGTGTGCCTGACACTATTTAGGTACTAGGGACCCCAAACTGAACAACCTCCCCCCGCCCCATTCTCTTGGAGTGACATTTCAGTAGGGGAGAAACAAGAAAAAAAAAAAAGTGACATTTGAGATGGTTCTAAGGGCACTGGAAAATATAGAACGGGGAGGGGGGCATGTTTGAGGACTGTCATTTGAAACGAAGTGCTCCAAGGAGGTTTCACTGGGGGAGGTGACATTTGAGCCAAGACCTTAAGTAAGAGAGTAAACTGTGCAGAGATCAGAGGGAGAATACATCCCAGAACAGCTCATGCAAAGACCCTGGGGCAGGACCATTCCTGGTGTGTGGAGGAACAGTCAAGAGGCCTGTGTGTCTGGAGCAGAGTGAGCGAAGGGGAGAGAGGAAGGAGGGGAGGGCAGGGAGAGGAAGGAGTTAGTTGTGCAGGGCCTTGTGGAAGGACCTGGGCTTTTCCCCCAGGGAGGTGGGAACCCTGGAGGGCTGTGGGCAGAGGAGGGGCGGGGCCTGACTCAGGCGCTCACGGGCGCCCTCTCGTGGCTTCTCTGGGGAGGACAGAATGTGGGGACTAGGGCGGAGCCGGGGACCAGTGGGGAGGAGAAATGAGCAGTCCAGGTGGGGCTGGACAAGGATGCAGAGCATGTACAGTGGCCAAATTCTTCCTGGGCACGGACTGTGTATTGGGCCCAACGCTGAGTACTGGGGACACATCAGTGACATGGACGCTACCTGTCGCCAATCCTCCTGCCCCAGCATCAGTCGGGGATGGGGAGATTTCCTGGAGGAAGAGTGACTCAGCTGGGACCTGAAGGTTGAGGAGAAATGAGCCAGGTAAAGATGAGGGTGAGGATGTATGGACCAAGGAAATGGCAAATTCAAAGGCAGGTCAGCGAGGGGCCAGGTGTATCTGGGATCAGGGTGCACACAGGGACACCACCAGGGTCCATCGGGATCAGTTCCTAGACCTGTCAACCTCCCTGGGAAGTGACAAAAATCCCAGACTTATGCCTGAATGTGAGAGCTATGAATAGTAAAAAGGAAAATAATTGTTTTTCCTTTTATTTATTTTTTGAGTGTATTTTGTGTTTTCTTGGTGGGGTTTTGTATGTTTTGTGTGTTTCTTGGTCACACTGCATGGCTTGTGGAATCTTAGTTCCCTGACTAGGGATTGAACCCAGGCCCTCCACAGTGAGAGCACAGAGTCTTAACCACTGGACTTCCAGGGAATTCCCTGTTTTCATCTTTAAAACAATTTTTTTTTTAGTTCATTAGGTCAGTGTATTAAGCTCTCAAGACCTAAGTCATCCCCAGTGCTGTGGAATTTTATGGGACTCAGAAGCCCTTTAGCCACCCCCAGTTTGCCTTTAGTAGCAGGGGTTGTTTCCGACTTGCTGTGTGACATCAAGAAAGCAGCTCAGCATCCCTGGACAGGGGTTTGCTCACCTGTAACATGAGGATAAAAGTAGTGTGAAGCTCCAGGGATGATGGAGGAGGGGCTTCAGCAGAGCTTGGCTCCATGTACACAGCTGGTACATCTTCCTGGGCCTCATGGGGGGTTTTTTAGTCAGTCCTGGAGGGTCCTTTCCATAAAGACCTGCAAACCCTCAGATTCAGCAGGGCCCAAATTGGGTTCCACATCTTCCTTCCAAACCGCTTCTCCTACTGGGTTCCCATCTGTACTGGTTTGTTGGGGTGGCCGTTACAAATGACCACAGATTCTCAGTCCAGAAGGGCAGACGTCTGAGATCAAAGCTCTGCTCCCTCTGGAGGCTCAGGGAGGGTCCCTCTGGCCTCTTCCAGCTTCTGGAGGCTCCACGCATCCCTTGGCTTGTGTCTGCATCCGTCCAGTCTCTGCTTTCATCTTCCCCTGTTCTTCCATCTGTCTCTCCTCTTTTGTCTCAAATAAGGATGCTTGGCATTGGATTGGGGTCTACCTGGTTGTCCAAAATGACCTCATGTCAAGATCCTTGATTACATCTGCAAAGACCCTTTTTCCAGATCAGGTCCCATTCACAGATTCCTGGAGTGGATGTATCTTTTCTAGGGGGATCACTATTGAGTGCCTGAAGATGCTCCCAGCCCTGTATCCCTCACTGTGTCTTCCAGGCTGATGACACACAGGGAGGTGTGTCCATTTCTGTCTCTACCCAGCCTGGGAGCCTTAGCATCACCCATCAGTCAAAGTGTTGTCCCCAGAGCCCCAGCTGAACAGAGGCCTGTTGCTGTGGAGGGACCATGGCCACTTCTGCTCCCTTTCTCAGAGAGGAGCATCTCCAGGGCTGGAGAGAGGAGCATCCTTGTGGGCTGGGGGGAGAGCCCTTTGTCATGGGTCATGCAGATATGGGCTTAAGTCCCAGCTCTGTCATTTCTGTGGATGACCTGGGCCACTGGGAACCTCAGCCTCCTCATCTATAAGATGGACACTCTCCTCCACCCCCTCACCATTGAAGGCTCTGTGGGGTCACCCTGGGGCTCCACTTTTGGGAAACCTGTATCGTTAATGATTCAGTTTATTCATGCATCAAACAACTGGTGTCTAGATTGTCCATGGCCCACAAGGGTCTTTTCATGGAAACACTTAAGGCCACCTTTGTCTTGGAGTATGAAAGGTTTGAAGTGAGTTTTATGGAAGATGGTAGAATTGGGTGACTCTACCACTCCAGGGACCAAAACCCTAGAGGTGCAGTGGATGGGAGGGAAGCCCACGGCATCAGATATTCTTGGCTTCAAATTCCGTCCCCACCCCTTACCTGCTGTGCAGTTATAGGCAAGTCACTTTACCTCTCTGAACCTCAATTCTTCCATACTGTGCATCACATCCACCCCCAACAGGATTCCTGCAGAGAAAAGAGGGATGTGAAGTAAAGTACCCAGGACAGCGACTGGCCTAAAGGCTCAGTGAATTGGCTGCTTACTGGTACTATTATCATTATCTTATAATAATGGGGGATATTGTGGTACAGAAGGGTTAGGACTGGGGTTAAATTTCAAGGGTTCAAATCCTACCTCTGTGTGACTTTGGGCAGACAACTCAATGTCTGTCTGGTGTTTCAGTTTCCTCATCTTAAAATGAGGAGAAAGATAGATACAATGGTATCAATTCTTTCTTTTGGGCTAGGCTGAGGGTTCAAAGGGTTCATATGAGTGATGTCCCTGTAAGATGCTTGGCACTCACTGGACTTCAATTATTACTATCATTGTTACAACTTTGATTCGTGAAATCCCAAAAGCTCTGATCTTGGAGCAGAGAACAGAGGATCTTGGTGAGAGGAGGGGTCCTCAGGATTTCCCAGCAAAGAAATTTCCTCTCTAGGGGATCTGCTGCTTGCTTAAGCAGCAGTGACAGGGAGCTCCCTCCCTACAAAGAGCATCATGATGAGATAGATCAGTTGGTAGACCGCTTTCATACATTGAGGAAATCTCTTGTTTCCCAAAGACTGCCCTGCCTCATTAGTCCCTGCTCCACCTTGGGTATCAAGAGGTCAACCTTTGTCCAGAGTTTGAAGATAAGGGTGTGTGTGAAGGAAATCATAGGGTTGAGCCTTTTGGGCAATTGGTTCTTGGAGGTAGGGCTGCCTTCTTGACTCAACCCACCTCTAGAGAACCCCAGGGCTTGGCCAGCATGGGGCTTGGGGTGTGTTTTGCTGAATACCTGACCCTACTCTTGTCATGGGGCTTCCCTAGTGGTTCAGATGGTAAAGAATCTGTCTACAATGCAGGAGACCCCGGTTCTATCCCTGGGTGAGGAAGATCCCCTGGAAAAGGAAATGACAACCCACTCCAGTATTCTTGTCTGGGAAATCTCATGGACAGGGGAGCCTGGTGGGCTACAGTTCATGGGGTCACAAAAGAGTTGGACACGACTGAAAGACTAACATACTCACTCTTATTGTGGACAAGTCTGGTGTGTGGAGTGAGGGTAACCAGGGTTGGAATCTCTGAGAAGAGGCTCACTCAGTGTGGGCATTGGCTGGGCTGAGAGTTCCCTGCGAGGGTCACTCTAGGACTAGGACACAGCAAACCAGACCCCCAATCCCCAACTGAAATGTGTTCCACGGCCTCTTCCCCATTGGATCCAGTCCCAGATTATCTCAGAAAGGTGAGACTATTTTAAAGTTCCTTTCAGGGCAAGGTAAGGCAAGGGCCTGTGGTCCTCCCCATAGGCCCTAGGAGAAATTTTTAGAAAAAATACAAATTCCAGGTAGTTGTATCCAAGTGGTTAGCACACATTTCACAGTGCCTCTGATGTTCCACTGTGTGACCCTGGGCAAGTCGCTTCCCCTCTTGGTACCACAACCCCTCATCTGCAGAATGAGGACGATGCTAACAGCTCCTTTGTGGGGTTATTGTGAGGGTTAAATGAATCAATATTCAGTATAAGCTTATTAGCATTAAAAACTAGGGAGCTTTAGGAACTTTCCTGGTGGTCCAGTGGTTAAGACCCCACACTTCCGATTCAAGGGGCCTGAGTTTGATCTCTGGTCAGGGAACTAAGATCCCACATGCTGTGCAGTGTAGCAAATAATAATAATAAAGAAAAAATCTAGGGAGCTTTATTAACATCATTAGATGTCTGTAGTCATTGGGAACTGTATTTGTTTGTTAGGGCTGCCGAAATAATGTGCTTAAAAAACAGAAATGTATTTTCTCACAGTCCTAGAGGCCAGAAGTCTGAGATCAAGGTGTTGTTGGCAGGGCTGGCTCCTTCTGAGGCTGTGACTGGGAATCTGATCCAAATCTCCCAGCTTCTGGTGGTGCTGGAAATCCTTGCTGTTCTTTGGCTTGTCAATATATCATCCAGATTTCTGCCTTCATTCTCACATGCCATTCTCCCTGTGTGCCTGTCTCTGGATCAAAGTTTCCCTCCTTTATAAGGGTATCAGTCATATTGGATTAGGGTCCACCCTAAGTGTGATTAGGGTCACACTTCCAGTATGACCTCACCTTAACTGTTATATCTGCAACGATATAAGATCATGTTCTGAGGTCCTGGAGATTAGGAGAATGAGTTGAGTAGATGGAGAAGGGAAACAATTCAGCCCTAATAGAAACTGAAATTCAAGGCTCTGTTTATCAAGAAATGGGTAAATATGACACATTTTCACCAGTTAGAAAAAGAAGCTAAGAGGCTGGAAAGATAGGGCCAAGAAAACAAGGAGACATTTCAGTACCAGGGACAGCAGCTCGCGTGGGTTTTTTTTTTTTTTGGTGGTTGTTTTTTTCCGTCTATCTGGCTGCAAGCCTTCCCGACAGACCCACAGGCTGGCAGAAGGTTGTTCAGAGGTTATACCTACCCTCCTAGAGCCGACACACTCTGTCTTCTGCATAAAGGGCTCCACGGGAAAGAAAAGGCTCAAGCAGAAAGGGCTTTGCCCCTCTTTTATACCTCCCAATTTCTTTCCAGCCATGCCTAATGTCTCTCAGGCCTTATGGCTATTTTCTTAGTACCTCTGCATTCCTTGAAGACCCTGGAGATTCAATGCAGAAAATAGAAACGCAAAAAAAAAAAAAAAAGGGGAGGAAGACGTGTATTGGGAGAAGATATGGGCATTGAATATAACCAAAAAAGGATAAGCACACACAATATATAAAGAGGGTGTGTTTGTAGTATCTCCCATTACAAATTTTTATTCTGGTAAAATATGCATAGCAAAATCTGCCATCTTGACCATTTCTAAGTCCACAGCTCAGTGGCACTGAGCACATTCATATTGTTGTGCAACCATCCCCACCATCCAGAACTTTCTCATCTCCCCAAACTGAAACTCTGTCCCCATGAAACACTGACTCCCCATCCCCTCCCCCAGCCCCTGGGCCCACCATCTACTTCCTTCTCTCTGTGGATCTGACTCCTCTAGGACCTCCTTTGAGTGGAATCATACTCTAAATGTCCTTCTGTGTCTGGCTTATTTCACTGAGCATCATGTCTGCAGGGTTCATTCATGTTGTAGCAGGTGTCAGAATCTCCTTTCTTTGTGGTCCTTGTATAGATGGACAGCGTTTTGTTGTCCATTCATCTGTTGATGTGTGTTTGGGTTGTTTCCACCTTCTTGCTGTCCCGAATAACGCTGCTATGAGCACCAGTGTGCAAATATCTTTTCGAGTCCCTGCTTTCAATTCTTTGGGGATATATACCCAGAAGTGGAATTTCGCTGGATCATATGGTAATTCTATGTTTAACTTTTTTGAGGAACTGCCAAACTGTTCTCTACAGCCGCCGCACCATTTTACATTCCCAACACAATTTTTAAAAAAATGAATGTTAGAAGCTGTCCTCAGCTCTGCCTGGTGCCCCTTCCCCAGGGCCCCAGGGCCCCTCTCAGGCCTGGGTCAGAGACTCCTCCCCACCACCAGGCCCAGCTGGTGGGAGCAGCCGGCGAAGTGAGTGCAGCCCAGCAGGATGCAGCTTTAATTAACTCCAGCCTGGGGCGAAAGTGGTGCCCCCAGAGCTGTTCCCAGGGGCTCTGCACAGGGGGTCCCCGTCGGGGGAAGCTGAGAGACCATGGGAAGGGAGCTGGGGGTGGAGGACCCAGGACTCGACAGCATCACAGCATCAGAGCAGCCGACAATGGTCTCATTTCAGTCAGTGAAACTGAGGTCCCCTGGGGTTAGAGAGCCAAACCCAGCTCTGAGGCCCGGATCCCTGTGTCCATCCCAAAGAACTTGCCTGCATCTCCCGCCCCACAAAATCTTTTAAAATATCTTTAATCTCATTGGCCTTTCTCTGGGCGCCTCCCTCTGCTCGGTTCTCTTCGGTCTCTGTCTTTCAACCTTTCTTGTCTCTATGGCTCTCTTGCCTCGCACCCCCTGCCCCCACTCAGGACGTCTTCCAATCACACCCCGGCTCTGGACCACTTTAGAGCCGGCCCCGCCCCTTGCCTCTCCGGATTGGTCCTTCCGTTTGACGCCACGCCCCACCTCTCTAGCTCCGCCCCTGCACCTAGGTTGGTCCATTCCACTGCACCCTTCGAGCATCTGTTCTGATGGGGAAAACTGAGGCGCCCACACAGGTGCAGCGGGCCATCCGAGGCCACAGAGTTGGTTAGTGGCAGAGTCACTGTGCTCCTCACTCCAGTGCTGAGGCCTCTTCTGGTTCCTTGGGGCTGCTGGTACCCCTCACTATCCTCCTCCCTGAGGTGGCAGCTCTGCCGCTTCCCCCTTCCCCCACCCCCCATCTCACCCCGCTTTTTAGCATCAGCCACAGATTTAATTGACAGCTGAATCGTCTCTCTGCCTTTCCCGTCTCACCCTTTGGGAAGTGTGAGTATGGGAGGGGAGAGCTGAGCTACTCCTAACTGCCCCAAAAGGGGGCTCCAGCCTCCTTTTTTCTATTTTTAAAATTATAGTGAAATATACATAATTTAAAATTACCACCTTAATCACTTTTCCTTCTTTAATTTCCTAAGTTTTAAAAATTGTGGTTAAATACACATAACAGAAAGTTTGCCATTTTAACCATTTTTAAGTGCAGAAATTAGTGGCTTTAACTACACTCCCATTGTTGTGCAACCATCTCCACCATCCATCTGCAGAACTTTCTCATCTTCCCAAACTGAAGCTCTGTCCCCATTAAACACTGACTCCCCATCCCCTTTCCCAGCCCCTGGCCCTCACCATCAACTTTCTGTCTCTGTGGATCTCACTCCTCTACGGATCTCCTGTGAGCGGTTCACAGTGGAACTTCCTGTGAACGTGGGTGCACGGCCTCCTTTTCTCCTAACACCTCTATTTGTCTCCCCTCCAGGCTGTGCCTTTCTCACCTACTGTGCCAGGGACTCCGCCATCAAAGCTCAGACTGCCCTGCACGAACAGAAGACCTTGCCCGGGGTGAGTGCTGGATGCTGCTGGGAAGTGAAGGGGCAGATGGAGGGGATGCTGTCAGTTCGGGGAAGGCTAAGTTCCTTCCTGGGATCAGCTGTGAAGCTCATCTGCCTCTGAACTCAGAAAGAGACGAATGGAGCAGAGACAGACATCATCACCCGGATGGGCATGTCTTGTGCGTTAACTGCATCCCAGGCTGTGCACTTCATGTCAGGGTGGTTGTGTGTGGTTGTGGAGGCTGCACACTGCCCAAGGGCACCTGACTTCACATGAGAGTGTCATTGGAGGATAAGAAAGCATTAGCAGGCAGAGGGTCAGCAGGGGCAAAGGTCCGGGGGCAGGATGGTGCCTGGTGAGTTGGAGGATCAGCCAGGAGGGCCGTGTTCCTGGAGCAGAGAGAGTGAGGAGGGGAGGTCAAGGAGAGAATGGAGGCAGATGGTCAGGGCCTTGTGGGCCTCAGGGAGGAGACTGGACCCTACCTACCTCTCACCATAAGAAGGGAGGGGATTTTCTTTCCTCTTGTCCTTATGGAGCAAGTAAAGCTATGGCTCTTTATGAGATATTTCCTCCCTAGTGGAGGCTGGCCCAGGCTCTGGGCTTACTGGTTCTCTCCTGTCATCCCTGTCCTCTTTGGGTGGGGAGGAGGTCCCTGCCCCCAGGAAAGGATGGAAGGTCCGCCTCAGCCTGCCAAGCCAGGTCTTCAGTGAGATCTGTAGCAACCCACTGCATGAGTTTGGGGGCAGGGGGTGTCGCCCTTCCCTCTAGAAATCCCAGGGACCCTTCAGGATCAAGGGGCTTCAGAGGATGCTAGGGTGGCATCTTGCCATTCCTGCTGGGAGCATGGATGCTACATGGCTGAGAGTGGACAATCTGGGGTTCACCTGCCAGGAACAAGAAGCTGTAGCATGAGTTTGACTCAACTCTGAGCAAGCATCCAAAGGTTTGGGGGGTGGCCTCAACCTTCCCTTGCAGAGCAAAGAGCCCCTCTTTGAAAGATGAAGCGGCAGAAGCGAGAGCATATGCTGTGGTGGCCACATCAGCGGGCTCCTTGCTTAGTTTCCACCTGGTGTTGCCATGTGGCAATGAACCAGTAACTCAACCTCGCTGGTCTTCAGCAGCAGAAGAGTATAATGCGGTGGGGCAGAGGGAAGAAACTGTTGAGGAGGTCACTGAGGGCTTCACTGAGGAGGTGGCATTTGAGAAGAGACTTGAAAGATGAGGAGGAAGGACATGCTAGGAGAGGGGACAGGATATGCAAAGGTGAGCAAACACCGTCTGGAATTCACTCTTCTCCCTCACTTGGACCTTCTGCCAACACCTCCCCAAACCAACAGGAAACTGGAGGGCAGGTCCATCCATAGCACCCAGGGGCACAGTGGAGTTCTGTGGATTCTATTAGTTATCTCCCGATGTGTCACAAATTACTCTTCAGGGATTCGCCTGGCTGTGCAGTGGTTAAGACTCCACACTTCCACTTCAGAGGGCACAGGTTCGGTCCCTGGTTGGGGGAACTAGGATCCTGCATGCCTCACTGTGTGGCCAAGATTTTTATTTATAAAAATAAATAACAAATTACTCCTTAACTTAGTGGCTTCAAACAATCAGCATGCATTGTGTTACAGCTGCCAAGGGTCAGGAACTGGGACATGAGTTGGCTGCATGGTTCTGGCTTCTGGTTTCTCCTGAGGTTGCAGTGGAGTCATCAGCCAGAGCTTACTGTGGCTGGCAAATCTGGCCCAGTGCATGGCTATTGGCTGGAGGCCTCTGCTCCTCTTCATGGGCATCTCCCCAGTGCTTGCTACTTGAGGGACCTCACAGCATGGCGACTGGCTTCCCCCAGGGCATGTGATCTAAGAGTGAGCCAGGAGCAAGCCACAACATCTTTTTTTAAAAAGTTATGTATTTATCTATTTATTTGACTGCACTGGGTCTTAGTTGCGACATGCAGGATCTTTAGTTGCAGCATGTGGGATCTAGTTCTCTGACCAGGGATAGAACCTAGACCCCTGCATTGGAAGCATGGAGTCTTAGTAACTGGACCATCAGGGAAGTCCCAGTCTCAGAGCTCTTTGTCCTCTCTCTGCTCACTCTCCTAGCACAATCCAATTCTTTCATCCATATCCATCCTGCCAGCCAGCCAGCATCCTTTTATTAAGCACCTACTTAATAGGCCTGATGCTGCACTTCTCTCACCAGTTCTGTGTACAGAAGACGCCCCTTGGTGACTCCTTCAGGCACTCCATACCCAGCAGAGCTCAAACTGCCCACAGCATCCCCTTTGAATCAGTTTTTCCTCCCTTCCCCTTACCCCGCCCTAGCTTCTTGCAGTCGCTGGCAGTCCTTGGCCTGTAATCCTTCCAATTCCTGCCTCTGTTGTCAGGTGGCCTTCTCCTCCATGTCTACATCTCTGCCATCTCCACCGCCTTTCTCTTCTGAGGACACCAGTCCAGTCCTGGACACCTAAATCCAGGATGACCTTGTGCACAGATCTGTCACTAATTACATCTATAAAGATACCATTTCCAAATAAGGTCTCACTCATAGATTGCAGGGGTTAGGTATCAGATACGTTTTTGGGGAGGACAGCCATTCACTTCACTGCATGGGGTGACCACAAAATGAACAGCTGGATGGAAGGGTGACTGGGGAACTGCATCTCAAGGGAGAACCAGGTGACCTGTGGTGATGACCTCATGGAGGGCAAACAGGGCAGCTTTCTGGAGGGGGAAGCATTGGAGCCTAGTCTTGAGTGATGGGGAGGGTGGTGGCAGATGGGGGTGGTGTGAGCACGGAGCGTACTGAGACGTGGAGGCAGGAGTGCGTGTGGCAAGCTGAGTGTGGGAACGCATGAGAACCTAATGGAAGTTTACTGCCCCCAGAGACACTGGGCAGTGTCTGAGGACATTTGTGATCATCTTGACCATGGCATCTCACGGGTAGAGGCCAGGGCTGCTGTTCCACACCCTACAGTGCGCAAGACAGCCCCCCACAACAGAAAATGATCCAGGCCAAAATCAGCAGTGCTGAGGTTGAGGAACCCTGTTTAGGAGAATAAGGAGCTGGTGAATGTTCTAGAAAACTGCTAAGATAAATATATAGAATGCATACCACACAGCATTTAGATTTTTCTAGGAGCAGCATTTAAAGAGTAGAAAGAAACAGGTGAAATGAATTTTAATGCTTTCTTTTATTCTAACCCACTGTCTCCAAAATTCTATCAAGAGGCTGTCAGTAGGGCCCATGTAAAACTTACTAATGAGATAGTTCACATTCTTTTTATTTCATCCTAAGTGTTTGAAAATCTGGTGTGTGCCTTGCACACACTCAATTCCTTTCAACCAGAACACTTAGTGGTTATCAGAGATGCTCAATGTGGAGTTGCATTTTATAAAATTGACAATTGAAAAAGTAGATTCCTTTGCTCAAGTTGTTGTGAACCTACTCAGAGCTTTTCCAAGAATGGAGTCAGTTTTTAGACTTTTCTGTAAAGGATCAGAGAACAAATGTTTTCAGCTTTGCCAGCCATATAGCCTCTGTTGCATCTGTTGAAAGCACAAAACAATCACAGTGAGTGTGGCTAAGTGCCAATAAAACTTTATGAACAAAAATTGTCTGGGGTGGGGTGCAGAAAAGGGCTGTAGTTTGCCCATCCCCATATTGGGCTATCACCATCCAATAGAATTTACTGGATGTTCCGTCTCTGCTGTCCAGTAAGGTGGATACTTGCTCCGTTTGGCTATGGAGCCTTTGAAAAGGGGTGAGTGTGCTCAGGGACTGAGTTTTTAATGTTATTTAATTTTAACAGATGTAAATTTAAACTTCCACTGGCTACATGTGGCTAGAGGCTACCGTCCTGAACACTGCAAAGTCTAGAATGTTCTAGCTCAGGGATCAGCCACCACGTTAGACAGTGCAGATCTAGAATGTTCTAGACTGTTTGACAGTGTAGACCTAGAATGTTCTAGACCCAGGAGCGTGGTGCAGCATCATTATATGTCTAGGTTAGGGAGTTGTCTGTCTCTCTTTGACACCAGATCACAGCTGAGGAGGGGTCAGGGGCCTCAAGCCATCTCTTTTCCCCTCAGGGCTCAGTTTCCCCAGTATTATCATTGTCCCCCAGCACTTTGGGGGCACTTCTTCCAGCTGCCATGGCAGCAGGGCCCTGGGTCTGCTCTGACCCCATGTGACAGGCAAGGGGACTGTGGTGAGAGAGGAGGGGACTTGTCCCAGCTCACCCAGGAGGGTGAGCACCATGGTTCCACCCACCCTGCTTCACAGACCTTGAACCTGTGGCTTCTCTGGTTGAGTTTCCTGTAAGCTGCCCCCTGTGCCCTGGAGGTGAGGGCAGATGTTTGATAAATAAAGAGGTGGCTCAGAGCTAGATCCTGGGGACAGAGGGGCTTGGCTTAAATTTTTTTCTTAAAATTTGAAAAATACTGCAGATTTAGTGAAAAGTGCATGCAACCCAACTGACTATAAAGCAAGCACCCCATTACCACTGTGCACCCGGAAACCACCCCAACCCATGTCCCCAAGCCCAAGCCCTTCTCTTCTCTTCACATTGGAGGAACCACTGTTCTGACTTTTATGGCAATCAGCCGTTCCTTTTCTTCTGTTACCATGAGGATGAGATTCAATATGATGCCTTGTAGCTTTGTGCTTTGTCATTGCTGTGTGGTATTCCACAGCCTGGATGCACCATTTATTCATCCCTCCTCCTGCTGGTGGTCATGTGAGTTGTCTCTAGTTTTGCTGTTAAGGCACAGAGATCCTTGCCAGTGTTTTGCTCTGGGCGGACACATGCCACGTTTGGGTCAGTCTCATACACAGGAGTTCGGGATCCCTGAATATGTGTGTCTTCCAATTCTGATGAGAGAAGGGGTTAACTCTGGGGGTGAGCCTCCCTCCACAAGAACACCCACAGAAATGGAACCAGTCTTACAGTAGGAGAGCTGGAGCCTTGCTCACTAATTGCACACGGAGACGTGGGGTCTATTGGACAGGAGGACCCTTTGCCTATCAGCATGTCTGAGCACAGGAGTCTAAGCCTCCTCCCAGGTGTCAGTGGCAGAGGATGGAGTCTTGGCTGCAGGAGAAAGCCTGCCCTGCAGGGTCACATGCTGCACGTGCCTGCGCGCTGCCTGGGAGACAGGGGCCCTGGGTTGGGCCGTGTTAGAGACAAAGACAGCCAGCACCTTTCCTACCCCTGTGTGTGTGTGTGTGTGTGTGTGTGTTTGTGTGCGCGCGCCTTGGGGGACACAGTACAGATCGACACCTCTGTCTCTTCGTCTTTTGATGAGTGAGGGAGTGGTCCCAGTGGTTTGCTAGCTCAGTGCATCTTCCCCCACCTTGGCACAGCCGACGGCCCCTCCCCCACCAGTGCTGTTTTCTGCAGCAAGTGACACACACTCCTTCCAATTCCCACCTCGAATGTGACAGCAGAGTCCATGGGGCATGCAGTTTAATCAGATCTCAGCATTCTGGAATAAAATCCTACAATGAATAACAGAATCCCAGAATAGAACCCAGAATGGACCACAGGACCCTGGAATCCACATGGGGCCAATGCCTCCGATTGTCACAGGGATTCTCTGCTGGCCTGTCAAACCCAGGGTGGGGATCCTGGGGATGGAAGAAAGTCCCACTCAGGCGACAAAAGGCAACAGGTCCAGTTCCCACCTCAAGGATAGCAAGGGGCTGGGTGGCCATTTGAGGCAACACTCTTTCTTTGTGAAGCTCTTGGGAGTGAGGGATGAGCCAGATCGGGGAGCAGCCATGCAGCTCATCTGAGCATTCTGGAAAGGGATGAGATGAGTTTGAGTTTGTCAGACTGTGAGCCCCCCACCACAGGCCCCTCCCTGAACCCCTGAACCCCCTTCTGTGTACACAGGAGTATCTGAGGTAGTCCCTTTGCAGAACCCTCCCCTACATCTCATGACTTGGCTCAGAGTCAAGCCAGTCCTGGGAGTGAGCAGGAGGCCCCTGAGGTGCCAAGTGTCTCAGGATATGGTTTTTGAGGCCTCAGTGTCCTCATCTGTAAAATGGGTTTGTGGTGTGTTTTGAGGGTCCTGTGAGCTGGGACACACCAGAGGCTGAACATACACTTGGCAAATACACAGCCGAATGAATGAACTCACGGTCCCAGGAGTCGAGCTGTGGGACTCTGGCCAGTCACGTCTCTTCCTGAGCTCGTGTTCTCCCATGAAACGGGGACAGCTCAGACACGCCTGGCACAAGCTCTTGGGTTACTTCCCGTGCCGGGCACTCTGCCCAGCACGCCTGCCCCACTCTTGCCTGTGGGACAGGAGTCTGGAAACCGTAGGTCTGGTCTTGTCTCATCTCGTTTGCCACTTGTGGACCCTATGCTGGGTCTTTCTCGGGAGGAGGTCTTAGAGCCCCTCACCCCAGCCCTGACCCTGGGAACCCCTCCAAAAGAGGAACAGAATGTGTACTAGGGTGGGGGGAGATGCTGTCATCAAGGCAATGACTGGGCAAAGCAACTGAAGCAGGGAGGATGGAGGGGAAGGCTTTGGGGGGGAGGTCACATTCCAAGGGGCTTGTTGGGCAAGGGTGGGGTGCACATGGGTGTGTTCCAGTCCATTGTCCTCAGGGTTGGGGAGGAGAAAGGGGCAGGAATGATTGGGACAGAGCAACAAAGTTGCCTCGGATGCCAGGGTGAGGAGTTGGCACTCTACCCCAAGGGCAACAGGGAGCCATGGCAGAATCTAGAACAGGAGAGGGGCTTGCATGGGAGAGGAAGAGCATGGAATGCTACCCCAGACAGCCCAGATAGGGGTCCACCTGCTTCATCCTCCTCCACACCATCCAGAAACAACCCAGTCAGGGCTTTCTCTGGGCCCCCACACTTTCAAAAGGCACAGCTTTGCAAACCCAGGAGAATATTTGGGGCCCCAGCCTGTCTACTAAATGGTCTTCCTGCAGTCCTTCCCCCAAGTGGCATCAGTTTCCCCATCTCTCATATACATAAGTCAGACATAAAGGACCTTATTTTCCCAACGGTGTATGGCTTGGTTGTAGTCATTTAGCAAGAGCTGGGTGGCAGAGCAAGGACTGGATTCCAGTCACTTAAATTATGCCCGCCCAGAGCCCTAGTCCACCTGATCCTTGGCTGGAGGGATAGCTGGGTTCTCAGAGACCCCCACTCACCCTGAGAAAACTGGCAGGAGATCTGGTCTCTGCTTCTGATTTTCTCCTCTCCCTTTTTGATTTCCCCATCTGTAAAAGGGGCACATTTCCATTTCATAAAGTTGTTTGGAGATTAAATAAATCAATGGACATAGGTGTTGCTCCAATTTGTTCCTCACCCCCCTCCCCCGCCATGAACTCCTATTCATACTTTAAAACCCACTGCAAATTTTCCATCTTCAGTGCATCTCCAGGAAAGTCTTTGGGTCTTCACTGTTCTCTGCTCTAGGCTCTCCCAGCGCTTGACCCCATGAGTCTGGAAGTGTCTGTATATCCTTCTGTTTTCCCCACTGCCTAACTAGTGGAATGCTCCCTGAGGTTGCAGAATTACTCAGCTTGAAGCACATGAGAATGTTGTTGAATAAGTGCAAAGAGGGAGGGAAAGGGCAGGGAAAGGATACAACAATGGGGAGCCAGGGAAGGTAGAGGAGCAAGGAAGGGCATTCGGCAGAGACCTTGGTGGGACAGATGGAGAGAGGGAGCCGGAAGGAGGTGGGCAGAGCCAGATGGGTGGGCAGGGGCGACAGGAGGGGTGGGGTGAGGGGAAACCCAGCTCTCCTCGGCACGCCTCCTCCCGGCTTGGGCGGGCAGCGCGGGCAGGGCCCGGCCTCTGGCGTGCGGATTGCCTGGGCATTGGGTGCGGAGAGCGAGGCGCGGAGCCCGAGCGTGCGCGCGTGTGCGCGCCTGTGCTCTCAGGGCCAGCCGGGCGGGAGGCGGCACATGGATGCCAGCCTGGCGCGCATCTCTAGGCCGGTGGGTAAGGCGAGGCGCGGGTCTGCGGGATGTGGATGGCCGGGCCTCAGAACCTCGACTTTCGAGTGGGGGACTGGAGAGGAAGGGGATGCCCACCAGGCTTCTTAGAGCCAGGCCAGGACCCCTTCCCTCCCGCTGAGCTGACCCAGGAGGGGGAAGGGGCCTCCTAGTAGGAGGCGGAAGGTCCCAGGCTCTGCAGCAGGTGGGGGAGATGGGAAGCAGGTATCCAGGCCGAGAGAACGGGTAAGGGTGGAGGGTGCCCTGATGGGGGCAGATTCCCTCCCTGTGGTCCTCCTCCCTCGCTCCCTCCCTCGGCTCATCCATCTCCAGAAGATTATATTTAAATATCTCTTTTGTGCAAGGCAGGAGCTGGGCTCGCCCCTAAGAGGCGGTTTCCATGGCAACAACAATTGCCAGCTTCCGTGTGGTGAATCAGCGTTGCCATGGCAACCCCATCCTCATCTGCCCAAGGTGCTGGGAGGGGGGGAGGAGGTGAGGGCCAGCGGAGGCGGGTGGGAGAGGTAGGGGAGAGGGAGAGTGGAGCCCAGGTGCCCCCTCCCCCCCATCTCCCTTCACTACTTCAGTCTGCCCTCCGCCCAGAAACTGGTCCCATCTGGTTGAAATAATCTCTCCTCAGGCCTCCAGCTAGAGGGGTGTGGTACCCAGGTGAAGAGGGTCTAAGATGTGTGTGCGCGGGCGCATGCGTGCATATGTGCGTTTGTGTGTATGTGTGTGTGGTGGGGGAAGGGAGATGTGGTTGGGCCTTTCCCAGGTGGTCAGGGTCCCTCTGAGGGTGTGGTTGGGTGGCAGGAGGATTGCTCTGGGGGCAATGGGGGCCAAGATGGGGGAAATAGAAACCCTTTGAGTTCTGGGGCTCCCAAGGCTGAGTTCACATTGAGGAGGCCCATATATGCTTCAGACACACACTTGAAATGGGGGAGCATATCAGATGAGGGGGCCCACCAGGGGAGGGGGAGCAGAAAAATACCTCTCCAGGCCTTGATTTTGACATCCGTAAAAAATGGTAAAGATTGTGCCTCTCTCTCTGAAAACTTGCTGGGCAGCTGTGTTGTGATTAGAAAACACTTATCATCAAGTACCTCCGAATGGCTATGGGGATCTACTCCAAGACTGACTTGGGACGGGGCTGGGTCCAGCACTTGTTCCGACCCCAGGCCTGGTGGGGAGGGACCAGGCGCCTTTCTGTGATGGCAGGTGTTGACCACTTCCTTCTGGTCACTTCAGTTCAGCAAACTCCTTTGATTCTCTCCTGTACCCTGCCCTGAAGGGTGGGGAGTAATGTGATGGTCTGTCTGGAGTGAAACAGAAACATGGAGACACCTCCTGCCCTGAGGCAGAGAGAGGAGATTGCCTGCATGGGGGCTTTTGAACTGGGATGAACAGCTTACCAGAGACACCAGGTTGGGAAGAAGATTCTGTCCTAGAGCCAAGAGAGAAGTAAATGCCACCCAACCCCACATCCCTCAAGTCTGTTCTGAAATACTTGCGTTAGCTCATACCCAGGGCTGGGTAAGTTGCAGGAGCGGGAATTAGGGAAGAATTTCTTCCACTGAATAGTTCATTGGTTTCTTCCAGTTTCAGTGCTGGAGGGTGGTGGACAGACATGTCCAGAACAATGAGGCCAGATTGAAGGCTGGTCCATTCAAGTATGACAGTTCTCCTGACTTGTGGCTCAGGGAGCTGGCTAAAACTAGCTGCCTTGGTGTACCAGTCAGCTGGTGCTGAGTAATAAGCTGCCTCAATCATTTTATTTATTCAAGATTCCATGGGTTGGCAAGCCCAGGATGGGCTTAACTGGACAATTTGGCTGATTCGTTCCGAGTCATTCATGCAGCTGTAGTCAATTGGGGCTTGACTGGGGTTAGCTGCCTGGCACCCCCATGAGTTGTCAGCAGGGCATCTCTGTGCATGAGATATCATATCCTCCGGTGAGTCACCTGGAATTATCCACCCTGAAATCTCCAGGGTTCCAAGACAGCCAAGTCTCTTGAGGCCAAGGCTTGGAACTCCCACTACTTCACTTCCACTATATTCTATTGGTCAAAACAAGTTGCATGGCCAAGTCCAGATAGAAGAGGTAAAGAAACAGACTCCGGTTCTCAATGAGAGGAGCCACAATGTCCCATTACATACAGGGACCACAGGAGTTGTGCCATCTTGGCAAGCAATCTATCATACTTCGGGGAGCGGGGGTGGGTGTGGCAGGGAGACTTCCTGGATGAAGGGGTATTGTTCCTGGGTTTTGAAGGCAAAGTAGGAATTTTTCAGGTAGCAAGAGTAAAGCCCTGGAGGTAGGACCATGTGTCATTGGGTGTGACTGAGGTGCTGGTTGCTGCCAGAAGCTGGTGGGATGCTGAGGCTGGGGAAGTGGGCAGGAGTGCCTGGCAGGGCTCAGATGAAGCTCCCACCACACTACCCCCACTGTCCACCTTGACCTCCCTCCTCTTCTCTTCACAGATGGCGCGGCCAATCCAGGTGAAGCCTGCGGACAGCGAAAGCCGTGGAGGTAGTTGTCATCTCTCCATGGCTGCCAGGCTGTGGGTTGATGGAGGAATGGGAGGAGGGAAATCCTTGCACAAAAGGTGGTGGGAAAGGCAGAGGCCCCCGCAGGGTGGGGTAAGGTGGTAGAGAAGGAAGGCATGGGTCCCTCCTCCTAACCATAGGGACACAGGCCCAGCTGTGGAGGGTATGGCCAGGCCCTGCTGCTTTCCCCTAGAACTTGAAATACCTGATTCATTTCAGGTTGCAATGATGGATATCTTCAGATGCAGAGGTACTGGGGGACCCCAAAGGACTACGGATGGTTTTCTGGGTTGTGTGTGTGCACAACTGGATATATGAGCCAGTGCATATGTGTGTATGTAAGCATGCATTCCTGGGTATGCCTGTGTGCAGATGTGTATGGGTGTGTGCACATGGGCATGTGTTTTCTGGCTGGTTCAGTGCCTGTCTGTGTGCACATCTGTGTGCCTGGGCTGTGCATAGGTGCGTAGGTGTATTTGTGCAAGCGTGTGTGCTTGACTGTTCTAGGCTGGGAGTGTGGGTGTGCAGGCTCGGTCTTGTGTCTACGTGAGGTTGGACCTCAGGATGGGTGTGTGCCATCAGGAGATGCTTGACTGTCCCCCATAGGATCCAAGACTAGCCATTCTTAGATCCTTTGACCCCTCCTCCCCATCTCAGATGGATTGCGGGCCTGAAGGAGAGCACTCAGCCTTGGAGATGGTGTGTGGGGCAGGGCTGTTAGGACCTCTGTGTATGCAAAGGAGCGTGGTAAAGCCCATCTGGGCTGGGAGCCCATTTTCACACTCTCAACCTGGCTTCCATTGGGGGTCAGGGATTGGAGAAGGGGCTCTGCATGTCTTCATTTCTGTCTCTCTCTCTTTGTCTCTCTCATTCTCTCTTTCCCTCTCCCTCCATCTGTTTCTCTCTCAACTTTTTCTCTCCTCCTATCTCTGGTTCTCTCAGAGCCTCTCTGTGTGTCTCTCTTTGTCTCTTCCTGTTTCTCTCTTTGCCTATCTCTGTCTCTTGGTCTCTCCCTGTCCCTCTCTCTCCCTCCCACCCCCATGAATGACAGCTGCCAGAGAACGGGTTTCCATAGCAACCCAACTCAACATTCCTCTCAGAGGAAGCTACCCGGTCCCTGATTACTGGGGAGCAGTGCAACTCCCCCGGGAGGCGGGAGAGGGCTCTACTCCCTCACCTGGGAGAGGCTGGGCCAGACTGGCCCCTGGCCTTAGGCTTGGACAGGTCCCAGCCAGGCTTCCAGCCAATCCCAGGATCCCCAGACACCTGGTCTCTTGCACACACATGCTTTTATTCATTCATCAGACATTGATTTTTTTGGCTTCTCTGGAGCCCTGGGAAAGTCCGATGGGGAGCTCTGCTGGGTACTGTGAGAATGCAGGCGCCCTCAGTGCTCACCGCTGCCTAGAAAATTTAGATGGCAGACAGACATGGACCCAGGCCAGGCAAGGCTTAGACCCTAGTACTGTGTGTGGGCTTTCTGAAGAACTCAGAGAGGTGGAGGAGCCCAGAGGCGGGAGTAGCCGTTTTGCCCAGAATGGGGAGCAGTTGGGCAGAGAGGGCATTCTAGGCAGAGGGCACTGAATGAGGTGAGAGGCCTCAGGCACGTGGGCGGGTGAGAAACACAGGCAGGGAAAGCGCTAGGCTGCGTCCTCCTTCACACGCGCAGAAGAGGGCCCGGGGGAGGTCCAGGGTCCCCGCTCCACGCCCGGGTGCCTCCAATTTCTGCTGGAGGGGTGCGGAATTTCCCGGAGGCTAGGACTTGGCTGAGGTGGTGTCTCCGCCCACAGGGGACCGGAAGCTGTTTGTGGGGATGCTGAACAAGCAGCAGTCAGAGGAGGACGTGCTGCGGCTGTTCCAGCCCTTCGGGGTCATTGACGAGTGCACCGTGCTCCGGGGACCTGACGGCAGCAGCAAAGGTGACCGGCTGGGGGCGGGGCTAGCTCCGGGGGCGGGACTATAGGAGGGCGCGGCAACGTGGTTAGCAGGCCAGCCGGATGGGGTTCCTGTAGGCACACAAAAGGGCGAGGCTAGCCCAGGGGGCGGGGCGAGCAGAGGCTGTCTAGTCTCACCTGGTCCCACCCGCCGGCCCAGGACGTCCGGGGCTGTCTCCTGTGTCTGTACCCATCAGACTGTTTCTGTCTGGATTTGCCTGTCTTCTGGACTATCGGTCTACCTGATCCTACTTACTCCACCGTTCCTATAAGGTTGTACCGTCCAGGAATGATTGTTTTATGATATCCAGCAACTTGTTTTCTGGTTTGCTCTGTTTCGGTCTTCAGGTGTCTGGTGATCTCTGTCTACCCGATTCTATTTGTTCAGGTTTATCTGTCCAGAACTGGCCTGTCTCTGCCCTTGTGACTTTATCTTACTAGGACTGAATATATTTGATGGTCCTTGTCTATTTATTTGCCTGGCTCTTTTCTAAAAACTGAGATATGATCACACACTGTAATCACATACTGCCAAGGCAGGAGGCGCAAGAGACGTGGGTTTGATCCATGAGTCGGGAAGATCCCCTGGTGGGGGAAATGACAACCTACTCCAGTATTCTTGCCTGGGAAATCCCATGGACAGAGGAGCCTGGCAGGCTACAGTACAGGGAGTCACAAAGAGTTGGACAAGACTGAGTACACACACACATACTGTAAAATTCACCTTTTAAAAGTGGACAGTGGGAAAAAAAAAGTGGACAGTGAAATGTTTCACAAAATTCACAGAACTGTGCAACTGTCATCATTATTGAATTCCAGAACGTCTTTACTCCTCTCCCTCAAATTCGTGTGACCCTTCCATAGCCCTCTGTCTGGAACTGTATCCTATGACCATCTGTCTGGATCTGCCTGTGTCTAGTGGTCTCTGGTTGTCTGTCTGCCTGATTCTGCCCTTGCCTGATGACTCTTCACCCCCATCTATCCAACTCTGGTCACATGGGTGTATCCATCTGGGTCTGAGTGTACCTCTGCCCGAGTGTGTCCACGTCTCTCTCTGTGTCTGATGGTTTGTCACTTTAATTCTGCCTATCTGATTACAACTCTGGATCTTGTGGTATTGGTGGCTGGTGGGTGTTCTCTAATCGTGTCCCCTTCACTTGTTCTAATGGGCAGTTCCTGCCTCCCTACCCTGGGCACCGCTTCACACCCTCTGATGATGTGTTGGACAAACAGTTGTCTTACTGTCTGATTCTTTGTTGTCCCACTGTCTGTCTGAACATGTGGCTGCCTGTCTCTCTGTTGTCCGACCTGTGGGCTGCCCATGTCCATGCTGACCTGCTATGCAGGGCTGCCAGCCCCTCTCCTGTGTCCCCTCACCCCTCCCCTTCTCTCGGAGCAGGCTGTGCCTTCGTGAAGTTCTCCTCCCACACCGAGGCTCAGGCGGCCATACACGCCCTGCACGGCAGCCAGACCATGCCGGTGAGTCAGAGCTGCCCTGGGCGATTTGGGTCAGGGTAGGCAAGGGGGAGGGGCCTGGCCTGACCATCCTAGCCATCTGGTAACCCCTGGCCCTTCTTCAGAGAGGGGACAGGGTGGGGAGAAAGAAGTGCATCTCTGACGGTGGTATGACTGGGTATACGTATGTACTTGTGTGTGTGTGTGAGTGTGCAAGTGTAGACTATGCAGAATGTCCTGCCAGTGTTTGGCTGCCCATGTGTGAGTATGTGTGGGCCAGTGTGTGTGTTGGTGTGCACACATGTGCATGTGCCTGAGAGTGTGCTTCCATGTCTGTATGTGAGTGTGTTGTTGTAAGTAGGTGGGTGTCAGTGTGCACATGAAGTGTGTGGAAATGGATATATGTTCTCATGTATGCTGATGCATATGCACGTGTATACACTGTGACTGCATGCATGCAAGTGTGTTGAGTGGGTGTGCTCATGTGAGTGCACATATGTAAGTTATATAGGTAAGTGCACATATGTGTTTGTGTGTGAGTGTGCCCCAGTGAGATGGGGGGAAAGTGTGCATATGTGTGCATCTGTAAGAGTATGTGAGTGTGTGTGGAGGGGTGAGCACATGTGTGTGAATGTAGACAAATATGTGTGTACATGTGTGTGAGTATATGTGCATGTATTGTTGAGTATATGCATGTGTGTGAGTGTGAGTCACTGTGGGTGGAATGCATGTGTGTGTGCAGATATGTGTGAGCCCCAGAGGAACAGGAAGGGATGGGGCTGGAGGGGCCTGCAGTTCAAAGCCAAGAAGCTTGGGATTCCTCCCAGGGCAATGGGGAGCCCCCCAGGGTTTCCTCAGGAGAAGGAAGGGGCAGGCCATTTGGAAATGTCTCCGTGAGGCCAGTGTGGGAGATAGGC
The DNA here is from genome assembly GCF_014754425.2 of Oryx dammah. Lineage (NCBI taxonomy): Eukaryota > Metazoa > Chordata > Mammalia > Artiodactyla > Bovidae > Oryx > Oryx dammah. Next base: position 89,049,114 of record NW_024070189.1, read on the forward strand.
AGGTGGCAAGTCTAAAACTGGGAGCTGGCGGGCCTGCAGCCATGAGAGGCTGGAAGAGACCACTCGGGTCTTGGAGATGGCCCTGCCACCCAGAAAAGTGGCCCTGGGAGCCTCCATCACTGTACAAAAATGTCCGAATCTGCCACAAGGAAGACAGGCCTCGGGGAACCCACTCTCCTTTCTCTTGTTCTGCAACATGGAATGAAGAGCAGGGCAGTCTCAGATCCTCCCTTCTCTTGCTCTCTGGGTCATTGGACATCAGTTCTAGTCCTTGGATAGGGAGGAGTCAACTCAATCCAAGGTCAAGCTTTCTCCTGCTCAGAGCTGTCCACTGACGGAGCTAGTGAGTGGAGAAGTAGTGAGCTCCCCATCAAAGGAGGTATTCAATTTCTCAAATGATTGGAACTTCACCTGTTCTCAGGTGTGGGCAGCTATAGAATCCTCTGTATGGGCCTTCATTGTTCCTCTCCAGCACTTGGGTTCTCCACCTTTTTTGAAATTATGGCTGACAGTCAGGTCCTCCTCTGCTTCCCAGAGGCAGCCCCAACTGGGCTTGGATGCCCCACTTGTGTGCATGGCAGCCTACAAGGTCAAGTGTGAGACCCAGGATGCTGATCTCCAGACTAGCCTCACTGTGGCCCCTGGGACCTTGAGGGAGGGGCTGATAGTTCATGCCACCCACACCCCTACACTCCTCCCAAGGTACCTCAGAGTCCTGGCAATGTCCCCCTTCTTTCCCTCCCTGCTTGCGGCCGCCCTTGCAGGGTGCCTCCTCCAGCCTGGTGGTCAAGTTTGCAGACACAGACAAGGAGCGGACGCTGAGGCGCATGCAGCAGATGGTGGGCCAGCTGGGCATCCTGACTCCGTCCCTCACCCTGCCCTTCAGCCCCTACAGTGCCTACGCCCAGGCTGTGAGTGACCAGCGGACACACTCCTGTCTCCAGTGGGGCTCCTGACACCGCTGTTTTGAGGGCCCAGCTCAGTGTCTCTCTCTTTCTTTCTCCATCTAGTCTCTGTCGAGTGCCTCTGCCTCTCTATCTTTCAGTTTCTCTTGCCCACTCTCTGACTCATGGCCTTATTCTGGCTATGGCTAAGTCCCCAGATCCAGTCCACTTCCTGATCTCAACCCCAGCTTAGCCCCCCACCATGAACTATGCTCTGAGCCCAAGCTGAACCCCAACTGACAGGACCCCAGACTCAGCCACCAACCCTGGGAGAATGTCAAATCAAGACCCAGTCTTGGGTTGACCTCCAGATCTGGCTGTTCCCCAAATCTAGATAATCCCCAATTCTAGCTAAACCTCCAGGCTGACTCCAAACAGACCCAGCCCTGAGTGAGTTCAACACTGGCTGAGCTTGGGACTTCCCTGACAGTTGCTATGCCTCCATGCCTCCATTGCACGGTACGCAGGTTCAATCCCTGGCTGGGGAAGTAAGATCCCACATGCCGTATGCATGGCACAACCAAAACAAACAGAACACATAAAAGAAACATTGGCTGAGCCCTGGTCCCAGACTAAGTTCTGATCATAGACTGAGCTGCAGTCCCTGGCTGAGCTCTGATTCCTAAATGATCCTTGAACATAGTCTGAGCCCTGATCCTATGCTGAGCCTTGATTCCGGGCTGAGCCCCAATTCCTAACTGAACCCTAACCTGACCTGAGCCAAGATACCTGGCCTGACCCCCTGCCCCTGTTTCTGGAGGACTGGCCCCTCAACCCCATGAGCCATGCTCTAAGGCCAGGTGCCACTTGGACTGTGTACCTGACTCCCTCTCCACCCCCAGCTCATGCAACAGCAGACGACGGTCCTGTCCACATCAGGCAGCTACCTGAGCCCCGGCGTGGCCTTCTCACCCTGCCACATCCAGCAGATTGGCGCTGTCAGCCTTAACGGGCTGCCTGCCACACCCATCGCCCCTGCCTCTGGTGAGAGTCTGCCAGGGGCCCACAGATGGGGGGCAGAGCCGGGGCTATGACTCTTAGCCTTAGCTGGGGCTAAGGCTCCCCATGATGCTCTTCCGCTCCCCAGGACTGCATTCGCCCCCGCTGCTCGGCACCGCCACTGTGCCCGGCCTCGTGGCCCCCATCACCAACGGCTTCGCAGGTGTCGTGCCCTTCCCTGGCGGGCACCCTGCCCTAGAAACCGTATATGCCAATGGCCTTGTGCCCTACCCAGGTAACTTGGATGGTCCCCTGGGGCTGAGGAGAGTGGCAGGGTGCAGGGAGGGTGTCCCTGGGACAAGCATGAATCCCTTTGCCTCGGTGTCTAGGGAACAAAAGTACAGGAAGCAGGGACTCTTAGGTTAATAGATACTAGCTATGGGTGCAGAGGGGCTTCCCTGGTAGTTCAACTGGTAAAGAATCCACCTGCAATGCAGGAGACCCAGGTTTGATTCCTGGGTCAGGAAGATCCCCTGAAGAAGGGATAGGCTACTCACTCCAGTATTCATGGGTTTCCCTGGTGGCTTAGACAGTAAAGAATCTGCCTGCAATGCAGGAGACCTGGGTTCAATCCCTGGGTTGGGAAGATCCCCTGGAGGAGGGCATGGCAACCCACTCCAGTATTCTTGCCTGGAGAATCCCCATGGACAAAGGAGCCTAAAGGGCTATAGTCCATGGGGTCACAAAGAGTCAGACACGACTGAGCAACTAAGCACACACACACATGGGCACAGAGAAGGGCGTTAAACATAGGAAGTTTGCAGTCATACCTTCCTGGCTTCAAATTCCAATTCAGTGGCCCTTGTGGGGAGCTTCTTTACATCTCTGAGCCTCAGTTTGCTCATCTGGAAAATGGGACAGATAATATCATTCATCTCATGATGTTGCTCTGATGAGGCAATCAGTCTGTAAGATGCTAACCCATCTCCTGGTACCAAGAAGGGTACCATCAATCTTTACTATTAATCATTACCATTTGGGATCAGTGCCCATATTCATTCATTCATTCATCCAGGATTGACCATGCACTGATTTGTTGCACTGGTCTCTGCCCTACTGAAGCAGAGGTCTCACCTTTCTCTACCCTATATCCTGATTTCAAGGCAAATGTCTTCCCACACCTTGCTTAGGTGAAGTTTGTCATCTGGGTTTCCACCACTGAGAATCTGTTTATTTTTATTTTGTAATAATTGGCGCTCACAGGGAGTTTCAAACATAGTACAAAGAGGTCCTGGTTACCACTCTCCCAGTGTCTCCGGATGCTAACATCTTACATAACAACAGTATGTTGTCAAAACTAGGAAACTGGCATCAGTACAGTACAATGAACAGACCCTGTTCAGACTTCACTATTTACAGGCACTTGTGTGTGTGTGTGTGGTTCGTTCATTTAAGTCATTTCATCACAGGTATAGTTTTGTGTAATCACCACCACATTCAACATACAGCACTGTTCCATTACTATGAAGTAATTCATTCATGTGACCCCTTTACTGGCTTATCTCTCTGCCCTCACTACCCTATCTTCTAACAACCTCTCTCCATTCAAGGAGATTTTTAGTTGCCTCGACAAGCCCTCTCCTCCCCCTGTGTCCTCCACTAGGGACTGTTGGAAGGTCACAGTCACACAGGGGATCCATAGGCTGTCTGATGATCAAGGTCTGGGGAGAGAAAAGGGGGAAGAGATGTGAATGGGTGGTGATCAGGAGCAGAGACCTGGAGCCCTAGAATATCCAGAGAAAAAAGGGGGAGGAGCAAGGGGGTCTGGATGGGGACAAAGAGTTGGGAGTTAAACCTCTCTGGAGTCAGAAAACTGGAATCGAGTTGAGTGGCCCTGTGGCAGATGCTGTTTTCCCACCTGTAAGAGGTTCCCTGAGCTTCAGTTTTCCTCACCTGTGGAATGAGGGTCATACCTATAACATGTTTATGCAGAAATGAAGCCGGGGTGGATGCTGTGGGGTGGATGGAAGACTTCTGCTGCCCCCACCCCACTGAGCCCCTCCGTCTGCCCCGCAGCTCAGAGTCCGACGGTAGCCGAGACCCTCCATCCTGCCTTCTCTGGAGTCCAGCAGTACACAGGTAGGGAGGCAGTGCGGCGCCCCAACGCGGGGCACCCCCCTACCCCTGCCCTCAGTTTCCTCCCTGGGCTAGCCACTCCACGCCCCTAGCTGCACTTAGGTCTGGTTCCACCCCTCAGGGCCGCCCTCTCATTCTACCTTCCCTCTTCTGTCTAGCCATACCTCCTACTTTGTGGCTTGGCCCCCGCCTCACCCTCCTTCGACATTTGGCCCTGCCCCTCATAACCTGCGTTTGGTCCCTCTTGTTGAGTCCTGCTCGGACCCGCTCTCGAATGTGACCACGCCCCTTCATTCTTCCAAAGACCCGGCATTGGCTCCGCCCTCAGCCATGGTACCCCACCCCTCAAATATGGCCCCGCCCATTAAACGCTTCCCTGACCCATCCGTCTCACCCCCTCTGACCTGTCGTGGCCCCACCCTCAGCCACAACCACGCCCACTCTGCTTTTTCCTGGGGCCTTGGCCCCTCCCTCAGACTGCCTCTCCCATGTGACCACGCCCCCTCCTTCTTCCTAAAATCTGCCCTTGGCTCTGCCCTCAGTCATGGCCCCACCATTCGATTATGACCCCTTTCCCTTCTACTCTTCCCTGTTGTCTTGGTACTTCTCTCAGACCAACTCTCCCCTGTGACCACGCGCATCCACCGTCCCAAGACCCATCTTGGCCCCACCCTAGGCTGTGACCTCACCCCTCAGTCTTAGCCCCGCCCCACGCGCCCCCCGGCCTCACCCCAGTTCCGCCCTGTGTCTCGCTCCCGGTCTCTGCAGCCATGTACCCCACCGCGGCCATCACGCCCATCGCGCACAGCGTCCCCCAGCCGCCGCCCCTCCTGCAGCAGCAGCAGCGAGAAGGTGAGGGGGCCGCGACCTCCCCTGGGCACCAGCCCCGCCCTTTGACCGCCCCCCTCCACCTCCAGGACCGCCTGGCTTCGGGGAACTGCTCGGCCTGAGGTCCGGAGAGACGTGCGTTCAGTTCCGGGCATCACCTGGGTGTTTGGGAGGCAATTGACTCTTGGTCTCTCAGCCTCCGTCTTCTCCTCCGGAAAGTGGGATCCGGGCTAGTCCCGACCCCATAGGGGTAGCAGTGACCCTGTCCCCACCAGGAGCTCTCTCCAGAGTGGAATGACTTTTTTTGAGTTTGAGGTCAGTGGGTGGGGTGATGAGGTTCTCTAGTGAGATGAGGATTCCTCAGTAAAGTCAAGTGGGAGAGGAGTTAGAATCTGGGTCAGACCGCAGGGATTCAAATCCACCCAGTGCTGACTTGAGGCATCGTCAGGAAGGCACCTCCCTGCTCCGTGCCTGTTTCCTCATCGGCCACACAGCGACCACCCTGCCACGAGGCCTTGCTGGGGAGTGAGCAGCACGGTTCCTGACACATAGTAGGCACTCAGTCTGGGAGGCTTTTCCTCGCCTTAATCCATCTGGTCGGGGTGGTGGTGGGGGAATTGGGGCCAGGCGACCAGCCAGAAAAGTCCCCCAACCCTCCCAGGACATGGGAAGTTTATGGATGGCCTGGCCTGTAGACTGAGTTCTGTGAGGTTCTGTTCAATTCCTTGCCCAGCCGGGTGCTGTGGGTAAAAGCTGGTTCTGATGCCATCGGTGCTGCTGTAACAGGACAGGATATCTGCTTTCTGGAAAGCCACCCGAGTTCTAGAGCCTCACAATACCAACTGCAAGGCTCGTGGGGGAAGTTGGGTCAGGGTACACCACTCAAAATGTTGCCTGTGGGAGTTCTCTGGTGGCCCAGTGTTTAAGACTCTGTGCTTCCACTACAGGGGGCACAACTTCAATCCCTGGTTGAGAAACTAAGATACCTCATGCAGCCCTGGTGTGGTCAAAAATTTTTTTTACAAGTTGGCTGTTACATGGAAAAAAAAAAAAAAAGATAAGACCCTAATAAAAATGGTAGCACAGTTTTATGCATGTTAGATGATTAAGAATCCATCAATAGTACAATAAATTGGGCATTCGAAGTTTGCACAGGAAAGTGGCGTCAGATGGGTTGTAGCATGTGAGTTACCGTGAAGTGATGGAAAGCTTCGTCTGAAATCAGATGGGAACAGGTCTTCCTCCTGATACCCTTGGAGAACTGAGAAAGGTGGTGGATGTTGCAACTGTGTTTGCATATGTGTGTGCATTTTGCTTTCTTATGAAGCTCAGTTCAGCTAGGTGTGGTTTTCTGCCTTCACCTAGTGTTTCTTGGAGTTGAGCTAGCACACAAGCAAACACAAAATTCATGTTTGCTCACAATTGTTCTATAACTTATCAGTTGTGTGGAAACACACCTGTATTTTAAAAACAAGCACATTAGGGAATTCCCTAGAGGTCCACTGATTAGGACTTGGCGCTTTCACTGCCGTGACCCCGAGTTCAATCCCTGGGCGGGGAACTAAATGCAGGCAGACCTTGCAACACGGCCAGACAAACAAATAACCAAACAACAACAGCAAACAAGCACATTAGCAGAACTGTGGTCCCCATCAGGAAGGTAAGGGTGGATGTGAATGTGTAATCTTGAATTTTGTATTTTCTGGGGTGGGGAATGTTCATCACGAGTGTTGGGATTTCTTGGTGGTTTGAGGGTTACCTTTGTTTGGAGAGACCTAGGAGAAGATTGTCTGTACGTTCAGGATTAGCAGCAGGTTTGAGGACTAAACTGGGTAATCAAGGTTTTAAAATGCTCTTATTATTTATAATTCTTATATGAGCCATGCACTGGGGATTCTTCGGGAAGGAATGATTCTGACTGTTAGCTGTGCTTTAAAAAATTATTTCTGGTTGGTATAGCATATCATTTAAACATGACCAGTGGTTTCAGGATATCTGAGATTCGGGACTGGAAAATGATCTTTTTATTTCCCTACATTTTATTTTTGCATCAGTTTTGAAATTATCCAAGCTTTTAAAAATTGGCCAAAGTTTGGAGGGTTATCCAAGGTTTTGAAAATTATCTGGATGTTTGGGGTTTGGGACCGGGGAGTTACTTGTCTTATTCTAATCTGTGATCATTAGACTTTCAAAAATGAACCTTTCCATTTAAACCAATTTTAGAGATATAGAGTGATGGCAAAGACAGTACAGAGTTTCTGTTATACCCTACAACCAGTTCATCTAATTTCTGCCAATGACCAGGAGTTTGAGGTTTAGGGGTTTTCTGGGGGGTGTTGAGGTTGTCTGGGAGTTTTGGATTATCTGCAGCCTAGGATGAAAGTCTTTATTTCAGTTTGGGGGGCTAGGGATCATCTAAAGTTTGTCAGTTCTCTGGGGCCTGAGGATCAGCAGAGGTGTGGAGTGTCTGAATGTGGGATTTTATAGACAAGGGCTCAGGGCACCCTGCCTCCCCTCCCCGCTGTTTCCACGCCCCTTCTTTCTGGGTGTCAGGGTGCACCCCTCCCCCAATAGCTAGAGACACCAGCTGTGGGCTCCGGACCCATGCCCCTCCCCCGGGGGTCGGCCTCCTCTCCTTGGGGGCTTTATGTCTTTCTCTCCCCCCACCTGCAGGTCCCGAAGGCTGTAACCTGTTTATCTACCACCTCCCCCAGGAGTTTGGAGACACGGAGCTGACGCAGATGTTCCTGCCTTTCGGCAATATCATCTCCTCCAAGGTGTTTATGGATCGGGCCACCAACCAGAGCAAATGTTTTGGTGAGTCCTTGCTGTTGTCGCCCCTTCCTTCTTGCTGCACCCTGAACCGCAGGCCCCTTGCCCTGGGGGGGCGGGTGTGGTCAGCCATGAGACAGGTCTGGTCTGAGACAACCACATTCGGGGGCTTCCCTGAAGGTCCAGTGGTTAGGACTCTGCCCTTTCACTGCTCAGGGCCCGGGTTTATCCCTGGTTGGGGAAGTAAGATCCCACAAGCTGTGCAGCAGGGTCAAGGGAAAAAAAGAAAGAATCACATTTATGACCAGAACAAGCACTTATTAAGCACCTACTGTGTACCCAGCACTTAGCATGAGTCATTTCTAAGATTCCCTTGTTCATTCATTCATTCATTCAACAAATAGACACATAGGGGCTTCCCTGGTGGTCCAGTGGTTAAGACTTTGAGCTTTCACTGTGTGTGTGTGGGGAGCACAGGTTTGATCCCTGGTGGGGGAACTAGGATTCTGCATGCCACAGGGTGCAGCCAACAAATAAATCAATAACACGTGCCCTATATAGGATTAAACAAAAAAACCCAAGTAGACATACAGTGCACCTACTGTGTGCCAGTGCCCAGCACAGTGCCTGGCACAAATCAGTGAAGGAAGCCAACAAAAATCACAGCCCTGCCACCCTGCTTGTAGGACTTTCTCTGAGGAGAGAAATAGTCTATATCGCCACTGTCTGAGCCGTCCACCCCATGTAACTGCTGAGCATTTGAAGTGTAGCTAGTGTGGCCAAAGCACTGAATTTTTTATTTTACTTAACTTTAATGAATTTCAGTTTCAATAACAACTCATGGCCAGTGGCTGCCAACTGAATTGGAAAGCACAGGTCCAGGGGGAGGAGGTGGAAATAAATAGGCAAGAATACCGGAGTGGGGTGCCATTCTCTCCTCCAGGAGATCTTCTCAACCCAGGGATGGAACTCGAGTCTTCTGCATTGCAGGCAGATTGTTTACTGTCTGAGCCACCAGGAAAGCCCAGGATATAGGCCAGGGTGTTATAAATGGTATAGAGAAAAATAAAACTGGTAAGAAAATATAGACTGATAGGAGGAGGCAGTGCTTCAACTGAGGCCTGAATGATGAGGAGCCAATCATAGCAGTGTCTAGGGGAAGAGTGTTCTAGGCAGAGAGAACCACATGTGCAAAGGCCCTGGGGCAGGACAGGGCCTGGTGCGTCGAAGGAGCAGTGAGGAGGCCCGAGTGTCTGAAGCAAAGTGAGCCAGGAGGAGAGAGGGAGGAGAGGAAGGCAGGGACGGGAAGGGCAGGTCGTGAAGGGCCTTGTGGGCTACGGGGAGGACTTCCTTGACCCCAGACACAGAGGATGTTAAGGCTCAGAGATGTGTAGCTTGCCCAAAGTCACAGGCAAGAACCTAAATTAGAAACAATCTGTTTGACTCCAAAATCTAGACTCTGAACCCCACCCTGTCCTCTCGGAAGGGTTGATTCTTGACTGTTTATTAAGCTCCTGCTGTTTAGTCACTAAGTTGTGTCCAATTCTTTGAAGCCCTATGGGCTGTATACAGCCAGGCTCCTCTGTCCATGGGTTTCCCAGGCAAGAATACTGAAGTGGGTTACCATTCCCTTTTCCAGGGGATCTTCCAGACCCAGGGATCGAACCCAGGTTTCCTGCATTTGCAGGCCGATTCTTTACCACTGAGCCACCTGGGAAGCCCTGCTATATATACTCATTATCCAACCATAAAAGGGAAGAATTGTCCCCAATTACATGGGGAGGAAGGAGAGGTACAGAATGGTCAAACAACATGCTTGAGGTCACACAGAAAGTTAGGAACAACACGCCGGCCCCGACCCAGTACCCAGCCCCCCTGCTCCCACATCTTGCTTCTCAGTTCAGTTCAGTTGCTCAGTCGTGTCCAACTCTTTGCGACCCTATGGACTGCAGCATACCAGGCTTCCTTGTCCATCACCAACTCCCAGAGCTTGCTTAAACTCATGTCCATGAAGTCGGTGATGCCATCCAACCATCTCATCCTCTGTTGTCCCCTTCTCCTCCTGCCTTCAATCTTTCCCAACACCAGGATTTTTCCAATGAGTCATTTCACATCAGGTGGCCAAAGTATTGGAGTTTCAGCATCAGTCCTTCCAATGAATATTCAGGACTGATTTCCTTTAGGATTGACTGGTTTGATCTTCTTGCAGTCCAAGGGACTCTCAAGAGTCTTCTCCAACACCACAGTTCAAAAGCATCAATTCTTTAGCATTCAGCTTTCTTTATAGTCCAACTCTCACATCCATATATGACTATTAGAAAAACCATAGCTTTTGACTAGACAGACCTTTGATGGCAAAGTAATGTCTCTGCTTTTTAATAGGCTATCTGTGTTGGTCATAACTTCTTCCAAGGAGCAAATGCCTTTTAATTTCATGGCTGCAGTCACCATCTGCAGTGATTTTGGAGCCCCCCAAAAGAAAGTCTCTTGTGGTTTCCATTGTTTCCCCATCTATTTGCCATGAAGTGATGGGACCAGATGCCATGATCTTAGTTTTCTGAATGTTGAGTTTTAAGCCAACTTTTTCACTCTCCTCTTTCACTTTCATCAAGAGACTCTTTAGTTCTTCTTCGCTTTCTGCCATAAGGGTGGTGTCATCTGCATATCTGAAGTTATTGATATTTCTCCCGGCAATCTTGATTCCAGTTTGTGCTTTATCCAGCCTGGCATTTCGCATGATGTACTCTGCATATAAGTTAAATAAACACAGTGACAATATACAGCCTTGATGTACTCCTTTCCCAATTTGGAACCAGTATGTTGTTTCATGTCCAGTTCTAACTGTTGCTTCCTGACCTGCATACAGATTTCCCAGAAAGCAGGTAAGGTGGTCTGGTATTCCCATTTCTTTAAGAATTTTCCAGTTTGTTGTGATCCACAGAGTCAAAGGCTTTGGCATAGTCAATAAAGCAGAAGTAGGTGTTTTTCTGGAACTTTCTTGCTTTTTCTATGATCCAACAGATGCTGGCAATTTGATCTCTGGTTCCTCTGCCTTTTCTAAATCCAGCTTGAAGATCTGGAAGTTCACGGTTCATGTACTATTGAAGCCTGGCTTGGAGAATTGTGAGCATTACTTTGCCAGCGTGTGAGACAAGTGCAATTGTGTGGTAGTTTGAACATCCTTTGGCATTGCCTTTCTTTGGGATTGGAATGAAAACTGACTTTTCCAGTCCTGTGGCCACTGCTGAGTTTTCCAAATTTGTTGGCATATTGAGTGCAGCACTTTCACAGCATCATCATTTAGGATTTGAAAGCTCAACTGGAATTCCATTACCTCCACTAGCTTTGTTCATAGTGATGCTTCCTGAGGCCCACCTGACTTTGCATTCCTGGATGGCTGGCTCTAGGTGGGTGATCACACCGTCGTGGTTATCTGGGTCATGAAGATCTTTTTTGTACAGTTCTTCTGTGTATTCTTGCCACCTCTTCTTAATATCTTCTGCTGCTATTAGGTCCATACTATGTCTGTCCTTTATTGTCCCCATCTTTGCATGAAATGTTCCCTTGGTATCTCTAATTTTCTTGAAGAAATCTCTAGTCTTTCCCATTCTATTGTTTTCCTCTATTTCTTTGCATTAACTAAGGAAGGCTTTCTTATCTCTCCTTGCTATTCTTTGGAACTCTGCATTCAAATGGGTATATCTTTCCTTTTCTCCTTTGCCTTTAGTTTCTCTTCTTTTCTCAGCGATTTGTAAGGCCTCCTCAGACAACCATTTTGCCTTTTTGCATTTCTTTTCCATGGGGATGGTCTTGATCACTGCCTCCTGTACAATGTCATGAACCTCCGTCCATAGCTCTTCGGGCACTCTATCAGATCTAATCCCTTGAATCTATTTGTCACTTCCACTGTATAATCATAAGAGATTTGATTTAGGTAATACCTGAATGGTCTAGTGGTTTTCCTTACTTTCTTCAATTTAAGTGTGAATTTGGCAATAAGGAGTTCATGATCTGAGCCATAGTCAGCTCCTGGTCTTGTTTTTGCTGACTTTATAGAGCTTCTCCATCTTTGGCTGCAGAGAATGTAATCAGTCTGATTTTGGTTTTGATCATCTGGTGATGTCCATGTGTATGGTCTTCTCTTGTGTTGTTGGAAGAGGGTGTTTGCTATGACCAGTGCGTTCTCTTGGCAAAACTCTTAGCCTTTGCCCTGCTTCATTTTGTACTCCAAGGCCAAATTTACCTGGCCACATATCTCTTGCCTTCTTACTTTTGCATTCCAGTCCCCTATGATGAAAAGGACATCTTCTTTGGATGTTAGTTCTAGAAGGTCTTGTATATCTTCATAGAACAATTCAACTTCAGCTTCTTCAGCTCTACTGGTTGGTGTATAGACTTGGATCACTGTGATACTGAATGGTTTATCTTGAAAACGAACAGAGATCATTCTGTCGTTTTTGAGATTTGCATCCAAGTACTGCATATCAGACACTTTTGTTGACTGAAGGGCTACCTCATTTCTTCTAAGGGATACTTGTCCACAGTAGTAGATATAATGATCATCTGAGTTAAATTCACCCATTCCAGTTCATTTTAGTTCACTGATTCCTAAAATGCCAGTGTTCATTCTTGCCATCTCCTGCTTGACCACTTCCAGTTTACCTTGATTCATGGACCTAACATTCCAGGTTCCTATGCAGTATTGTTATTTACAGCATCGAACTTTACTTCCATCACCAGTCACATCCACAACTGGCTGTTGTTTTTGCTTCTGGAAGCATCCTGCTTCTAGGAAGAAGAAAAAAATTTCTGGAAGAAAACCTCCATAACATTCAGCAGTCAGGGGGTCACATGCCTTCTCTGAGCCTCAGTTTCCTTGTCTGTATAATGAGAGGTGTGTGTGATATGAAGACACCCCCCTACCTCGTTTCCAGATTCCCCTGTGGCCCCCCATGGGCCTCAGCCAGACCCCTCAGCCCTATCCCACCATCTCTCTGCCTGACCTGTCTGCCTCTCCCACAGATCTCAGGTACCCTGCCCCCAAATGCTCACACATGTGGTTCCCCTCCCCCTGGGGTGGCCCCCAGCCCCTGTAGCCTCTGCAGAGCCCCCCAGGAAGTCTATGAGAATGAACAGGTAAGGGGTAAGAGTAGGGCTGGGTAGAGGGAATTATGTGGTGGAAGCTTAAGGTGTGTGTGTTAGGAGGTGGTGTGCTGGAGTGTTTCTCATGGTCCAGGTTGGGGGATATCTGGGGCTGGAATGACTGATGGTGGCAAAGAGAGAGACAGACACAAAAAGAGAAAAGAGAGGGAGGGAGAGACATAGAGAAGAAACACGAAGACACACACACAAGGAGAGAAGAAGAGAGACAAGGACAGATAGACACAGAGACAGACAGGAAGAGTCAGATGGACAGACAAGACCCCAGATGGATGGAGGGCTTAGAGGAGGCGAAAGGTAGGGATCCAGAGCCTAGAAGGAGGTGGGCCTGGGGTGGAGGAGGGAGACCGTGGCGTTCCCTGGACCCCCAGAAGCCCCACCTGTCCCCTTCTCCCCTCATTAGTTGGGAAGCCTCATCAGAGCAGAGCCCAGGTAAGGAGTGAGTGCCCTATCCCCAGAGGCATGCAAGCCCCCAGGGTGTCAGAACCAGATCAGGACTGCTGTGCGTGTTCTGGGAAGCCCCCCTACCTCCCCTGGGTCGTCTGCTCCTGCGAGCGCACACCCCCGCCCCCAGGACCCCACAAGCCGGGCAGCCAGGGCTGCAGCACTGGAGCGAGCAGAGGACGCCCGCGTTGCCCACCATCGTGGGTCCACCCCGGTCTCCGCAGGCTTCGTGAGCTTTGACAACCCGGCCAGCGCACAGACTGCCATCCAGGCCATGAATGGCTTTCAGATCGGCATGAAGAGGCTCAAAGTGCAGCTGAAGCGGCCCAAAGACCCAGGACACCCCTACTGACCGGGCCCACAGCCACTCAGAGGCTGCGGGCTTGGCCCAGGTGAGCCGCTAGGCGGCCCTGCCCCTACCCCACCCCTACCCCGTCTTGTCCGCACCCTTTCCTCATTCTCCAAACCCTCCCCAGGCTAGGGGGATGCTGCAAGAGGCTTCAAGGAGCCCCCAGGTTTGGTTGACAGGGACAGAGCTGGATGAAGACACCCCCCCCCAGTCTGCTCAACCCCCCTACCCCCACCCCATGGTCAGGGCTGGAACTGGAGCAGTAAGATGGGGATGGGAAGGGCAGTTAGGGAATCTTTCCTGGAGAAGGCTTTGAAGGATGAATAGAAGTTCACCTGAGAGGCGGGCATGGTCTGGGGTGAGGCGGGCCGTGGGGAGGGGCTTTTGTCCTGTCCTAAGAATCAGTTCTCCCGGCTAGGCCCCTTTGGGAGCCCTTCCTTTGGCACAATTCACACCCAGTGGGTTGATGAAAGAGTGGAATGTTTTTCCCACCCAAGGGCATGCCGGGGTGAGGGGGGGCGGAAATCCCCTGAACAAACAAACAAATCCCCTAATGTCTGCACCATCAGAATGAAGGACCCTGTCAACTCATCACTTCTTTGGAGGCATGAACCGTGAGCCTCCAGGGCCAGTGGGGAAACTTATAACTGTGCTCCAGCCTCGACAAGCCTCATGTGTGAAATGGGCTCATGCACGTCGCCTCCCCCAGGGGCTGCGGGGTGGATTCACACGGGGCACTCGGTGTTTTTCCAGCTGAGCCCAGGACCTGCCACCTGGAAAGCTCTTGATAACTTATTTCGATTTTTCTCCACTAAACCCTCTATTGCCGCGGTCATCACAGAGGCTCCCCACCTTGGGGTCTGGTGTGAAGTAGGTGTTCAGTGAGGGTCTGCTTCCAGACCCTCTGCCAGGGCAGCACCCACAGATTTGAGGGTTGTGGGTCTTTGGGGGCATGCTCGGAGACTCGCCACCCGAAGCCAACATCTGTGATCCGCGCGCTTTGAACACTCTGACAGCAAGTCTTTACTAAGCACCTACTGTGCACCAGGCGAAATGGGGGCGGGGCGCTGCTTCGTGGAGCGACAGGGAGCAGGGGAGAGGAGAAAGAAACATATTTGTGCCCGGTGGCCAGACGAGGACATGGGGCTTAGCGACCCCTCCAAGCCGTGTGTGTCAACCTCCAAACTCCAAAATGGACTCTTTCTGCAAAGATAGGGGTCCTTGGGGATCCCAGATCCCAGTCTGGCCAGGGCAGGGGAGTGGGTGGGAGGTGATTTGTTGGCCTACGTGCCCACCCTCCCCCTCTCTTCAAGCGGCGCCCTAACGCCCCTCCCTTCTCCGCCAGGTGAGGGGCCTTCCCACCCCAGGAGGGTTTCCCGCTTCCAACTGATCCAGGACTTTTCCGTAAATTACAACAAAGTTTGGACACCAGCCCCCTCCCCTCCTCTCCCTACTCCCCTGCTCCCCTCCCCAAAATGTGAAACGCTGCCCAAGGCCCCATGGAGTGGGGAAGGGGCTTTGTGGTCTTCGGGGGACTCCTGAGGTGGGGGCCAAGGATTCACTACCCCCTCCATGGAGATTTCCTCGCTTCCACCCCCTTCCCACACACGCAACCTTCATGGCTTCCCCAAACGAAATTGCAACTTTTCCTATATATATATATGCATATATATATAGAGCTATAGACAGTATATATATTTTTTGAGTATAGATCATGGGACCAAACTTTTCCGACTTCTTTCCATCCAAGAGAAGGTGACCCTGGGCCAGTCACCCAGCAGGGACGCTCAGAAGGGCTGAGGCTGGCGGGGCAGCCCAGTGTCCCCCCCCCGCCACTGTCATGTCAGACCAGGGCGCCGGTCAAGCACTGGGAATCAGCCGACGAATGCGATATACCTCCAGGACTTTTGACCCCCCCGCCACCGATAATTCTCGTGGGCCTGAGGGCTCAGCCGGCTTCAGTGTCCCTGGTCCTAGCTGCAGCTTCCTGAGCCCTGCCCCCGTGTCCCAGGGCCCTGCCTTCTCCGGATGCGGGCACAAAAGAGACCCCTTGGCCTCCCCTGACCCTTTCCCCCACCCCCAGTCATAGCCTTACTCATGTGGCCAATAGCCCTTAGCTTTCCGTCGGGGGCAGACAGGGCCGGGGGAAGCCCCCCACCCCGCGAGCCCCCTCCCAAGGGCAGGCAGCCACCCTCCCTGCCTTTGGATCACCAGCCTGGAATTCACTATGTCATGACCAAGATCGCCACGTGCACCGGAGGAGCCCAGTGTGCGCTGGCCCAGCACCCCTTCACCGGAGATACCTCTATAAAGAATTTTCTTTTATTTTGGTCTTTCTGAGCAGGTACAAAGAAGAAAAGAAATGGGGGGGGAAATCAAACGACAATGGATTTTTTTGTTTCCTAGTTGGGGCGGGGAGGGATATCCCGTGGGGCGCCTCTGTATAGCTACTCAAACCGTGAAAACCCCCCTTGAAGCACAGAGTCAAGTTCTTTTTTTTTTTTTTTTATTGGACGTCCGGTGGGGCCTCACGCCAGATGAGGCACCAGAGAACTTCATAAGCTCAAGAGAAAAAGAATTTTTGAAAAGAAAAAAAAAAAAGCATTCCCTTTTGTTTCTACCAAAATGTGTTGACGGACCCAGAAAAAAAAAAAAAAGGCAAAAAAAAAAAAAAAAGAAAGAAAAAAAAAAATAGAAAAAAAAAAAAAAGAAGAAGAAAAAAAAATCTTCTGACAAACCTGTTTCGATATTCCAGAGTTTGATAATTGTTCCAAGACCCTCTCTAGTGTGCCTGTGTTTTGTGAGTCTGTGTGTGTGTGTGCTCAGGGGTCGAGGGGCTTTGGCTATGTCCTGCCCCACCCGGCCCCCGCCAGGCCTGCTTGGGACTGCGTGCCGGCGTGCAGTGGTGTGTGTCCTTTGGTCCATGTTTACTGGCTGTAAATACCATTTTTATACTCCACATCAAAGACCGACGTGATTTGTACGATGTACTTTATTTCTGCTACGAGTAATTTCATGAAGTTTCAACTTGCAAAACTGACTTTTGGAGACAAACCGCCACACACACACACACACACACACACACACAAAGAGGAGAAAAAGACTTGGAGGGAACTTTGAGTTGAGTTGCTTTGAATCTCGAGGTCCTTGTCACTGTGGCGTGTTTCAGGTGAGAAGCTGCAGTCATCACCTTCATGTCCAAAACACCTCTCTTTGGTCTGGAGAAACTGAAAGTTTATTTAATAAAAGTTTTACTTGCTAAAGGACTGGGCCCTCCCTCATTTGCCCTCCTCTCCTCGATAAAAGACCATGTGCTTCCGGTCAAGTCGGGTGCCTGGGCTAGAGATGAATCTGGATTTAGAGTGAGGGGTGTGTGAGGAGAAGGGTTTGATGTCCCCGCAGCTGAATTCCGACAGAATCATCCAGACGCTGAAGAAATGGAGCGTTCTTTCTCATGAAGAGCAGGTGCCTAAGTGTCTTGAGTCACACGTTCATTCATTCATTCAGCAAATGTCTACTGTTTGTTGAATGCCAACGGGTGACTGTGGCTTCCCTGGTGGCTTAGTGGTAAAGAATCCACCTGTGAACACAGGGGGTGAGGGTTCAACCCCTGGATAGGGAAGACCCCCTGTAGAAGGGAGTGGCCACCCACTCCAGTATTCTTGCCTGGGAAATGTCATGGTCAGAGGAGCCTGGTGAGCAACAGTCCATGGGGTTGCAAAGGAGTCGACACCACTCGGCAACTAAAACAGCAACGACTGAGTGACTGACCCCATGCTGGCCATCAGGGACGTAGCAGTGACCAGATGGTTCTGGGCTCTGGCTTCAAGGATTCTGGGCTCTGGCTTCAAGGAGGCAGCCAGGGGTGGGGCCAGGGGAGACACTGTACAGTACATATTTTTGTAATTAGGATAAAATTTACCATTTTCAAGTGTACAATTCAATGTCATTAAGTACATTCACAATGTTGTGCAACCATCACATCTATCTAGTCCCAGACAATAGAGTTCATCACCCCAAAAAGAAGCCCTGCCCCCATGAACACTCATTCCCCAGCCCCTGACAACCAGGAACCCACTCTCTGTGGATTTGCCTGTTCTGGACGCTTCCTATCAAGGGAATCACACACTGTGTATCCTCTTTTTCTTTAAAAAGTTTTATTATTGTGGGCATAGCTGATTTACAGTGTTGTTTTAGTTTCAGGTGTATAGCAAAATGACCTTGTGTCCTTTTTAAAAAATATATATGCTTGGCTGTGCTGGGTCTTAGTTGCAGCACATGGGATCTTTAGTTGCACCGTTTGAACTCTTAATTTCGGCATATGGGATCTAGTTCCCTAACCAAGGGTAGAACCCAGGTCCCCTGCATTAAAAGCACAGAGCCTGAGCCACTGCACCACCAGATAAATCCCATGGCTTTGTGTCCTTCTGTGTCTGGCTTCTCTCACTGAGCATTGTCATCGTGTTCTCAAGGTCTAGCCACATTGTAACGAGTGTCAGTGCTCCTCTTCTTTTTAAATCTGAATCATATTCCAGTCTGTGGATGGCCCATCCATCCATTGATGGGCATTTGGGTCTGCTTTTTGGTCGCTATGAATTACACTACTATAATTATTCATGTGTGAGTTTCTGTCTGAACACTCAGCTCAGTTCTCTAAGGTACATACCTAGGGGCAGAATTGCTGGGTCTTGGTCACTCTGTGTTCCCACCAGCAGCTCATGAGAGTTCCCATGTCTCCACAGCCTCACCAATACTTGTTACACAACAGATTCAAATTGGAATGTGGAGGGAGAAATCCCCCCATTGGAGCTGAGGTAGTCAAGGACCCAGAAGTGTCCTGAAGAGGTGAGACCTGAAGGAGGTAAGATCCAAGAGAGGAATTGACTTTGGCTGAAAAAGCACATAGAAGACAGCCTGCAGACCCTGCCCTACTCCGGTGAAGTCCTCAAAGGTCCTAAAAAAAAAATCCTGAGACCTGGGATGCAGAAGAGTGGGCTCCAGGGTAAGAGGCTGTAGTGGGGATGTGAGTAGAGGGGGGTGGCCACACCCAAGCTGGGCCTTTCCAAATTCATGGGAGGGATACTAAGCACTTGATTTAATGAGCCACTCATGTCCTGCCAGGGGCTTTGCAGAAACTATGTTTTTTAATCTTCTCAATGACTCCATTTTACAGTTCAGGAAACTGAGGCTCAGAGACAGGAAATGCTTGGTCCAGCTCCAGCAGAGAGGCCCAGCTCGGGTGGGAGTTGGAAAGGTGAGTCTGAGTCCACCTGGAAGGGTTTTCTGGGTGGAAGGAAGAGCCTGGGCAAAGGCTCAAAGGCTTGGGATGTGGTTTTTAGTTGGGCCACTGGCTAAGACCTCAGCACTGGGTGAAGAGATGGATGCAGAGGTGATAGGTTACAGAGGTTCTTTTGTGACAGCACTACCATGTGCTGGACCTTGTCTCTGCCCTCCAAAGTTGCAGTTGAGGAGAAAGTACTTATAGGACCCCCCCCAAAAAAAAACAAAAACAAAAGTACTCCATCCCCACAATAAAAAGTAATTTGCAATGTGCTAAAAGTTGTAACCACAATGAAACCAACAAATCTGGGACATTACCTTTTTTTTTCTTTTGGCAATGGCACATGGCCTGTTTGATCTTAGTTCTGCAACCAGAGATGGAGCACACGCCTCCTGCAGTGGAGATGGGGAGTCCTAACTACTGGACCACCAGGGAATTCCCTGGGACATTATCTTGATGTCAATAGGGAGTCACAGAGGATTTTGAACAGGGGAGGGGCATGATAGGACACCTCAGGTGACTTTTGTGCTGCTGTTGAGGTGTAAATTGGCATTCTGGAGAACAACTGGGCAGGGTAATATTTCTATCAAGCATTTATTAAACACTTACTGTTTGCCAAGTGTTGTTTCAAGCCTATGTCATCCACTACAGTAGCCACTGGCCACCTGTGGCTATTTACATTTCGATCAGTTTATCAATCTATAATTTCCTCAGTCACACTAAGCCACATTTCAAGGGCTTAAGAGCCACGTGTTCATCACTTCTGGAGTTTTCTCGGACGACACCAGTCTAAACATTGTACGTGACATAACCTGCCACAACCTTGTGAGGTGTGTCCTATCAATAGCCTCACTTTATGAGTCAGTAATCTGAAGCTCAGAGAGGTTAACTAACCTGCCTGAGGCTGCACAGCTGGAGGTGAACCCAGGATCTCAGGTTGGTCTCAACCACTGTGCTATCCCATTTCCCTGTACTGTGTAGTGGCTGAAATGAGATGTATTAGATCTTAGTTCAAGTTGTTATTTGAGATAGTCCAATTTAAGCTTTTAAATTTAACTCAAAGTCATCAAACAATTAAAATGTGCACCTGTACAATACAGCAGTTGGACCTGAGTATCTCCATAGAGTGACTTAGGGGTGTGCTTGGGATGGCTGAGTCCTGGTTGTGAGGTAGGGTGTTCATCCTGGGAAAGTAGGCACCCAGGGTGTATCAGTTAGCTGTTGCTGCATAACAAATATTCTATCTTCAAATTAGCTGCTTAAAACACCCCACACATTTATTACCTCACCCAGTTTCTATGGATCAGAAATCCAGGAGTGAGTAAACTGAGCTGTGGTTCAGGGTCTCTCACAAAGTCAAAGTTAAGACATCATCTGAGGCTCGACTGAGGCTGGAGGAGCTACATCCAAGCCGGCACCCTAGCATGGTTGTTGGCTGGAGGCCTCGGTGCCTTACTGCATGGACCTGCCCACACGGCTTCTCATGCCATAGCAGCTGGCTTCTCCCAGAGAGCGCATGATCCAACATGGGGGAGAGAGAGAGTTAGAGAGAGAAAGAAGAATATATATATTTAAAACATTCTCTCTGGGGACATGTATATGGTTGTAAGAATGAGAAGAAAAGACTAGTGATGGGGGTGGTTTTGGGGAAGTAAAGAATTGGAGGCCAAGATTAAGCAGAGTTGAACCTCAGCTGCAATCTTTACAAGGTGAATAAATTATTATTTAGGAATTTAAGAATTAGTTTTAAATATTCTTCTTTAAAAAAGATTTTTTGATGTGGACCATCTTTAAAGTCTTTTATTGAATTCGTTACAACATTGCTTCTGTTTTGGTTTTTTGGCTACAAGGTGTGGGGGATCCTAGCTCTCTGACCATGGATTGAACCCACAACCCTTGCTTTAGATGTGAAGTCTTAACCACTGGACTATCAGGGAAGTTCCCAAATATTCTTTTTTTTTTTTTTTGAAGATAAAAGAATGGAAATGACAGGTATGAGAGTTATTTGGGGGAAAATACCTACATTTAAATCAAGTGCTCCACTGTCCTTCAGAGAGGCCCTCAGGGCAAGGAATGGGGTGGGGAGTGGGGGCTGCCTCCAGCCAACAGCCTGCAAGGAACTGAAGCCTACCAGCAACCACTTGGGCTTGGAAGTGGATCCTGACCCAGTCAAGCTTTCAGATGAGACACCACCCCAGCACAAGACATTGATTGCAGCCTGTGGGAGACCCTAAAGCAGAGAACCCAGCTGAGCACCCCTAGATTTCTGAAACTAGTCCATGGGGTCGCGAACAGTTGGACATGACTGAGTGACTTCACTTTCACTTTTCACTTTTCATGCATTGGAGAAGGAAATGGCAACCCACTCCAGTGTTCTTGCCTGGAGAATCCCAGGGATGGGGGAGCCTGGTGGGCTGCCGTCTTTTGGGTCACACAGAGTCGGGCACTACTGAAGTGACTTAGCAGCAGCAGCAGGAAGTGGTTTAAGCCATGAAGTTTTAAGGTAATTCATCGTGCAGCAGTGGTAAATAACACATCAGCAAAAGCTCATCAGCTATGACATGGACTACTAAGTACCTGGAATAAACCTCAGAAAAACCCGGAGAGAGAAAACGGTAAGATCTTACGGAAAGACATAAATGGAAAAGCAGACAGGTGGTGAACGGGGTGACAGAGGTACCTGGGGCAACTCACGATCTTAAGGGATCAGTTCTCTCCCAGATGAACCTTGAACTTCATCACAATTCAGATCCCCACAAAGTTTGCTTGGAACTGGATAGGCCAATTCTCAAATTCATGTGGATCTTTGAATTGTAAGGGAAGCAAGGCTGGAATGTCCTGAGATGAATGGCTGTTTATTGAGCATATACTATGTGTCGGGCACAGTTCCGGGTGCACTATTAGGTTTAACTCATCTATCACCCCAGGAGGTGGGATCTCGTTTACAGATGGGGAATACAGAGAGATTGGGTGACTGGCCACAGTCTGCCCATTGAACTGTGATAGAGAATCCACACGGCCCTGCAGAACAGAAAGACATCTTATAAAACTATAGTAACTAAAATTATACATCATCAGTGCCTGCCCTGTTTTATTTGCTTTTTCTGTTCCCTAGATCCCAGTACATAGTATCTGCTCGCTGACTGTCCTAAAATTACAGTGTTTAAATCTGGAGGCTTAAGCTTAAATCTAGAGACTGCCCAGGGTTTGACTCTCAGTTATGACATTTATCAGGCCAGTGGCTCATCTCTCTGAGGCTCAGTTACCCCCACGGCTGGAATAAGAGGTTTAATGGGCACACACTTCTGAGCGTTGTTGTGTGAATGAGTAAGTTAATATCTATAAAGCCCAGAGTAAGTGCTACTGCTGCTGCTGCTAAGTCGCTTCAGTCGTGTCTGACTGTGCGACCCAATAGACGGCAGCCCACCAGGCTCCCCCGTCCGTGGGATTCTCCGGGCAAGAACACTGGAGTGTGGAAAAGAAATCAATCCCATAGAAAATTCACTTTCCAGAGGCTTGGCTCCTGGCCACCAGCAGGGGGCAACAGAGACTCACGCCTTCGTTCAGTAGTATTGGCGCCTTCACTTGAAATGGGACAAGCGTTTACTGAGCACCCAATGAGGCTTCCCAGGTTGCTCAGTGGTAAAGAATCCGCCTGCCAAACTGGAGAAACGGGTCCGATTCTTGGGTCGGGAAGATCTCCTGGAGAAGGAAATGGCAACCCATTTCAGTATTCTTGCCTGGGAAATCCCATGGACAGAGAAGCCTGGCAGGCTACAGTCCATGGGATCGCAAAAGAGTCAGACACGACTTAGCGACTAAACAACAAATGTGTGTTGCACGCGTGCTGGGGGCTGGATGAGGTGGTGAAGGAGACCCCTGGGCTCTTTCCTGGGACATGAAAGCTACCTTGCTCAAATTTCTTAGCCTGTCCCTTAAAGCCTGTGGGATCAGCCCCACCTCCCTTCTGCCCCCTCATCTCTCCAGCTGCCAGGCCCCTCCATCTGTGATTTCCTCCACTGGGAAACCCTCCCACTCTGGAGTTCTGAGGTGCTGGCTTGGGGTGAGGGCACAGGAAATCTTCCGAGTACAGGGAACAGAACTGGCCGAGGTGGAGAGGTGGCAATGGTCTAGATCCTAGTGACAGAACAGGGAACCTTTCACCCTGGTTGGCCTCAAAGCTACACGGAGGATGCAAGCAGGGCATGTGGTGGTTAAACATGGCGACACAGGATGTGAAGCCCACGAGGACAGAGACCAGTATGCTTACGTCTGGGTCCTTAACATTTGTCACTCTCTCTCTAAGCCTCAGTTTCTTCATCTGTAAAATACTGTGCATCATCCAGGATTGTTGAGACAATCAAGATTAATGCATACAAATAACAGCCGTTGTCATAATACAACACTTACAGACAAGACAGTTCAGTTCAGTCGCTCAGTCGTGTCCGACTCTTTGCGACCCCATGAATCGCAGCATGCCAGGCCTCCCTGTTCATCACCATCTCCCAGAGTTCACTCAGACTCACGTCCATTGAGTCCGTGATAAGATCTCCTGAATCAGAAAAGTGAACACTGTGGATTCGAATGTCAACAGGCATTTATTGAGCTCTAGCCGTGTGCCAGGCGCTGCTGTAGGTAGGTCTTGGAGACACAGCCGGGAACAAAATGCACACACACACACACACACACACACAGCCCTGACCACGCCCCCAGCCCCTCACCACGATCCCGTCTCATCTCCGCCCCTCTTTTTCCTGAGCCTACCAGAACGAGGTGGAGGTGGGGATTATCTACATATTCATGAGCGCATCAGCCAATCCACAGCCTAAACTCAAGCCTGTCTTTAGAGCCTCGGTGGTTGTGACCTCAGAAGTGACGCAGTCAGCGATACTTAAAGGCGCAGTAACCTCCTGAAGAGCAGGGAGTTTGGAACTGACTTAGAGTAACACATACTTGCCTCATTTTAGGAGCCTGTACAATACAGGTTGGGAAACCAGCGCATAATAACAGCAAAGAAAGAGCGTTGCCGTTGTGCATGAAGTCAGGGATATGTTTGGAGCGCACACCCCCTGCCAGGCACTGGAGCTGGAGTTTCAGCACCTGGGGTCGCGGACAGCTCCGGAGCCCAGATGGAGGGCCCTGAGTGGGTGGGTGTACCCGTTTGTAGAGGGTTCTGGGAACAAGGTCCAGAAAAAGCTTCCCAGACCCTCAGCCAACCCACAGGAACAAGGGCCTACTCTCTTTCTGCCTGTCTACTCCACCCCCATGCTATGCTATGCTATGCTAAGTCACTTCAGTCGTGTCCGACTCTGTGCGACCCCATAGACGGCAGCCCACCAGGCTCCCCCGTAGACGGTAGCCCACCAGGCTCCCCCATCCCTGGGATTCTCCACTCAAGAACATAGGAATGGGTTGCCATTTCCTTCTCCAATGCATGAAAGTGAAAATTCAAAGTGAGGTCGCTCAGTCGTGTCCAACTCCCATAAAAAGCCTCAAAGGAGCCCAGATGCACGAGTCCACTTGACATCTTCGAGTGGAAGTTCCTCAGGTCGAAACTATTCCTGGTCCCTAGTCCTGCTACTCCGACGTCGGCTCCATGTCAATAGATGGCAGTTCCATCCTTCCACGTGCTGGGCCCACGTATGTCAGTGTTATCCTTGACATTTTGCTTGCTCTTTCCATAACCAATCTATTAGCAAGTCTGTCGCCTCTGCCTTCAAATATCCTAACTTTCCCACCTGGACCAGTGCAGTCCCCTCCATCCAGGTCCTTGGCTCATCTTCACTGCCCCCTTCCCCCAACCCATCTGTCCTACCTGAAGCACACTCCTCAGAGGGTGCTCATGAGCACCTGAGTCAGGCCCCAACCCTCCTCTGCCTTCAGACCTCCTGGGGGTAAAAGTCCAAGTCCTACCCCCGGCCTGCATGACCTACCTTGTCCCCTCCCTGTCTTCTCCTCCTCCCTTTCTCCCCCTCGCTCACTCTGCTCCAGCCACACAGGCCTCCTCACTGCTTCTCCATCATGCCAGCCATGGCTCGCAGTCTCTGCACTGGCTGACCCTTTGCCTGGAACCATCTTTCCCTAGATAATCACCACCTTTCCACTCACAGGAACTAGCCTGGAGGGAGTGGGGGTGGGATAAGTTAGCAGGGGGTTAACTGTCAGGCATCAAAGGCCCTGGAGACCTGGTGGGGATGTCAGTCTCTGTCCCAAAGGCAATAGGGAGCCATGAAGGGTTTTTTAGGAGGGAGGGGTGAGGTGTGCGGTCACATCTGTATTGTTTAGTCGCCCTCTGGCTGCTTTGTGGAGAACAGAGTGCAGGGGAGACTATGTAAAGAGAAGAGGCTTGTTCCAGCTCCCATGTGGGCAGTGCTGTGGCTTAGATGAGGTCAGGGCCCCTCCAAATTCCCCTCGGCAGAATCTGGGGTCTGCCTTGGTTGTGCTATGCTCAGTACAGGGCCTGGCATACAGCAGGTGCTTAACAAAGGTCTGATAAAGGAAAGAAGGAAGGAATGTCCCATGCTCAGAACCCCGGCTTGGAAACATTTGACACTGGATTGACTCTCACAACAAAGCTGCAAAGAAGACATTGTTGGACCCATTATACAGATGAGGAAATTGAGTTTCAAACAAAAGAAGGGATTTGCTTGAGCAAACCCAGGCTGATTCAAGACTCAAGTCCTCTGGAGGTCATGGAAGGTTTCCAGGGGCCAGGTGGCATTTGGGTGGAGCCTAGAAGGATGAGGATGAAGGTCAAGGGCCAGAGGTGGGCACTCTTGGCTATAGAAAAGGCATGAGCCAGTGTTAAGTGGTGCGATGGAAGGAGAATGAAAGCCAGTTGGAAACCTGATGGGCAAGGTTGGATGGTCAGGGAGAAGGTCCTGAGCTGGGAAGGTCTCTGCAGAGATGAGCTTCTGTGTCAGTCCCGCCCACAGCCCTGTCATCACCCCTCCCCTTGAGTGTGGACAAAGCTTGTGACCTGTCCTAAGCAATGGAATATACAAAGTGATATATCAAGGTGATGGCCTCATTCCCATGGTTAGGTTACTTTTTCTTCTCTTGTGGTTTTTCCAATTGTAGATAAATATATGTAACATAAAATTTACCATTTTAACCATTTTCAGAGTGCAGCTCCAGTGACATTAAGTACATTCACCTGATTTATAATATAAGCATTTAATGTTATCATTTTTCTCCTAAACACTGTTTTAGCTGCATCTCACAAACCTTAATTTTCATTTTCATTGAATTAAGTGTTTTCTCATGGTACTTCCATCTAGGTTATTAAGAAGTCTATGGTTTAATCTCAAAGTTGTTGGAGATTTTTTTTCCACATAGCTATTACTGATATCTAGTTTAATTTTGTTACATATTTTGGTTGGTTTGACTTCTCTTAAATGTAGGGTTTGTTTTATGACCCACCTTGATGAATATGATTAAAGAATATGGCCTGTCTTGGTGTATGTTCCATGTTCACTTGAAAAGAATGTGTCTTCTGCTGTTGTTGGGTGGAATGTTCTAGAAATGCCATTTCAAATTGGTTGATAGTATTGTTCAGGTTTTCTAGATATTTGAAGATTTTCTGTCTACTTTTTCTATCCATGGGGCTTCCCAGGTGGCACTAGTGGTAAAGAACCTGCCTGCCAGTCCAGGAGATGCAAGAGACACAGGCTTGAACCCTGGGTTGGGAAGATCCCCTGGAGTAGGAAATGGCACCTTACTTCAGAATTCTTGCCTGGAGAATCCCATGGACAGGGGAGCCTGGTGAGCTATAAGTCCCTGGGGCTGCAAAGAGCTGGACAATGTTGTTGCTGTTTTCCGTCAACTCCTGGGAGCATAGTTTGAAGTCTCCAAGTATACACGTGGATATGTCCGTTTTCCTTTCGGAATCATCAGCTTTTTTTCTTGTCTTGACTGTGTATTGTTGGATTGTTTGCTAGTTGTATGTGGCAAGAAGCATACCCATTCGAGATCAGTGAATTGGCCCTTTTCTCATATATGTCCCTTGTTAAGATGTCTGCTTTGTCTGATTTTAATATAGCCACTCCAGCATTTTTATAAGTTTAAAAAGTGTTATATTGGTTGATTTACAATATCATTCAGTTTCAGGTGTACAGCAAAGTGATTTAGTTATATATATTCTTTTTCAGATTCTATTTATTACACAATATTGAATATAGTTCCTTATGCTCTGCAGCAAATCCTTGTTGTTAGTCAACTTTTTTAAACAAACAAACAAAAACCTTGGTATTTTATTCATCATGGATTTTTGTATTATATTTTCTTTTTAAAAAAAATAGTGTAGGAAATATTGTTTACTTACTGAGTTGTCTTTTGTGGGCTTCTTTTTTTTCTTTTGGCAGCTCCTGGTGTATGTGGGATCTTAGTTCCCCAACCAGAGATCAAACCTGAGTACAGTGGGAACTCAGAGCCTTAACCACTGGACCCCCGGGGAAGTCCCCGGTTAATCTCTGTTATATAGAGTGGTATTCTGGTGCCTCTGCTTTATTTGCTTTGGCTGCACCGCATCTCCCTTGGCATGTGTGGGCTTTTCTCTAGCTGCAGGCAGTGGGGGCCGCTCTCTAGCTGCAGTGTGCGGGCTTCTCATTTTGGTGGCTTCTCTTGTTGCAGGGCATGGGCTCTAGAACATGGGCTCAACAGTTGCGGCACCCAGGCTTAGTTGCCCCAAAGCACCTGGAACCTTCCCAAACCAGGGATTGAACCCGTGTCCCCGGCATTGGCAGGCAGATTCTTAACTACTGGACCACCCTCTAGTACTTTTTAAATGCTTATTTTCTTGATATATTTCCCACATACTTTTACTTTTATCTACGTCTTTATATTTAAAGTGGGTATCTTGCTAATCATGAATTTCCTCTGTTTTTGTTTGCTGGAAAAGCCTTTATTTCTCCTTCATTTTCAAATGGTATTTTCACTAGGCATAAACCTCTAGCTGGCCAGTATTTTCCTATCAGCACTTTAAAGATATATATATATTTTTTTTTTTTCCTTACATAGTTGAGTCTGATCATTCTTGTCTTTGGCCCTCTGTATGTGTGTGTCTTCTCATCTGCCTTTGAGAATTTTCTCTTTGTTTTTAAATTTCTGCATTTTGAGTGTGACATGTATGGGTCTGTTTTAGGGGGAATATTTGTCCTGTTTGGTATCTTCTGAGCTTCTTGGAACTGTGACTCCATATGTTTAATTTGGGGAAATTATTGGCCATTCTCTCTTAAGATAGTCTTCTGCTTGCTTTTCCTTATCCTTCTGGGATTCCAATTACACATCTATTAGATCGTTTGATCTTGTCCTGTGGCCTTCGGGGGCCCTGAAACTGACGTCAAGAGCAAGCTTCAGGCTTGTTCTCTGGTTAGAAGTTGGACAGGATTGAGGAGGGTTTTTTTTTTTTTTTTTTTTGGTATTTATCTTTTCGGCTGACCTTGACTGGTGGCAGCCTGTAGTGGTGAGCTGTAATTTTTAAATACCTCCAAGTCTTTTGGTAGAAGTGGTTGGATTGCAAGAAAACTGTTCAGTCATACTTGGATACAGACAAAAGATGGAGGGTGGTCTGAGTGGCAGGAGGCTGAAGGGGGCTTCCCTACTTAACCTCCTCCTTTAAAATTTTTTAAATTTATTTACTGTCATGGTCCGGGCGTGGGCTAGAAAAGAATTTCCAGACATGAGACAGAATGAGAGGGAAATAAAGCTTATTAGAGTGGGAGACGCTGTTAGAACAGTGGGCCAACTCAAGAGAGAACCGACATTGAACAGGGGTCCTTACTCCACCTTTTTTTTTTTTTTAACTCCACTTTTACAGCCAGCATACAAGGAGTGGGATAGGGGCCTTGCGGGTCATTTGCTTATTGGGTGAAGCACATATACTGGCTTGTGGGAAAGAGTAAGCCAAATACCTTCTCCCTGTGGGGTAGGAGGGGAGAGAGGTTATACTGCTCAGGAGGATCTGAAATCCATTAATAGTTACAGCATGGGGGAGGGAAGGACGATAAGGGTCTGGTTTTTCTGTTCCTGCATTCCGAGACCCTCCTTGGTTTTCTCTGCTCTTTCGTCCTTGGGTCACCACATTCCTCCCTCTCTTTATTTTTAGGGCCAATTCTTCGGCCCCTTTTGATGCTCTACTCATGTCTATATCTACCTCTTTCCCTTCTCAGGCATTTGGGAACCCAGTCTCAAAGAAAAAGGGACAATGACAGCTCTGATTTCTTCAGGCTGTACAGGGCGTCGTGGGGCTCTGGGTTCCCTCTGCCTGCTCTCTGTCAAGGTGCATTTACGGAGGGAGATGAGAGGCCATGGAATGATAAGGTTACTTGTTTCAGCATCGTCTGGCTGTTGGTCAGGGAATATTCTTGTCGTACTACCACTTGAGATTTGTTGTATTCTAGAAGAAACAAACTTAACAAGAAAGTTAAAGGTACGTGGCCCCAAGATTAATAGAAGTAGAAAAGCTGCTCAGGGGCTATCAGGAGAGCCAGCCCAGACACTGGTCATGACATTAGTGTTTCACTAGGTACAAAAAGATGCAAAACTTTGAGCTCATAAAATCTTTACCTGAAAACAACTGACTGTCTTCTGGGTTCTTCTGGGTGTTTCTCAGAGCACAGAGTGCCTTATTTCTAATCTCCACCCTGAACTCCTTTCAGGGGGTGTTGAAGTTCATCAGCTTGCAGTGGTCATGATGTAATCTTTGTAGAGGCAGCTGGCAAATGCCAACTTCCAGTCAGCTGGGTCGCTTCACAGCCACATATTTGACCATGCTTTGGGGGCATTTCATGCCCGTTGTGCCCTGCAGTGCTGGGAAGGCTCATTCCCAGGTCTAGGGAAGATTCCACTGATAAGCCACTCAGTGTGCTGTTATTGGACCAGGCCTTGCAAGTAGCAGAAGTCTCTGGACCATACCTGTCTTACTAGCCTCTTGGTCCAGGAAAATATTCCCTCTTGTTGCTTCTTCCAATATCTAGAGTTACATGATTACAATCATTGCTCTCATATGGAGTAAGGTAAGGAACAATCTTCTGAAACAAGCAACATAGAAAATAATATAGCTCGCAGTTACTAGTAAGATCACAAGCAAGAATTTAAGTCAAGAACTTTCATTAGGTATACCCTAGTATTCCTCAGGTCATCTGACTTAGTTAAATGATTGTAGCAAGGTGTGAATCTCCTGGTTGTACTTCATGGAGCATCTGACCTTTATCCAAAGATTGGTTATTGAGATTTGCTTTAGAAACAAACTTAGAGTGGCCTTTTTAATAACTTAGTTAATTAAACCTTTCAGCAATATAACATAGCAACAAGGAACTATCTCAAGAGGGAGTTGTAGTAAACACAGAGCTTAGTTAACAAAACTAGAGCTTAACATTAAGTGAAATATAATTTTTTTGTTATTGTGAGGGCATTAACCCTGTAGCCAGGGAAGGTTTTAACCTATCAAATAAAAATGAGGTTTGTTAGGGAGCCAGGAAAATCCAAGGAGCCGTCTTGGATTTCCCATAGCCCTGACTCTTTGATTTACAGTTATTGTCCACCCATTTTTAATTCCCTGATTTAGGAGTAGACTGTAGCCATGTTTTAAGGATATCAGGATAGAAAAAGTCTAACTGAGAGGGCTTATTTTTTCGTAGAAGCAGAATGAGCTTTGTCTACATGTACCATAATCTTAAATAATGTTTATTTACTTTACCAAAGTAACAAAAGATTTTAAAAACAAATATAAATCACTTAAAGGCAAAGAAATTCATAATCTGTTATCGAAAGCTTCATTCTCAGAAAACTTTGTTCTCTTAACATAGACAGTAAGTTTACCAGATAACAAACAAACAAAATTTGTTTATTGCTTAACCTTAGAAGTCTTTTCCATAAATCTTGAAGTGGCAGTATTCTTGCAAAGGCATCAGAGTGGAACCATAGAAGGCATATTTAAAACCTGATGAAATTGCAATTGACAAAGTAGCCTGGTCATTGCTGTGAAATGTAACACCTTAATATGATAACTAGAATTATAGCTGACAACATTTTACCAGGACATATCAGATTTTCATGAATTTCACATAATTTCTAGGATATCTATGTTGGTAACATCAACCATACAATATAACCTGAGAAGATTCATCACTCTTCCAACAATACTTCCATGTAATTTAACATGTCAAATGAACTCAGGTAGTTTAATATCTCTCTTTGGGATGTTTCAGGGGCTCTCTGAAGCATCCCAAAGTTAGCTAGAAGTCAAATGATTTAGGAAGTGTTTTCAATAAATATCAAAAGGGTTTATAACACTCAGTCAGATAGGATCATATAGGTCACTGTGAAACAATATATTCATTTAGCCAAAGTAACAAAGATTTCAAAGGTAAACACAGAACAGATCACTTCAGAGGTAAAGAAACTTAAAATCCATTATCAAAGGCAGTTCAACATCTCAAGAAAACTTGCATTTATGCACAAAACTCTTCCCTTGGGGTCCACTTTCCATAAAACTTATCACTTTCTGTACCCATTACTTGGTTCTCCCGTCCTGAAACAGCCACCTATAAGTCAGACCTACTTCCTTTTCCCTTCATAAAATGTAATTTCATTCCTCATACCTTCTTTACTGAAAACACACACCCTACTTTCCTTAAGCAACCAAGAACTGACTTTTATATTAGCATTCTATAGATTGGTGAACATAAATACCAGTGATAATTCCTTAAAAATTTTTTTTTTGCTTTCTGATAGAGAACATCTCAGGATGGCATCAAACATTATTCACTAATAGCCCAAAATCTTTAGTTTCTCTGTAAGAGGAAGTTAGTGTTTAGTAATGAATGTTTCAGAATCTTACTTTATTTGGAAATGACCTAGCTATTCAATAAACTTCTGTCACTTAGTTTAGCACAACCCTAGAAATTCAGGTTACCAAAATCTAGAGAGACTGTTTTAGACAGACATTTTTAATCTTAATAGAGTTTATCTAAAAGCTCATATCTCATTTACATTTTTTTTGAAGTTTCTTCACTGGAGGTACCTTCTTGGCTGAGAAACTTGCAACAGATATAATAATATTTAACAATATAACAGTATTTAACTTATAATAAACCTAGGCATGATGAAAATATTATACTTAAGATTAATGACTCTTGGACATGTCTATATTAGATTTGCAAACAAACATTTATACTAGATATTTATTTATTTTTTTTTTATACTAGATATTTAGTATTGTATTTCCAAGTTCATTCATATGAATCTGAATTCATTTAGGTTAATTTCTCTTGTATTTAGAATTGTCTGATTTGTAAGTGCTTACTTTTCTTTCAGTTCAGTTCAGTTCAGTTGCTCAGTCGTATCTGACTCTGTGCGACCCCATGAATTGCAGCACGTTAGGCCAATTAAATTAGAACTCATTTACAACTTCAGCAATATTATTAAAAAAAAAAAACCCAAAAGACACACACTGAGACATACATAAATCCAGATAGAAAGGCAGATAGAGATCTCATAGTTTTCTGCTTGAGATTTAAAATGTCTCTTTAACAGCACCCCGCCTCTTTTTTTGGCTTGAAGTTCTAATTTGCTCAAGGTTGAGGTCTCAGTCAAAGTTGGCTGTGTATTTCAAGGACATGGAAGGGGTTAACTTCAAGTTTTTCCCTAGGCAGGCCTTTTAACAAGCTAGTTGTTTTTAATTTCATATCCAAAAAGAACCAGTTTTGCAGTTTCCAAGAAAAAAAAATTCATGTTAGTTTTATAGCTAAAATATAGACCAAATAGTATTAAAATTGACTCTGATATCAGGGGCAGATCAGCTGATAAAATCTTGGATTGTCTCTCTGGTGGGAAGTGAGGTCTTTGTCCCATCAGAAGAATCTAAAGGGTTAAGGAAATCTGCAAGAGTCGGGGAAGCTTGGTCCTTCTCCATCCTGAGAAACAGGAGTAGTTAGAAGGGAATTCTTTAGGATGTTCACGAATGGGGGAAACTTGGTTCCCTCCCCACCTGAGAGATAAGCTAGTTAGAAGGGGATTCTTTAGAATGTTAGGAGAGTTTTTGATCCTTCAGGCTTTTGAATATAGGAAAAAGACCTGGACCAAAGGGAACCTCAGAATCCTTTCCTAGAGATCATGTGGATATGAAAGGTCGAGTAGGGGTTGTCTAGGAAATCTGATGGAGAGAGACAAAGGGGAACAGGAGATAGGGAGGCAACAGAAACACATGAACCGTGAATCCCTCAAATCTGGATTCTGACTGAGGGCCATGAAGGACTGGATGAAAGGAAATTCTGAGTCCTTTCCCTGCTTTTGACAAAAGCTAGTGTGCCTTTCCAGAGAAGGCAATGGCACCCCACTCCAGTACTCTTGCTTGGAAAATCCCATGGGTAGAGGAGCCTGGTGGGCTGCAGTCCATGGGGTCGCGAAGAGTCGGACACAACTGAGCAATTTGCCTATCACTTTTCACTTTCATGCACTGGAGAATAAAATGGCAACCCACTCCAGTGTTCTTGCCTGGAGAATCCCAGGGACGGGGGAGTCTGGTAGGCTGCCATCTATGGGGTCGCACAGAGTCGGACACGACTGAAGCGACTTAGCAGCAGCAGCAGTAGCAGTGTGCCTTTCAGAGGCCATTTTTGGGGATCCCCAGTTTGTTTTGGGGCCAGGCCTTTTGCAGGGTCAAAATTTTCCAGTTTCTGAGAATGTAGTCAAAGGGTGAGTCTGAGAGAGGCTCCGGAGATGTACTCGCACCATGTGACCCAGGCAGAGAAAGACAGAGCTCCCTGGGAGCAGCCGGGTGACTCACTGTTCGGCGATTCCTTGAAACGTGGAAGGCACTCTTGGGATGGCTCAGAGGCAACACCTCGGCTCCTGTAAATCAATCCGGACCGAAAGGGAAAGAAATGAAAGTGACAGGGAAGAAGGCTGAGGAATCCGCCTTACAATCCTATCGGGGAGGCAGTGGTCAGGAGACAATTGTCTCTGTTTTGCTTCAACCACTGTGTGCCCGACATGGTGCGTGGAAGTTGTCTTGCTGGGGGCAGATGCCCTTGTGGCCTGATCCATTCTGTGTCCCTGTTATCTTCACACGGGAGTCTTCGTGTGGCAGGCGCCCTAATGGCTTTTAAGTGCCTGACCTGTGCCCACACAATATTGGTTGGCCTAGTCCTCAGTTGGAGAGAAGAAAAGGGAGAGACCCTCTCCCATTCGGGCAGCAGCTACTGGGGCGCTTTGAGCAGTGGGACATTTGGAAAACACCAGAGGGTAACCCTGGCCAGAGTTCCTCAGTTGCTTCCACAGCACTTGCCTGTTCGCAGAGGGTCGCTATGAAAAAGGAGAAGTGAGGAGGTGGGGAAAGAGACCCCAAGGTCTCTTTCGGGCCACCAAAAATGTCGTGGTCCAGGCACGGGGTTAGAAAAGAATTTCCAGACATGAGACAGAATGAGAGGGAAATAAAGTTTATTAGAGTGGAAGATGCTGTTAGAACAGTGGGTCAGCTCAGTGGGCCCCGACATTGAACAGGGGTCCTTACTCCACTTTTTTTTTCTTAGTCCATAGCCAGGGTACAAGGAGTGGGATAGGGGTCTTGTTGGTCATTTACTGATTGGGTGAGGCACGTATACTGGCTGTGGGGAAGAGTAAGCCAAATACTTTCCCTCTGTGGGGTAGGAGGGGAGACAGGTTGTACTGCTCAGGAGGATCGGAAATCCATTAATAGTTAAACGATAGGCGGGAGGGAAGGATGATAAGGGTCTGGTTTTTCCGTTCCTGCATTCCAAGACCCTCCTTGGCTTTATCTGCTCTTTCACCCTTGGGTCACCACATTTACTTATTTATTTATTTGGCTATGCCAGGGTCTTAGTTTTGGCTTGTGGGATCTTTAGTTGCAGCACGTGAACTCTTAGTTGCGGCATGTGGGACCTAGTTCCCTGACCAGGGATAGAACCTGGGCCCCCTGCACTGGGAGCTTGGAGTCTTAGCCACTGGACCACCAGGGAAGCCCCCTAAGCTCCTTCTTTTGCAACTAGGGAAACAGGCTCAGAGCGACTCTGGCCCTGTGCCCTCGGGATCAGGGGATGGGAAGTCAGGGGAGGTGCTGGGAGGCCCTCACTGGGCTCTAGTCCAGCTCAGCTGCTGCTGAAGGCTTGGGCATCCCCTGACCCTCAGGGGTCTCAGTTTCCCTGGGTGGAAGCACAGCTGATGAACCAGACCCCTCGATTGGTGTGTAGGTGACCCAGCAGCCCAACCACCTACCCTGATGAACAGGGAGTGGATGAGTCTCTGAAAAGTGAAGCGAAGGAGTTAGTCACTCAGTCCTGCTGACTCTTTGTGACCCCATGGACTGCAGCCCACCAGGCTCCTCTGTCCATGGGATTCTCCAGGCATGAATACTGGAGTGGGTTGCCATTCCCTTCTCCAGGGAATCTTCCTGACCCAGGGATCAAACTGGGGCCTCTTGCATTGCAGGGGGTTTCTTTGCCATCTGAACCACCAGGGAAGCCTGGCTGGGTCTCTAGGTCTTCCTTGTTCTCCTTGTGTGTGTGTGTCTTTTTCTCAGTTTGTCTTTCTTTGTCTCACTCTCCCTGTCTCTCTCTCTCTCTCTCTGTGAAGTCGCCCTCTCTCCCTTCCCATTTGAAAGCCGCCTCCCACATCTGTCTTCCGCCAAGGCCCGGGCTCTGACCCGCCGTCTGAATGCCTCACTCCAACCACACATCTGTGGGGTAATTGTCTCCTACGACCACAAGGTACTGAGGCAAATTATAGTTACGGGGCGGGGGCCTCCATGTGGGCGAACCCGCGTCCGCTGGGCTGGGCCCTGCTGGCCTCAGCTGGGCAAGCTGGCCAAGGCGTGGCCCCGCTTGTTCCTTTGGTTTGTTCGGGCCCTGGCAGCAGCCAGGCCCAGCCCCTCGTCCCTTCCCACCCCCACCCCCTTGCCAGACCTGCAGCTTTTGCGCCAAGAGGAAAATGCCTTTGGGGAGAGTCAGCAGGAAATGCCAGTGTTTGCAAAACCCTGACCCGCGGTTCATTCATTCATTCATTCAACAAATAGATTACCGGGCACCTACTCGGTGCCAGGCGATGTTCCAGGCACTGAAGCCAAAGCCGTGAAGAAGACAGACAAAAGCTGACTTCCCCACCTCCCCCCATGCCTAGGGGATGGCCACAGATGAGCAATACGTAAAATGATAAAGGAAAACTAAAATTGGGAGGGGGGCTGTTCATGAAGGGTAGGGGCACTTTTTAAATAATTTTTTTAAATATTTGTTTTATTATTTATTTATTTTGGCTACTCTGGGTTTTAGTGGTGTCATGCAAACTCTTAGTTGTGGCATGTGGTATCTAGTTCCCTGGCTGGGGATTGAACCCGGGTTCTCTGCATTGGGACTTCAGAGTCTTAGCCTCTGGACCACCAGGGATGTCCTGTGGGGAGCACTTTTAAATGGTGGGTGAGGGGTGCTGGGCGGGCTCCTCAGAGGTGTCATCTAAGCTGAGACTTGAGGAGGCGAAGGTGGGAGCTAGGTAGGTGTCCAGCATCCCCCTGAAATTGCAGAAGTGAGCCCTACTTGCTGTGTGTCCCTAGGCTCCTGACTTAACTTTTCTGAGCCTCCATTTTCCTGTCGGTACTGACCTCGAATGGCTCCTGGCATGCAGTTGGTGTCAATAGCGGTGATTGGAATCATCAGGTCTAATCTACACCCTTGCACTTGGTCAGTGAACTTTGGATCCTGTTGCATGCCTCACTAGAGTCCCAGTGAGGGCTTGGACCCAGGTGCTGTCTTCTGGGAGCCCCCAAGCCAGACCCAGAAACTCTCTGTGTGCTTTGGGGTTGGAACCTGGGGCCAGCACGTATGTGTCATACAGTGTCTTTCCATCAAGAAAAAAGTGGCTGATAATGCAAGCCTCTTAGGGTGGGTGGTAAGAGTGTGTAGTCCAGACAGTGTACTGCGCATGGCTGGGTCTCTCTCTGTCTCTCTCACTCACTCTGTCTCTCTCTGAGTATCTCTGTTTCTTTTTTATCTCTATAACTTTCACCCTCAGGGGGAGGTGGGAAATATTGAGCTGGGTTTTGAAGGATGCATAGGAGTCCACAGGTAGTGCAAAGAGGAAGAATGTGTCAGGGAGAGAGGCCAAGGGGAAGTCAGTCCCATTCCTGGTGGGAGAAGCTTAACCTGGGGACACCGGGGAGCATGGAGGGCAGCAGGTAGGAAAGAAAACCCGTGAGAGCCATGTTTTAGTCGGAATCCTCCAGGTTGGTGGGAGACAGGGCAGAAGAGGTGGGCCTGGTGCAGCCACATTCCCAGCGTGCCCCTCTGCTTGCTCCCAATGTCACGGGGGCCAGCTCCAGTCCCAGCTGCACCCAGTCTCACTGCCACCGTCCCCCCTTCCCTCATCCACTCCTAATTGGAAGCCTTAAGGGCCAGGAGGAACCTAGGGGCCACATGTTCTCTGGCCAGACCTTGCCTCTGCCACTTCAGAGCTCCTGGCAGCCCCTAGCTGGGTTGGGAAGTCTTGCCAGTCCCTCCTGCTGCCAGTGTGAGGCTAGGACATCGACTCACATAGAGAATTGACCGGCCACTTCTCATGGAGTTTAGGCACACACTTGGTGCTCCATAAATGCATAGCGATGATTAGATGATGAGATCAAAGGGATCCCCCTTGCTCACTTCTGCTCAGAAGTTGGGAGAAGAAAGGGAAAAAGTCAATCAGTGATGATCGCATCCCCTTCTAAGGGCTTCTGTGTTTTGTCCCATCACCCCTTCCCACCCCACCATTGTCCTCAGTGATGTCATCTGACATCTTGAAGACAAGGAGAGTGAAGCCCAGAGAGGCCCAGGAACTGGTCTGGGATCACACAGCCAGCCTCGGATGCCACCTTGTTTGTGCACCAGGAGTACCTCTCTCTCCCCAGCTCTCTAAAGGTACCATCTGCTGTCCCTGGCCCCACCTGGACTTAATGAGGCCTGGGGCCCCAGCACCACCCCAGCCAGCATCCAGCACAGGGTGGTGGGTGTGTGGGAGGGCAGGGGGGTTGACGCCCCCCACTGCACATAGGCCAACTCCCTCCCAGCCCAGCCGTTCTTCCCTGATAGAGCTGATGGGTGGCTGGTAGGCAGGGGAGGGGGGAGACAAGCCACGCTCCTTCCGGGGGTGGGAGGGGGGATTCCCAATCAGAGGCTCATTCACAAATCCTTGGTTGGTATGACAGTGCTGACTGCTCACACACACACACACTCACATACACACAGGGCCTGCGACGGCCTCCTCGGGGTGTGGGTGGCCACTTGCAAGAGCCCGGCCTGGTGTGTTTCAGACCAGTGCATCCGCGCCCCTCCCTCTCCCCCTCAAGCCTGTGATCTCCAGCTTTGAGTGTCCCTCAGAGAAAGCCCCTCGCCCCGGGGGCTATGGAAGCCCGGACCCCGGACCTGCACCCCTGGCGGCCGGCCCAGCCTGCGCTTCTGACCGAGTGAGGCGGCTCGGGCCGCCCTCCCCTCCGTCCGAGCATGGAGGTGCCCGGGCCCCTCGTGTCCAGCAAGCCGGGCGAGACCTCGGTCAAATGGCAGCTCTGCTACGACATGACGGCCAAGATGTGGTGGATGGTGAGTGAGGAGGTGCCCGCTGTTGCTGGGCAGGGGTTCGGGCAGGGACTCAGACCGCCATCTCAGGGGGCAGGAGGGGACGGCGGGCAGACGGGGGCTTCTCGCCCCATTTTCTAGCCTCTTGGATCTGGGGACACTTGGACGTTGGTGAAGGGGAGTCAGGCATGGTTAGCGGTTGGCGGTGACCCGTCCCTGAGTGTTTAGAAAATGGGAAAAGGTGATTGGAAGCGGGGAAACCAAGGCCAGACGATGGAGAGAAAGTCATTCCACTTGGAAGCATGGCCGGGTTGCCCAGAGGCAGCTGAGAGTCCAGATTCGACTGTGTCCAGAGCGGTCAAGGGTGCCGAGAGAGGCCATCCTCTGAGAAGGTTTTCAGCGAGTTGACTGGACCTGAAACCTAGCAGTGGCCGAGACTCAGTTGCCCTCAGGGCCTACGATGGGAAGTTCTGAGCGCAGGAAGGCATGGGGTCTGGGGGCTCTGGGGGCCAGATTAACAGACAGAAGGCGGCAGGCTTGTGATCTGAGCCACTGTGGGACCCTGGCCGCACCTCTGCCCGTTTCTGGGCTCCCAGACCTCAGAGAGGGTATGGGCACCCCATAGTATCTGCTCCTAGGACTGGGCACCCTTCTGGAAGCTTCGAGGTAGATGGCCACGTTCAGGTTCCAGCCGATGGGAGAGGAGACATTCTAGGGTAGGCTGTGGCTCCTCGGGGCTGGGGGCTGGACATTTGCTGCGGCTCTCTGACCAGCATGAGGCCATAAGCCAGTGCACCGTTGTCTGCCCCACTGCCCATCTATCCATCTGTCCCTCCAGCAGCTGGTCCACCACCCAAAGTGGAATTGTGAAACCCTCTGCCTACCTGTATGGTTCTAGGTCTGAACCTGGGCGTGCTCTGTGACCTCGGGCCAGTGACTTGCCCTCTCTGGTCCTCACGTTTCCCCATCAGGGAAACGGTTTGGGGTCTGGACATCTCAGGCTTGGCAGCCAGTGTTCTCCAAGGAGAACTGAGCCTTAGATGGGAGATCTCCTTTGATCCCTCATTACAACCCCCATGGAGTTGAGGTGACTCAAGTTGGTTGGGGGCAGGAGGAGCTGATTGATCTTGGAGTATGAAGGTTTTGGGGTCCACCAGTTCAGAGGTGTTCCCACATTCCTGAGAAGTGTTGTGCATTGCTTTCATTTTTCATTCCTCATTTAGCCAACACTGATTAAACACTTACTGTGCCTCTAGCCCTGTTCTGCTGCTGAGGACACACCAGTGACCCAGACAAAGATCCCTTTCCTCTTGGGGCTGATGTTGCAATACGGGAAAAAAGCAAAATCAGTGCGCATTTTCAGACTTAGTTATGATTGTGGAAGGGGTTCTAAGGAGCTGGAGGCTTTGAGCTAGGCTGGGCAATCTAGGAGGGCTTCACTGAGGAGGTGACATATCATCTGAGACCAGGCAGATGACAAAATTCATTAGAAGCAAAAAGGGCCCATGCAAAGGCCCTGGGGCAGGACTGTGCCTGGTGTACTGGAGGAACAGTAAGGAGGCCGTGTGGAGCAGACTGAGCAAAGGGTAGAGAGGGAGGAAGGGAGGGCAGGGAGGGGATGGGGCCGGTCATGCAGGGTCTTGGGAGCCATGGGGAGGACTCAAGCTTTTACCCCGAGGGAGGTTGGAGCCCTGAAGGGCTGTGGGCAGAGGAGGGATGGGGCCTGTTTTACATTCTTTAAAGTTCCCTTGGACTTCTGTGGGGAGAAGGGATTGTCTGAGACTGACGTGGCAGCTGGTACCAAGGGGAGGCCGGGAAGCATCCACGCCAGCTATGATGGGCGCCTGGGGGATGGAGGGAAGTGGATGGATTGCAGATGAAGAAAAGCGAGAACCTGATAGATTGGAAGCTCAGATAACGGCATAATTTGCTTAAAGTCACCCAGGAAGTGGCAGGCAGAGCTGGAAACTGGAGAGAGCTGGGGCTGAAGGTCAGAAGTGAGCGGGCAATTCCCCATCACCTACCGCCAGGGTCTTGGGAAAGTCGAGCAGAACTGGCAGTTTGTGACAAGGAAAATAGTTCTGTGCAACTTGAGGTCTTATCAATAGAGGTAGAAGCCCCAGTACAAGGGAGGTTATGGATCAGCTATTGGGCTTCCCTTGTGGCTCAGCTTGTAGAGACTCTGCCTGCAATGTGGGAGACCTGGATTCGATCCCTGGATTGGGAAGATCCCCTGGAAAAGGGAAAGGCTATCCACTCATTCTGGCCTTGAGAATTCCATGGACTGTATAGTCTATGGGGTTGCAAAGAGTGGGACACAACTGAACAACTTTCACTTTCATGGATCAGCTAAGGACAGGTATCAAATCAGGATATATCCGGAAGAGCAAAGAGAATGGGGTTCAACAGCCTGCAGGTAAAGACTGAGACTTGGGGCCTCAGCCCTAAAAAGCCTGGGCAAATTTAGTCAAATTCACCATCTTGTTCTGGACTCAAGTCTCAGGCTTGGTTACCTGGGCCCCACACAGAAGATCTGCCCCAGCCCCACCCACATGGAGCTCCCAACACAAAAGCTGAAACAGCCAGACCCAAGATAGGTCTTAAATCTCCCCAGGTGAGGCTGTCCTTGGGCACAGGAAGCCGAGGAGGTTGTAGGGGAGGGCGTTGAGGTCTGTGTAACGCCAGAGGGCAGGGTTCAGCCCCTGCAAGGGTCAGCTCATCCTTAGGAAGAAGGCTGAAAGGTAATAAGGCGTCCATCATAGGAGGCATCCAAGCCCCACCTGGTGGGAACTGCATCCTCTTAAGTGGAGAGGATCAAGCGAGTCTAAAAAGGTCCCTTTATACTCAGAGCTTCAACGATCGCAAGGTGGGTGAAGGGACAAGGCAGCATTCAAAATGTGGGTCTGGACAGGGGAGTGTGGGGAGGTGTCCAAGATTTCAGTCTCAGTCCCCAGTACCCCAGGCAGACTCAACATCTACAGTGACCGGGGTCCGTGGGACTGTCAGTGTCCTCAGAAACATTTTAACTTTTTTTTTTAAATAATCAGAAGAATACTGAATATGATAATAATGAACATACAGCAATGAATCTAGCCCGGATTATGTTTATGTGTTTACCAACGCAGCCAGAAAGCATAATTGTTAATAATTTTATTTTTAGGGAGGAAGGCAAAATTCACTGGGCCCTCAAAAGTCATAATGCAGCTCTGTTTGTTCACTCTGTTCATTCATTCAAAGAGCAAATTAGCTCACATTTCTGAGCCTCAATTTCCTCACCTGTAAAATGGCGGCAGGGAGCATGAATGATAAGGCCTCTCTCCTACAGGGTCTTTGTGGGAAATCCAATGAGCTTATGACGGTGGAGGTGTCTGGCAAGCTGTTAAGGGCTGTGCCCAGGTCAGGAACTGTGTGATACTCACACAGCTAAAGCAGGAGAGATTGTGGTTAGATTGTAGGAGGACTTCACGGCTGCTCGCTCCATCTATTCAGCGGGTGCCTACTACGTGTCAGTAGTGAACTAGGCTGACCCAGCACTGCCCTTTCTAGGCTCATGGTCCAGCTTGGGGTGGGGGTGGGGAGTAAGAGAGAAAATGAATAAACGCAGGAGACAATTTCAAATTGATAGGGAAGCGGTAAAGACATAAGCAGAGAGAGCGATGGACCTGACCAGGAAGCCGGGTGTGCAAGGAAGGTCTCTTTGAGTTGCAACCTGAGTGATCTCAGGGACTAAAGATCTGGAGGTAGTGAGCACAATGTATGCAAAGGGCCTGGGGCAGGACTGTGCCTGGTGTGTCGGAGGGACAGCAAGGAGGCTCCTTTGGCTGGAGCAGAGCGAGCAGGGGGAGAGAGGGAGGAGGGGATGGGGCAGGTCGTGCAGGGCCTTGTGGGCTTGCGGGGAGGACTTGGGGTTTTATGCAAGGGGCACTAGCAAGCCCTGGGAGGGCTGTGAGTAGCGGAGGGCCTCCCCATCTGCCAAGGAGGTCTCTCTGCCCGTCTGCGAGTACCGCCCGCTGCCTCCCCCGCCGTGTGCCCGGCGCTGGGGTGGGATTCGGGGGGCACGCAGTCTCCCCAGCCCCCGGCCCGCGCCCGCCCGGCCGCCGCCCACTCTGCCCACATCTGAGGGACTGAGGAGCCGGACAGTCTGCTGCAAACCACGGAATGTTTCCCGGAGCGCCCGGGCCGGGAATGTCGGCGGTGAGGAGGGGAAGGGCGGGGAGCCCCGGAGAAGAGAGTTGGGGAGACACAGAGACCACGGCCGGGGCGGGGGGGATGGGCAGTGCAGACCCGGACAGCACAGAGGGCAGAAGGGGTCACAGTATGCCACCCTCCACTTTACAGAGGGGGAAACTGAGGCACGGGATGGTAAATGGATTTGTCCACAGAGCTAGGGTTGAAGCAGCATAAGGATTCGAACCCAGGCCACTCGGCTGCAGAGCCTGGGGGCTTAACCGCTAAAGAAGTCAGTGCG
Source organism: Oryx dammah (assembly GCF_014754425.2). Lineage (NCBI taxonomy): Eukaryota > Metazoa > Chordata > Mammalia > Artiodactyla > Bovidae > Oryx > Oryx dammah. The sequence continues at coordinate 89,091,991 of NW_024070189.1, forward strand.
ATATTTTGTGAATGAATGAAAGAAAGAATGAATGAATGAATGGTCTCCATAAGTGAGTGAATGAAGGCAGCCGACACTGCCAGCCCCGCCTCTCACTTCAGCCCGAGACAACTTGTCCCTGACCACATGCAAGAACCCCCCCACCTCCACCCTGGCTCCAAGTCCCAGCATTTTCCTACCTCTCTTCCATCCTTTCTTTTCCTGGGCTGGCAAATGTGGGGTGTGAAGACCCTCCCCTGGGGGCTCCTGAGGCTGCCCCTCCAGGAGCAGGGTAGAGCTGGCTGCTGCTCATTCTAGAAGTCAAGAGAAGGGACAGAGTGGCTCAGAGAGGGACAGCACTTTTCCCAAGGTCGCACAGCAAATCGCCATAACTTCACCATGCTGAGCAGACAGCTCAAGACAATAACAAACTGGAGTCTTCCCAACAAGCCCACAAAGGAGGCTTGTTCCCCACATTCCAGATGAGAATACAGACTCAGAGAGGGGCGGTAGCTGTGTAAGGATGCAGAGATGTGCCAGGGTAACATAGTGGGGCAGGGCTTGCCTTCTGAAGCAGCCTCCATCTCTGTCATCGGTGAGTGGCTGCTATTACAGGAGGTCAGGTCACCTGGCTGGTGAGTGTCACACCCTGGCCCCACACCAGCTGCTGACACGGTGCTCTGGTCCACCTCTACACCTGGTGGCCTTGCGAGGCTCCGAGAACCTGAAGGGCAGAGCCGAAGGCAGGGTGGAAGAAGCTGGTCCTTAGATGGAAACCCAGGGAACAGGCTCTGTTCGGGAGGGCTCCCTGGAGGAAGTGGCATGTGAGCCAAGCCGGGGCAGGGGGGATGCCAAGGCTTTTAGCTCAGAGAGATGGCAAGGAGGGCATTCCTGGCAGAAGGAGCCACACAGAAGCAGGTGTGGCGGTGGGGATGTGCTGGGTGTGACCGAGCTAAGGTGGGGAGGAAATGAGGAGGCAGAGGGGGGCGAGAGGGAAGTGTGAAGCCAGACCCTGGTGAGCCTAGCCTGCCGGGATCCAGAGTGAGGCCTTCCTTCTGGGATAGCAGGGAGCCATAGAGGATGTTTGAGCATGGAGGGGTGTGACCAGATTTCAGGCAGCTGTGAGATTTGGAATGGAGGCCAGGAGGAGATGGAGGTGGTGATACACATGGCAGAAAGTGAGACCTGGGCATGGGTGGGAGAGTCCCACGGGGGTGAATGGGAAGAATATGGGGAGCCACAAGCTGTGGAGTGGGAGATGGGGGAGAATGTGAGGCTAATGCTGGGATCCCAGCTTCAGGGACGGAAAGCAAGGGTAGAATTGTTCCTGAGATGGGAGTGTAGGGGGCAGGCAGGACTGTGCAGGAAGATGCTGAGTCTAGCGACCCTAAGGGATGGTTTGGGAGGGATACTAGGTAAGGTGTGGAGAAAACCACTGGGGCCCAAAGTAGTGCCTGGTTCATGTTAGGTGATCAATAACTGCTTGTCCGTGGCAGGGAGGGACAAGGGGTCAGGGAGGGAGCGATAGAGAGATGGAGGGATGGACGGGTGGGTGGATGGATGGATGAGTGAGTGGGTGGGTAGGTGGATAGACTGTGGGTGGATGAATACTTGAGTGAGTGGGTGGATGGATGGATGAGTG